>NC_064669.1:26095777-26440777 GCF_943734685.1 Anopheles coluzzii
GAGGGTCCCGGCTATCCTTCGAGATGCGGCACTCACACCATCCACCTGGCCCGTCGGTATCGGTGTACGTGAGTTTTTTCAATCCCGTCAACACGACCACCAAACCTCATCTCCTATAGCCACCCGAAACCGCTTTACAACACGCACACCAGCTACTAGTGCTGATCACCGCTACACCACACGCACACCAACAACGACTCACCGTTTAGCCGCACGCACGTCTACTCCACCTGGTCCTGAAACAACATCATCACAACAGTGTCACCCCCCGGTGAATGATACCTTGGAAGCACCCAACTCAACACTTGTTTCTGGACCGTCCCAAAACCACCGTGCTTCATATCCGCACCTACACCAGTCTACAATCGATCGCTTTTTTCTCAACTAGACGAAGTTCCGCTCATTGCACGCAACAAACACGCCAAGCCTCATGCTCTGACAACGCAGCTCAATTGGCTTACCGTATACCCGCTTTATCCAACCGCCACAATGACAACACTACCGCTGAGTATTTAAGCTGCTATTATCAAAACGTTAGAGGTTTGCGTACTAAAACAAAAGAATTTCACTTAGCTGTATCGGAGGCTGACTTCGATCTCATCGCCCTCACGGAAACTTGGCTTGTTGACAACAATCCATCTGCTCTTCTCTTCAACAACAACTTCTCTGTTTACCGCTGTGATCGCTCTTTCAGCGGCTCTAGCTCTCGCGGTGGTGGTGTTTTGCTAGCCGTTTCTAAAGCATACGAGTCGATAGAATTACCTTCCCGTGATCGTTCTCTCGAGTATATTTGTGTGCGCGTCGCCTGCAATAACGCACATCTGTACGTCATGGTAGTATACATTCCACCGCAGCTTAGCTCCGAGATATCGACTCTTCGCTCTCTACATGATTGTATCAGCAGCTTCACTCTCACCATGAAGCCTTCGGATCTGCTGTTTGTTATTGGCGATTTCAATCAGCCTAGCATAAGCTGGTCCACAGCTGATCCTTCGTCCTCGCCAGCATACTCATCAATCACGCACTATGAACCAACTGCGCGCTCACTGGCCAACAACACCCTTGTGGATGGATTTAAATTTAACGGATTAGTGCAACTTAATCACATCAATAATTCGCACGGACGCATGCTTAACCTGCTCTACGCTAACAAAGCTGCAGCTAAATTGTTTTCGCCTGTCTTTCCAAGTGTTGTTCCGCTTGTACCTCTTGACTCCTACCATCCAGCGTTTGACTTCAATATACGTATTAACTCGTCGACCCAACGCAATTCGACGACTCGACAAAACTCGACGACAACCGCATTTTATCGTTATAACTTTGCTAAAGCTGACTATGTGAAACTGAACGACATGATATCAATGTTTAACAATCGCTTTCATTGTTCCAATTTTGTTTCACTTGACGAAGCAGTATGTTCATTCTCGTCCTTCATGCTGCAAGCCTTTGTTGTATGCGTCCCAGTTCAGCGTCCTAAACCTAACCCCCCCTGGGCGGACTGCACACTCAAACGACTTAAACGTGTAAAAAGAGCTGCTTATCGTCACTACCAAACGCGCCGCTGCCAAAGATCTCGCTCGATCTACTTTGACACGCACTCTTTATACTGCAGCTATAACAGGTTTCGATATGGCAGATATTTGAGTAAAATTCAACGTAACCTCTGCAGGTGGCCTGACTCGTTTTGGCGCTTCTACAACAGCAAAACAAAATCCACGCATACACCGAAATCCATTACGTACAAAGGAGGAACAAGTGCCAACACTAATGAAATGTGCAATCTCTTCGCGGATCGCTTCGCAGATTGCTTTTCACCGGCCATGAATGATACCGATACCATTGATGCTGCTCTCGTCAACACTCCGGCTGGCGCAATTAACATGAGTACTCCTTTCATCGACAGTGAGATCGTTTTATCTGCCCTAGCGCAACTAAAGCCTTCCTTCGCTCCTGGACCCGACGGAATTCCTTCTACCGTGCTGAAACGCTGTCAAACGACAGTAGCACCTATCCTTGCAAAGTTGTTCAATGCATCGTTAGCCAATGGCTACTTTCCCAAAACATGGAGGAAATCTTGGATGGTTCCTATTTACAAAAAGGGCGACAGGACAGATGCCATCAACTACCGGGGTATTACATCTTTGTGTGCCATTGCCAAGGTGTTCGAACTAGTGATATACAAAAATCTGCTACATGCATGCCGCAGCTACCTAAGCCCGTATCAACATGGATTCGTGCCAAAAAAGTCGACTACCACGAACCTGGTTGAATTTGTAACCTATTGCACTAGTCAAATTGATGCCGGAGCTCAAGTCGATGCAATTTATACAGATCTGAAAGCAGCATTCGACTCTCTTCCGCACGCAATTCTTCTCGCTAAACTCGATAAACTAGGAGTTCCCAGCTCGCTCGTACAGTGGCTTAAGTCTTACCTAATTAATCGCACATACATCGTGAAAATTGATAAGCACATGTCCAAAGAAATAGTCAGCAGCTCGGGTGTGCCACAAGGAAGCAATATTGGCCCGCTTCTCTTCATATTGTTCATCAACGATGTTACCCTTGCTCTACCTCCCGACAGTATCAGTCTGTTTGCCGACGTTGCCTATTCACAACACAGGTGATTGTACATTCCTGCAAGACTGCATCGAAATTTTCTGTTCGTGGTGCAAGCGTAATGGACTGACTATCTGCATCGAGAAATGCTACTGTGTGTCTTTTAGTCGATGCAGGAGCCCAGTGACTGGGACCTACTTCATAGACGGCACTGCAGTTAATCGACAGAATCATGCCAAAGACCTGGGCGTTCTGCTTGACTCTAGTTTGAACTTTAAACAGCATATCGATGACGTTGTAGCCAGAGGAAATCAATTACTTGGCGTGGTTATCCGGACAACTAATGAATTCCGCAACCCCATGTGCATCAAAGCTGTCTACAACTGTATCGTTCGTTCGGTTCTGGAATATTCGTGCGTAGTCTGGAGCCCAACTAATTCTTCTTCAATTGCTCGACTTGAGGCGATTCAACGTAAGCTCACGAGATATGCCCTACGCCTACTTCCCTGGCAGGATCGCAATAATCTTCCTCCGTATGCTGCGCGGTGCCGTCTTCTAGGCCTTGAACCTCTTTCGGTTAGAAGACGCAATGCACAGTGTTCTTTCATCGCTGGATTGCTAAATGGCTCTATCGGCTCTTCGCCTTTGTTGCACCGAGTCGATATCTATGCACCATCCCGAACACTTAGGTCTAGAGAAACTCTACGGCTCGCTCAACCCCGTTCCAGCGCTGGTCGGTCTGACCCTATGTTCCGCATGTCGGCTGTTTTTAATACTGTTTCGGATTGCTTCGACTTCGACATCTCAACTCAGTGCTTCAAGGAACGTCTCCGGCTTTTGCCATGGCCGCAGTGAATTGCGCTGCAAATCATGTTTTGTTATGATTTTTTTTAATGAACTGTTACATCTTAATTAGGCCATAGGGCCCGTTGAAGATTAATAAATAAATAATAATAATAATTTGATGAATCTCGTTTTCTAGTCGTGCACCTCCATTCTTGACCAGTTCAGCTGCAATTCCGTCGATTCCGGTTGCCTTGTTATTTTTCAGCCGACGAATAGCCTTTTGGGTTTCTTCTATGCTAGGTGGCAGTAACATGACACTATCTGCTAATGGCGCTTCTAGCTGTTCGTTAAGCTGGTCGTTGAGTAATTCATCATGGTTACCAGGTTACCTTAGGTACAACGTTATATCGGTGACCTGCTATCGCTTGGTAAAACTTTCGTGTCGGTTCGTACGTCTAAAACGTCCTCTGCGCATGCCCGCGTTCTATGCCGTTGATGCATTACTCGGTATGCAGTATTCTTACGTTCGGTCACTTGTCTGCATTCATCGTCGAACCAGCCAGATTTGGTGTTAACACGACGTGGTGGGAGTATATTTCTTGCACAGTTTATTATTTTTGTTTTTAGAGCGTTCCACCTCTCGCTCGTAGTTTCATATCTGTTTTCTGGTAGTAGAGACTCGTCTAAAGCGGCTTTGAATTCCTGTTGGACAGTAGTGTCCCTTAGAGAGTCCGTGTTGAGCTTAGGCTGCGTGTTTTCTCCGCCCCCATTGGCACGGGGGCGGGCAATTCTACAACGTATCACTAAGCCAACCAAGTAGTGATCGGAATCGATATTGGCTCCTTGATATGTTCTGACATTTAACAGACTCTACTGTCGTCGGCGGCTTATTAACACGTGGTCGATCTGGTTGAGGGTTACTCCATCCAGGTGCGCCCATGGAACCTTGTGGATTTTCTTGCGCGCAAATTTGGTACTTCCAAAAACCAGATTGTTCGCTGCGGCGAACTGGACCAATCTACTATCATTATCGTTACTGTGCTCATGCAGACTGTGACAGCCAGTGTATTGGCGGTACATTGGCTCCCTATCGACTTTTGCGTTGAAGCCCCCGCTATGGTGTCATCAAGTTTTTTCACGGCTCCGGCTTCGCTTAGAGTGCGTACGTTCCGTGAGCCCACTTTTAGAGTAGTCCTAGGGCATTGCGTAGGATCGGTATCGAGAGTTCCGTTTCGTATTTTTCTGAAGCTTTCCGTAGTCATTGATTGCCTGGGACTGGGTGACTGGCCCCGCGCCCACGTGACTGTTTTGTTTAGCGTCGGGTTGCACCCCCGACGACCAGGCACCCGGTTTCCCAGGATACCCACCCCCCTCCTGGTTCGCCATATGCTACCAACCGCACAAGGGGTTGGGTCAAGCCCGTGTACCCATGCTTGGATATGTGGTGATACCCCAAGCGCCACAGATGAAGCTTAAACGACTGAAAAATTGAATTTCCATAGAAAAAAAATGAAAGCTCCACAGCTTCATTGGTTTGATCAATAGATGGCGTATTACAACTCATCATTTTATTGCTATCCTTTTCTTGTGTTGTGTGTGTTTCGACAACTTTTATCTAATCATGACCTATATAGCCTTCTAACTTGCCGAGCAAAAATCTATATAAATGGTCGTGTGGTCAGATACGTGGGTATCAACACCAACGACCATTACTCAAATCTCACTTGCTTCAGTGCTGGTGGTTTCCGTTGGAGTTTAGTATTTAAACAATCGTATCGCCGTTCTAGTTCTAGCGATGCATAACTTCAATGCGAAACCATACAACAGTACAGAGGAAATGAGAAAGCTCTCCTCCAAGCGATGAAGCTCAACTGGTTGGGGTATCCCACCAACAGAGAGCGCCACCAGTTTTTTTGCTATTTTTAGAATGCATGAGTCGTTTGGCGTCTGCTAAACGAAGTCTTTCTATATTCCGTTTAGGTAGAGAACTTGAGTCGTTTAGAAGCCGTTTAGTGGTCGTTTAGTGGATTTGTGGCACTTGGGACACGTTACCACTGTTCACGACGAGGACGTGTCGGAATAGGTGTTGGATGGGAGAGCCTCACAAGGGCTTCAGATCCCATCCCATCACAGAGCTAATAAACATGCACATAAAAACACATCTTGTTGTTCATTTGATTGATAACACCTTACTAGAAAAGAAAAATAATCCCTGACACCTTTGCATAAGGAAACTGCTTAAGTGCTATTTGAAAGACCCTCAATCTCTCTTGTTGGCCTGCTCACGATAGAGCACGTCGATGTGATATGGCCCGGTCAACAATTATTCTTCAGGATGCTCGGTCCCAGGCTGCAGCCTTGAAATTTGAATGACTCACCTAGAACTTTGATCCTGTTTATCTAGTGCAAAAGTCGAATTCAAGCAGCGATTTTTAGCATTCCAGAATTAGCTGCTCAAGCCAATTTGGCTATTTGGGTATGCTCTGGCCACATGTCTGAATAGCTGGAATTTAGAATAATGTGTGTTTTAACGAAAATATGCTTTGACAATTTATTACTTTAATTACAGCAGGAATTTACACCATACACAAATATAAGGTTGGATGCAAGGGATTCTTGTTCTTCGTTTTTTTGTAGTTTCATATTCATTAATGTTTTATTATTCTTATGTATATATCTTTTCAGAACAAAGTGGAAGAGACAAACTGCAGTAGGATTAGAACTATTAGCAGAAGCTGGAAATTATGCTGCGTTTCAGCGGTTATATGGTGGACCTCCTTACATCGGCGCCTGGCCTTATCCTACTCCTTCAGGGCCTCCTGGAACGTCACAAAGTGCGGTTGACGCATACTATAGACATGCAGCTGCAGCAGCTGCTCTCCAAAAACCCTTACCTTATCGTATGTATCCAGGTGTACCAACCATTGGAACATTGAATCCTATATCGGGCCCAAGCGGCCCATTCCCTCACCTCTCTGCGTCCAGTTCACTTTCAACGCTGAGCAGTTACTATCAAGCCAATTGTGGGCAACAACCAGCAGGATCATTGCTACAACAACCTCATCAAACTCCTAGCGGTGGATCAAACCAACTTCGCGATGGTGAAACCAGTGTTGGAGCAGGAAGCCAACATGATATTAGTAATCTTAACTCACTTACCAGCATTAGTAATCATAGTCTGAACAGCCAGATAAGGCATAGTCCTAGCCCGATGCTCAATCCCGGTAGTCCACCAGGACAATCCGAAAGTAATCCACCTGATAGTGATGACGAGGAAGATAACATTCAAGTATGAAAAGTACATAGTCCAAATGACATTAAAAGTCACTTTTGCCTTCCTAATCCAACAATTATCAATAATGTTGAAAAGCTAGTCCACTTAACTAGCAATAGACACATACAGTGACCGACAAAATAAAGTTTTTTTTTTAATTTGTGTATAAGTTACAGTTTAAAAAAGCTTCCATTGCGTACATCAAAAATAAAATTAATATTTTTTTTAATTATATAAATTCAACTTCAAAGAACATTCAAGAACTACATGTTTATTGATATCGGTTATTGAATTTCTATTAAATAAAATACTCTGAGAACAAAAGACCATCTAGCATAAGTTTAAACAATAATTTCTATCCAGTAGTTAAATGTTTTCTTGGAACTTCAATTTATTAGCAGCTTGTACACATTATTATTTTGATGTCCCAGACAATCAATTTGTAATTGTTTTCTGATATCGTAAAGATAGGGTGTCGAAACTATGACCCGCGTGCTCTCGAGAGCCTCATTAAAGACCCGCGAATATTTTGTAAAATATAACGTGTATTGTATTTTATTGCTATTGTAGTTTATTGTTTTAAATACTTTCATCAACTATTTAGTTTTTATTTCTGAAAACGTAAATCAAGCTGCAATAATATTGTATTGTACAAGTTTGAATTAGATTCCGAGCATTTTATTATCAAAACTAGATTCAAATGAGATTTTCATTAGCTAAAGGTAAGGTCGAAATGGCTCTCATCATCGTTATTTGCGAAGAAATTTAGCCCGTCAACAAAAAAGCTTGGAGCTCCTGGCGTGAATATTGAGAAAATCATTCGGGGCGAGTACATGCCTAGCTGTTACCATCACACAGAGATCTACTGAATAAGAAAATGAATACGAAGCTAAGTAGGTGAAATAATTCAGCACCAGAAGTAACCCGAAACCGAAGCGAACCCAAATGAAGGTTGGCACGAACCTTTGTTTTAATAGCCCCCTCCCCTTTTTTGCAGGTTTTCCTACAAAAATTACTAAGTGCACACAATTATATCAACACAATTCCATCAATTGAAATTAATAATACTAACCAAACATGCTTTATTGAAACCATAATCACCTGCACAACAAACATTGAACTTAATTACAAATTAATGCACATAATTTTTATCACTTTTCACACTCTTACAGTGAATAAAACCACAAAATCGCCACAGCACTATTTGCTCTTCATCGCTGTTGCGTTTGGTTCTTCTCTGGTTCTGTACGGGCCACGACACAGTCACAGGTTTTGTTGTCTCTGTTCACCGTGAAAAAACCCATGAAATGGAAGAAAAATAATGTTAGTTCTGAGGGGGAATGATGGTTTTTAATTTGATTACTTTTACTTACCAAAAATAAGACACAACTTCATTTTTAAGCGGTTTATGTACGGACCAACAGGCGATCGAAGATCAAACAAGTATCAACCTCACTGCACTGAAAATAAAGCTTCCCAAATAGCAGAGCTGACGTTGTTGAGAGATTTTTCTTTGTACCAAACGGAGAGACCCAGTCCGCTCTAGTGTTGGGTAAATCTGATTCGGATTCATGAATCTGAATGAATCTTTGAAATGAATCAATGAATCTGATCCCGGTTGCAAAGATTCCTGAATCTCCAAATATTCTTGAATCACCAAAGATTGATGTGTCTCAAAAGACTCATGAATCTCAAAATATTCATATCTCTAGGGATTCATGAATCCCATGAAATTCATACATCTCCAAAAATTCATAGAGCTTGAACTTCTCATTATTCTTCTATTTGAAGCAACAACCTACATGGTCATGCCATGCATGCTTTCGGGACTTCTTGGCAAGTTCACGCAACTGGATAGTTTGTTTTGATACGGGGAGACGGTCCATGCGCGGCTTAAAACCGCGACGGGTTTAAGATGTTGTTTGAAATGTTGGGGATGTTGTTTGGTGAGATCACGCAAACTATGTTGCAAATCATACATATCTAAAATCTTTAGAGTTTCATGAATCTTTGAAAAGTCGATTCGAAATACGAATCACTTCTCACTGAAGATTCATATAAATGAATCTCATCGAAAGAGTCATGAAACCCATCACTAGTCAACTTTCCCTATTTTTTTACAGTAACACGCCGCCCGTGTAGAGCTGTGTGCGTGTGTGTGAAAATGATGGATGGAAAATGGGAGAATCGGGGTCTAAAATCTTCGTACGTCACATACACATGTATTTACTAGTTAATTCCTCTGAGCTGAGTCATTCCATCTCTTTCTATCTTCCATATTGTTTCTGGTATCACATTCTTCCGGGTATTGTGCTGTGAATGGATGAGCTCGAGAGATTCTTGTTCAATTGTGGAAGGATTTATCTTAGGAAATTGTTAAGGTGAGTTTTAATTTCTCGAATGTGCCTCAACATTAAAGTTGAGTTTGTCGTCTACAAAAAAAAAACATCAGTGCACCTCCTGCACGAACCTGTCGCGACGAAGCTGGGACTATATAGAATCTATATGGTACCGGTACTCACCAGTGCACAGTGGGCAACGGCCATACAAACGCTGGGATGAAAATCAATTCCTCGTGCTGTAGCAGCTTTTCTTCATTCAATACAATTCCTCTTATTATACAGGGTAGTACAATACTAAAATCGTCAAGGAAGCGAATAAAACTTAATAATGATCGCTCACAACATTGCATTATTGTGTATTAGTTAACAGCATAAATAATAATTGCTAGGACTTACAACAAAGGCGGAATAAGTTTACGACTGAAAATGAAGTTTATAAAGTATTACGCGCTAAAAAAGTTGTGTTTTTCATGATTTGTTTGGAAAACAGCTTATTCCTATCTTACGACCTTCTTTAAACTGTTTTTCCTCTCTTCAGCTTTGTTTTTTGCCTGCGTAAAGTTGCGGAATTTTCGGGACGGAAATTACGAAGAATCGGAACGTGTGCGCTGTTCTGATTCTCGAGCACGAATATTCTGACGCCGTTTTACCGTTTTGCCGTTTTATTCTGACGTTTACGCCTACGATACTTAAATATTAACGTATGACCGCGAACAAGGTGTTTATGTTTTTGAGGTGTATTCACATACAATTTTCGGTTTCTACACCTGTTTGTTTCAAATGCCCGTTTATGACAGGTAGTTCGATATTGGTGGTGTATGGCTCATACAACAACACGTCAAAATCGCTCACGCTATTTTCAAGAAAAAGCTTAATAATTTTCGGAGTCGCAGATGGTCGCAGCTAATTTTAACGACAAAATGTAGGAAAATTGTAAATCTTTCCTATAATATACGAGTCACGAATTAAATTGAGTCGAATCATAAAAAAATCGCTCTCCAAAATGAAAATATCCAAAAAATCAGCAGTGATGTTTGGTTATCAATCATTTATGAACTTTAAAAACAAGTTTTTGCAACATATTTAGGCATTTTTTGTCATACGTTGATCTGATGCCTAAATATTTTGCAAAAACTTGTTTTTAAAGTTCATAAATGGTTGAAAACCAAACATTGAAAACCAAACTTTTCCAACGACACATAGGTTATCAAAATATAACCATCATATACTAAAATATGATGCTTTATGTTCGGTCGAAAAATAGCTCAAATTTGGGACAAAAACACAAAGTTTGTACTTTGATGTCCAATAGCTCAGTAAGTTTAAAATAAATATGTAAATTATTTTGGTTTCTACTAAGTTTAAGTATCTATTTTAAGAAAAAGTGTATGGTTAAAACCTGAGACAAAGTTGGTTTTTCGATTTTTATACAGGCGTTTGCCCAATGTGCAGTGGCGCGTTAAACGGTGGGTGGACTGGGCATCCACCCCCCCCCCCCCCCCCCCAATCTAATTCAAGACTTATTTTTAATGAATTCATTTTTCCCGATCTGCAGAAAACCGGGGCATCATATTACTCAAAGCAGCACATTAAATGTTTTAAGAAATCTGCCAATACATTTACCAAAATCGCAAGCGAAGAACGCTGCGACACGCGCGTACAGCTCAAATCAATAGCATTTCATTATCGTTAGCATAAAGCATTGGACAGAGCGAGAAACCGTCAATTTTTGCTGGTGTGGATGCCGGTGCACGAGCCACCCAAACTCTGCGTGGTTTCTCTTACTGCTAAATCGAATGCACAGAACGCTGCGCCACAACACACCCAGACAAAAATTTTAAGGTCCCGAAACACAATATAAATACACCGGCTCGAAGCCGGTAAAATTAGCAGGAAAAATTGAATAACACCAAGCAAGCATCGGTGCTCCAGTGGGTTGAGGTTTCATTCGAGGAAAGATTACATCGATATCGATGTGTGCGCTCTTCATTTTAGCTTGGATGAAACGTGCCTGTGCTTGTCTGGGGGACCCTTTACTTTTTTTGCAGAGGTGTGCCGAAAACAGACAGCTGTTTCACACGAAAAATGGTATTCACATTCCTGGCCTGGGATAGTGGAGTGTGTGGTGTGTGGGTGTGTCTTTTAATGCAGAAACTAAAATTTTCATTCTTGGCCCTAATCGACCACATCAACTTTGTGGACCGAAGAGAAGGGGAAATGCGAAAGATTAAAGATAGAAGGGGTTATTCAAATGCGCAAGGGACCTATGGGTTATGTTAATTTATATATGGTTTATTTATCGACTATTTTCCTATTTCGAATACAACAAGACCAAAAACCGTTACAGCTGCATCTACATACAGCCATACACAGCCATAATACGAAGAACAATCTAAATTGCCTCGGCCATTTGGGGGCCCCATTGATGATCCCGTCGATTGAGGGGCTCCTTCCATTTGTTGTCGTCAACCCAATATACACCCAATGAATATGGTCAAATTTGAGGATGAATTTTAAAAGAAGCGGGTTCCCCTTCGCAAATCAAATCCTTCGCAAATCATCTGTCGCAAACTCTAAAATTTTTGCAGTCGGGGGTAAGATATAATGATAATCTTATTATCACATTTTAGAGCCATACTACCACTATTGTTACTACACCACTATAGGCCCTTGTCGCTAGTACTCTGTCCATACGGCATACTATAGAATGGCGATCTACGGGGCCCCTAAATCGGCGGAGCCCCAGGCGACCGCCTAGTCCGCCTACCGTTAGATCCGCCGCTTTTTTAAACCGTCCGAATAGACATACAGCGACAACGTCGCGCGCGAACGAAGCTACAAAAAGTAGCTCAATTTTGCAAACAGAGCTACTCGTCTCGCGCGACATTTTTGCTTCATCCGAAATAATCGTATTATCTTTGTTATTCGTATAATACTTTGTTTACAAGCCACATTAATGCCAAACGCAAAAAAATAGATTTGAACACATTTTAACCTATTTTAGTGTGTTTTCAAATGAAAAACAAGTTGGACGACTGAGTCAAATGAGCTACTTTGATCTACACCGAGTGAAATTTTAAGCTATTTTTCGTCACGCGCGACGATGCCGCTCTATGTCTATTTGGACGGTACCAGTAGAACGATTTTCTAGGAGCTTTTTTAAGAAATGCGCTATCAATTTGTCTGACCTGGCATTACTTGTCCGTAAAGCCTCATAATTGAGCTGAACAAGTGTACGTTTGTCTCGAAAAATTTTCAGCTGTTAAGGTTTTTGTACCATTTCAGGATATTCTGAAAACAATTGGCAACATGGAAGGAAGGGTACATTAAGAAGCGGTTTTGCGATTTTGCTTTGTTGTTTGGAACTTGTAATGAGTTTTGCACACTATACTGCTGACTCTTATGTTTATATGTTTATATGTTTAATGATTAATCCATCGGGATCTTGAAGATCCTACATGAATGTACTTAAATTAGTGCTTATAGACTATGTAAGGTACATAAATCGATCGGGGAGAACAGGTGCACAAGAATAGAAAATATATTTTGAAAATAAAATTATTACGTAAGTTGTGTCCTGAGTCTATCTCTAAAAACATTCTGTGGCATGTTGAAATCAAATAAATCAAAGTTATTTATGAAAGTTCGACACATTGCTGACATAGGATCAGACTGGTCAAAACGAGTTCTATAACGAGGGACGGATATGAATTGACGTGTACGTAGATTCCTAGATGGCGCGTTAAATTCTATCGTAGCTAATAGAGTAGGAGCATCACTGTGGTGGTTAAGTAGTCCTGATATAAAAAGGCATTTAGCTATCTCACGGCACTTTTTCAACGACTGAATCCCTAAAAGCAGACACCGGGAATGGTATGAGGGTAACACATCGCCCTGTCGCCATGGTAAGAGTCTTACAGCATATCTAGTCGCTTTTCTTTGGATGGCCTCGATTTGATTACTCCATTCTTAGGTACAGGGGTCGCTAACAATACTGCCATATTCTAACACAGATCGGACGTAGGCACAGTAGATGGTTTTTATGGTCATGGGATTACGGAAACCTTGCGTTGATCGAATAATCCAACCCAGTAGTTGGTTCCCTCTGGATACTATATTCTCTAGGTGATCGTTAAATGTTAAACGTGTGTCGAGAATGATCCCAAGGTCGCGGAATGTATCGGTGCGTTCAACGGATATGTTATCGATCTGGTAGTTGAATCGTGTGCAAGACCGAGAACGGTAAAAAGACAAAACACGACATTTTTCGATACATAGCACCATTGCATTATCACGGCACCATATGCTAAATAGGTTGATGGCGTGTTGAAGATTGATGCAGTCATTGGTATCGTTGATAGGAGCGAACAGCTTAACGTCATCGGCAAACAGAAGAAAACGGTGTTCCGCTAGCAATTGCCCTACATCGTTTATATAAAGAATGAAGAGCAGCGGGCCCAAATTGCTGCCTTGAGGCACTCCTGAGGTGCCAAGCACCTCTCTAGATGTATGATCGTTTACCTTGATCTTGTATGAGCGTTCTGTGAGGTAGGAATTCAACCACTTAACTATTTGTTCCGAAAACCCTAACTTCTGCAATTTGGCGATTAAAATGTCGTGTGAGATGAGGTCGAAAGCAGCTTTGAGATCGGTGTAAATGGCATCCACTTGACCTCCGGAGTCGAGATTACGTTTGCAGAAACTAACGAATTCAGTGAGGTTCGTTAATGTTGAACGTTTGGGTACGAACCCGTGTTGGTTATCCATAATGTAATTCGATGTAGCGGAGAGCATAGGGCCGTAAAGCAGAAGCTCAAAAGCTTTTGATACCGCACAAAGTGATGTGATACCGCGATAGTTTGAAGCACATGAGCGATCCCCTTTTTTAAATATTGGTACCATCCACGAGGTCTTCCATAAGCGTGGGAAAATATCGTGGGAACACAGTGACGTGTTGTACATGTTTGTTAATACAGGTGCTAGGGACTGATAGCATTTACTGATGATGTAACTCGGAATGCCATCGGGACCAGGAGCTGTAGAGGGTTTAAGGCTTTTGAGGGACTTTTCTACTGTGCGTATATCAAACGTAGGAATGGTATAATCAATCATGTTTAGAGGTGTGTAAGATGTGGCCCTTGAGATCACCGTTTGATCTACAATTGGGGTAGAGAAGGCATCGGAAAATCGTTCAGCAAAAATGTTGCAAATATCTTCGGGTGACGTGCCCACGGAATCATTATGTTTGATTGTGCTTGGAACTACGTTTGAGCGTCGTCTGCTGTCCATGAAGCGACAAAATTTTCGGGGATGTCGGAGAAGGTACCTTTCGATTGAAGATATATATTGCTTATATCTTGATCGCTTATACTGACTGTATGCATGTATAGCGTTGTTACGATTTTCCCTAGTGATATTACTTCTCAAAAAACGGTGTCGACTAATGGCTTTGTTTTTGGCTCGTTTGAGGTTGATAAGCCTGTTATTAGTCCATGCTGGAGAGCTTTCTGGTGCATAATTGGCGTACAGGATTGTACAGGATTGTACAGGATTGTCGTGAAGGCATGAACAGCGTCGTCAACAGATGGAAAGTTGGAGCAGTTAAAAGTAGAACCGAAAAGAAATATTCTTTCCTCCAGTTCGACGATATTAGCCTTTGAGTAATTTAATCGTTGCTGATATGTGTTGCTTGGATGGGAGCTAGACTCATGAGGATCATAGTGACGTATTGACCATTCGAGTGCAGGATGATAATTGTCGAGCTTGAGCAGGGCCGGTTCGGATTTAGACACGGCAGAACAGATCTCAGCGGCGTTGGAGTTAGCAAAAATTAGATCGAGTTGTCGGTCCATGGAGTTTCTAACGTTGCTTAATTCATAAAGGCCGTTTGCTGCCATACCATCGATGAAAATATGATTATTTAGAGACTTAGATGACGATTTATAGTGCATGAAAGTGAAGCGCAATGGTACATCCTCGACATCGGCTGGATTGAGTTTGGACCACGTAATGTCCCATTTGTTAAAATCTCCAGCGACAAGCAGGAGATCGTTATCTCTCATGCGTGATGAAATTTCGCGTATACTTTCCAGATGTTTATTAACAATTATGTCGTTATATGCGTTGTACGGTGGAATAAACATGGCACCTATATAAACAAAAATATTGCCCAACCGAATTTTGACCCATAACTGTTCCATAGTTCGATCCGTCGGTGTAATTTCGCAAGATGAGAGAGAGCGAGAGCAGGCTATTACAACACCACCACCGATGGAGAAAGTGCTGTTGGTAGTGGTTCTATCGCATCGGTAAATAGAATAGCGATCGTCGTTGAATAACTCATTGTTTATGTTATTGTTCAACCAGGTTTATAAAATGAATGTGAAACCTGCTTGGATGATACAATAATTTAAGAAAATAACAATATAACCACTCGCATTGTTTAATATCTGTTTGGGATTGAAATGCGCCAAAATGTAGGCAATTTGTTGTGCACGTGAATTAAGGCATAAACCCAATAGCAGCGCCATCTCGAGGCAATGACACAATTACTCCCAACTTCACAGTAGCGCCATCTGCGTGGTTAATTTAGCAAATCATGGGGTCAAAAGGTGATGATATTGACTAACAATTAGGAAACATTTGTATGTCCACGGAAAGAGGGGAATTTAAGCCAGCGTACAAACCCAAAAATGTAAACATCGCTAACGGAACACAGCACCTTGTAATAAGTACCCCAAGAAATTTCATTTCATTTCATTTCATTTCATTTATTAATACATTATCCGCCATCAAGGCTACAAGGTGTCCAAATACATTCAGAATTCAGTTAACAGCACAGATTTTGGAGCTAGAATTTATTTCTACATATTCATATCACCTTGCTAGCATATCTTGCATAGAGTCCTTGGCGTGTAGCTCTTGCTTGACACTTGTTAGCGCTCTCCGGTGAATATGGTATCTGTGCTGATTTTTGCTCCCATAGAAAACTCGAGTCGCGAGTTTTAACTATCTAGTGTAGGGCGCAATCCTTCACAATATCATTAACAAGTTATTTTGTTTATTAACTGTAGTAGTAGTAGTAGTAGTAGTAGTAGTAGTAGTAGTAGTAGTAGTAATGTATGTGTAAAAGAAAAAAATGTATTCTCTTGGCCTGCATCGCTCTATCATTTAGAAAGCAGCTGGTCTAAAGCAGTGGTCTAAACCTGTGGTCCGCGGACCACTTGAGACAAACATACTGCAATACAGGGTATTTCCAGTTACTTTCGAATGAAAATATAGTTTATTTTCGCGTTGTTGACCGATACATTTAAAATAAATAATAAATAAAATATAAATACATAAATAAAACAAATAAATAAATAAATGAGCATGGGCGATGTAAAATGATCACGATGTCGTCCGATTGTAATTAAAGACAAAGTATAATATGTACTAAGCCGCGTAGCTGCCTGAAATTTTCAACCTCATCGCAAGCGTTCCTCACCAGGTCGATGCGACGTAGAGCAATAGTCGGCAAAGTCCGGCGCGCCGCAACATTAAAACTAGCCCACTTATGGATTTGAGGGGGTTTCAATGACGAGAAGAAACTATTCGATTAAAAATTACTAAATATTTATGCAATACGGCCGAAGCCGTTTTTTCTGAATGAAAAAAACTGAAAATCTTTTGACGTTTCATACCGTATTACTCTTCCATCTTTTATTATCGTAATGAGGAGAGACGGATTGATTAATTAAGAGTTATTTAGGAGTTTTCAGGAGAAAATTAATAAACACTTAAAAAGGTGTAGAGGGAATGAGAATTTGAAGAAAATAAACCTCATTTTGAGACTGTCCGGAATTCGAAACATGAACTCGAAAGTGTTTGGAATATGAATCAAAATGTCGTTGAAATTTGGTAATTTTTCGCAGTGGTTTGAATAAAATAAGTGTATTTATTTTCTCAAATGTAGAGTGTTTGTTGCAGTAATATAAATTATACATTGTTTCAATCAGTCTGAAAATGACTAGAAAGAACATATGAAATTCCAAAAATTGCCTTAAGTGGCCGTAATTTGAAGCAAGACGGTACGTCAGTATCAAACACCAACGTAAAAGCAAAATATTGTTTTCATTTTATGCTCACGATGACGATTTTAAATCAAATCGTCCGTAATATGAAACACGAGCTGGAAACTGTAAAATAGGAAAGTAAATATCTTTTAGAACCATCGTTTTTGACAACAAAAGACAAACGTAACTAGCTTAGTGGAAACAACTTCCCAACATACTACCCGGAACCAAAGGTGCGAAACCTTTAAATTCTTTTGAGTATAAATAAACCCAACTCCAATCATGGCAGGTCAGATTCGTTCGGACTGTCAGGATAGGACTATGCCCATCCATCATCTATCGACTTCTCATTTAATAAATTTACTAATGAACAAACGAGCAAACGGGCAAACGGGCATCGCATTATGTTTTGTTTTGAGGCTCAGACATGTTTTTTTTACAGAATGAATTGCTGCATTGTCAGTTATTTTGTTTCACTGATATTCATTGAAACGTCAAGTTTGACACTTATATAGCTGAATTTCAGTAAAACTTGCTGTACTGCAATATCTAACGAGTAAATTGTTTAACTGAAAATCATTAAAAATATTCTTTCAGCACAGCACAAAACATTCATCATTAAAAATAGCTTTCAGCAAAACACATAACTGCAGCAAAACTGAATTGAAGGATTTGGTTATGGGACCCCGTCTACCATAACGCCTAGGGCCCCGGAGAGGCTTGATTCGCCACTGGTACTCACATGCGCCTCTGAGGCATGGGCACTGTCCAAATTTAACGAAACCCTCTTAGCTACGTTTTAGAGGAAGTTGCTCAGAAACGAAATTGTCCCCATTTGTCTGGAGGAACATTGGAGATGCTGTTGTAATGACGAGCTATACGGCATTTACGGCATCCTAACTGTCGTGCGTGGTTAACAAACTGCGCTACCAGCCTACCCCAAGGGGTCTTACCCCAAGCAATCGCGCTTGGAGAAGCGTTGCCGGAGGACACCACTACCGACGCGATGTCTCTCAATGACCACTGCTCCGCGTATGATGGCAAGCCATCAGCAGCACGGCCGAGCGAACAATTGGCCGCGTGACCCATTACCAGAGGAAGGAATGGTTTGATGATGAGTGCAGACGAGCACTCTCCGAGAAGAACGCTGCGCGTACCCGCATGCTCCAGCGCGAGACCCGACAGAACGTGGAAGACTACAGCCGACTGAGGAGGCAGCAGACCCTACTCTTCCAGGACAAGAGGCGCGGCTTCGAAGAGTCGGATGAGCAACTCATGCAGCAGTTATCCCAGTCGGGGGAAACTCGCAAGTTCTACAGGATGCTAAATACGGCACGAAGCGGTTTTACTCCCATGACCGCCATTTGCCGCAACGAGGAGGGAGATATCCTGTCGGACGAGCGAGAGGTGATCGACAGGTGGAAGTGCTACTTCGACGGACACCTGAATGGAGCAGATACGGGAGCAGAAGCAGGAAACAGAGGAGAGCAGCTCTACGACAGCCAGCATGACGATGACGAAGTGTCCCCGCCATCTTTGGACGAAGTCATTGGTGCCATCAAACAGCTGAAGTGTAACAAGTCAGCTGGCAGCGATGGTCTAGTGGCCGAACTGTTCAAGATGGGTCCGGAGCATCTTGCCGGCATCATTCATCGGCTGATTGTGAGGATTTGGGAACAAGAAGAACTACCAGACGAGTGGAAATTGGGTGTCATACACCCAGTGTACAAAAAGGGCGACAGGCTGGACTGTGCCAACTTCCGAGCCATCACAGTCCTGAATGCTGCCTACAAGATCCTGTCCCGAATACTCTTCTGCTGACTTTCGCCCCTTGCTACTGATTTCGTCGGCAGCTACCAAGCTGGATTTGTTGGAGGCAAATCGACCACCGACCAAATCTTTACTCTACGGCAGATCCTCCAGAAATGCCCTAGCACACCCTTTTCATCGACTTTAAGGCGGCCTACGATAACATAGATCGGAATGAGCTATGGAACACCATGCAGCAGTACGGATTCCCTGGGAAGCTGATACGGTTGTTGAGGGCTACTATGGACGGGATGCAGTGCAAGGTGCGAGTGACGAACATGCTTTCGGAATCGTTCGAATCTCACCGGGGTCTGAGGCTAGGGGACGGACTCTCCTGTTTGCTGTTCAACATCGCTCTGGAAGGTGTCATGCGAAGCGCGGGCTTCGACATCCAGGGCACGATATTCACCCGAACTCTCCAATTCCTTGGCTTCGCGGATGACATCGACATCATCGGACGTAAAACTGGGGCGGTGTGCGAGGCGTACACCCGACTGAAACGCGAGGCCGAAAGGATTGGATTGAAGATCAATGCGACGAAGACAAAGTACCTGCTTGCCGGGGGCTCTGTACGTGATAAAGCCCGACTCGGAAGCAGAGTATCAGTTGACGGTGACGATCTCGAGGTAGAGGAGTTCTGCTACCTTGGTATGATCGTAACTTCGGACAACAACGTAAGCAGCAAAATCCGAAGGCGCATTGTTCAGGGAAGTCGTGCCTACTACGGGCTCCACAAACTCCTGCGATCCAGAAGACTCCAGCAACACACGAAATGCGCTATATATCGCATACTGATTCGTCCGGTAGTCCTCTACGGGTACGAGTCTTGGACTATGCTGACGAAAGACGCCAATGCACTCGCCATTTTCGAACGGCGTGTGCTAAGGACTATCTTTGGCGGTGTGTGCGAGCAGGGCGTGTGGAGAAGGAGGATGAACCACGAGCTAGCTGAGCTGTTTGGCGGTGCTGATATCCTGACGGTCATCAAAGCCGGAAGGATACGATGGCTGGGACACGTGATGAGGATGCCGGACTCATGCCCCACCAGGAGGGTGCTCGTCAGCGACCCGTTCGGCACGAGGCGTAGAGGAGCACAGCGAGCTCGTTGGCTGGATCAGGTGGAGTCGAACCTGTCGGAGATCGGATGCTGCCGTGGTTGGAGGACTGCAGCCCAGGACCGAGTTTCCTGGAAACGGATTGGCGACCTGGCCATGTCTACTAGATGTGCTTATACATGAGCAGGCCAAGAAGAAGAAGAAGAAGAAGAAGAAGAAGAAGAAGAACTGTCGTGCAGAATGTCAAGCTCGCCAGGCTCCAGTGCTTTTTTTTTAGGCAATCCATAACCAGAACAGAAACAGAACAGAAACCACATAATAAGATGAAACGACTAGTAAATCAAATATCGGGGCCCTTCACGATTCTAATCAGTTTTTTGTATGGAGTTTGACAGTTGGAGGCTGAAATCTTGTAAGCACTTCATAAAAAAACCACACGCAAAACTAGCCTGCAACTTTCAGTCTAGATTATTCCCGCTGTGCAAAGCGACGGAAGAAATCATGGCGTTCGGAGAATGTTATCATGCCATCTTTTTCCCTCCAACGGCAAATTTGTCAAGCAGCTCGTCGAGCTACCCGTCCCCGGCTCCGCCTCATACCCCTCGCCTGTGCGTGCTGTCGAAGGTTTGGATGTGTTGGTGCGTCAGACGGCCAATTGTTGTCAGCCGTCGTCCGTGCTTTTTCCCTCCATAGATCTTTCTCGCGTGTGGTCAATGCTCGCGAGTTGTTGTTGCGCTTAAAAAAGCCGTTAACAAACATTGCGGCGATCAAGTTGCATTTTCACAAATCAAACCAAAAAAGCGCAATGAGTTCAAACACTGCAATGTAAAATTGACTACGGAATCGCTGGCTCACGCAGGAGAGTTTGCTGTGCAACGCGCTGAGCCCTAACACGTTCAGCCCGGTGCTGATTTTCATAAACAATGCGTTCCACCGGCATCTAGAACGCAAGCTGATTGTGAAACCGGTATATTGGAAAGTTTACTGGCAGTTCCTGGCATCGAACTGGACGTGTTAAGCATAACTTTGTTACCATAAGCTTTTGCTTTCGTATGGTGTAGATTACATAGATATGCTGAGACGTCTGCGCATGGGTGTGAGTGTGCGTGTGTGTGCAATACTTTCGCCAAATGTGTTTTCTTCCGGAATGTTATGATCGTTCGGTCAAAGAAAGTAAGGTGTTCTTGACAGTGGCGGATTACAGGAATCGTTGGCCCTAGGCGGTAAGACGAGTTGAGGTCCCTGTAAATGGTAACTAATGACCGGAAGGAGGGGGTGCTGGCGTAGAGCTGTTGGAAGATTGAACAGTATACTTAAATTGCCAGCGGATGGGAGGGAGGGATGGCCGTGGGACCACTTCGATCATCGGTCACAGACCCTAAAACCAGGGGGGGGGGGGGGGGGCAAATGGTTCTCCAGCCACGGGACCCCAACGACCATCTTTCCGTGGGACCTTGTCGCTAATACTCTGTCCACTTGTAAACATACGACATACTACAGACTAGAGATCTTCGCTGAACGCCTAGTCGAGTTGTTGTTGCGCTTTAAAAAGCCGTTAACAAACATTGCGGCGATCAAGTTGCATTTTCACAAATCAAACCAAAAAAGCGCAATGAGTTCAAACACTGCAATGTAAAATTGACTACGGAATCGCTGGCTCACGCAGGAGAGTTTGCTGTGCAACGCGCTGAGCCCTAACACGTACAGCCCGGTGCTGATTTTCATAAACAATGCGTTCCACCGGCATCTAGAACGCAAGCTGATTATGAAACCGGTATATTGGAAAGTTTACTGGCAGTTCCTGGCATCGAACTGGACGTGTTAAGCATAACTTTGTTACCATAAGCTTTTGCTTTCGTATGGTGTAGATTACATAGATATGCTGAGACGTCTGCGCATGGGTGTGAGTGTGCGTGTGTGTGCAATACTTTCGCCAAATGTGTTTTCTTCCGGAATGTTGTGATCGTTCGGTCAAAGAAAGTAAGGTGTTCTTGACAGTGGCGGATTACAGGAATCGTTGGCCCTAGGCGGTAAGACGAGTTGAGGTCCCTGTAAATGGTAACTAATGACCGGAAGGAGGGGGTGCTGGCATAGAGCTGTTGGAAGATTGAACAGTATACTTAAATTGCCAGCGGATGGGAGGGAGGGATGGCCGTGGGACCACTTCGATCATCGGTCACAGACCCTAAAACCGGGTGGGGGGGGGGGGCAAATGGTTCTCCAGCCACGGGACCCCAACGACCATCTTTCCATGGGTCCGTGTCGGTAATACTCTGTCCACTTGTAAACATACGACATACTACAGACTAGAGATCTTCGGTGAACGCCTAGTCCGCCTTCCGTTAGATCTGCCGCTGGTTCATGACGGTGTTTTTTTATTGTAGAGTGCATCCTTCCCCCTGCCTGCAGCGTATGCATTGAGCAGTGTGGCAGTATCTAAAACCCGCTGGATAAGAGCGGTCCCGCGGCACCTAATTCCTCGCATCTGCATGCCCGTCGTGCGTTCTAATCGCGTATGCAAGAGCTGACTATACGGCGATGTGGTAATCAAGTCCTGAAAAGGCCAACATGATCGCGTAGACCGTAATGACATGAATAATAATAAGACAAAGACCTTTGAATCGCCATCCGTACCGGGAAAGAGTTTGTCTTGACTTTGTTGCTGCCGGGCCTACAGCCGTCGCGCGACAAATGCACGGGATACACTCGACCAAAACATGAACCTACCGAGCCTTAACCATTTCAAGACATTGCCGGTAGCACGGCGTCACGATACCGACTCCAACCCAACAAGCAGCCAGATTCTGGACGGACAGGTGCAGCACCATACGCTCACCGCCATAAACAAATACAGAATCCTCTTTTGTATGGATTCAATTCATAATGTTGTCTCCATTTGCATCCGCTATCTGAATTGGAAAGAAATGTGCTACGTATACGTGTTTGCTTCGATCGTGTGTCTTTTTAATACCCCTAATAGCAGAACCGGTCGCAAAGATTGTGGTGCCAATCCAATGGTTGTGTTGTAGGAGGTAGCGAGATCAACAATGCATGGACTTTGTAGCCGCAGCGGATGAAAATGTACGCATGAGAACCTAACAGCTTTGGGGTTTCCGCACGAACACACACACACACACACACACACACACACACACACACACACACACACACACACACACACACACACACACACACACACACACACACACACACACACACATTCACACATGCACGTATGCGCGCATACACACATGCACGTACGCGCGCATGCGAGCACGCACCCACGAAGGCGCGCACGCGATAACGCACCTATGAACGCGCACACGCGATAACGCTCCTATGAACACGCACACGCGATAACGCACGTACGAACCCACGCACACGCACGAGCGAGTACGGCTACCTTAACGGTAGAACGGCTGATTCAGCTATCCTGTAGCGCATCCTCATTCACAGGGCCGGGCGAGGAGGGGAATCGTGGCATGGTAGAGTGAACGATCCCGCGCTGTGTGTGAGTGTGTGTGCGTGTGTCGAGACCCGAAAACTCGAGACAGATTTCGGCACATTTAAAAAAAATATTTTATACCGCTATACACTGTGCTACATGATGCTTTGAAGGTCGTTGAAGCATCAAACATGTTCAAATTAAAAAATATTAGATTAGTGTTAGACGTTCTCCTACGCTTGTTTTAAATAGGCTTCTTCACCCTCAACTGGCAGGAGCATCGAATGGTCTCATCAGCAGCGGCACGAAATAAAATAAATCATCAATACACCGATAACACTTTAAATCCCAATCCAGCTTCTCCGCAATCCGCATCGTCACAAGGTCACACACAAATTAATAAATGCTAACACCCACCAATAGCAATACACAACCGCAATGCACATATGAGTATCAACGCATACACCGCAACAGCCAATCAGCTGGCGGCGGAAGGCACGGGCTGAAGCGCAAGTAAGGCAGGGCAGGGTGAGGGAGGGAGAAGAAGCGGACGAGAAAATGGGCGCCAATATTTTTCAATTTTTTGACCGTTTTTTTTTGCTCCGCCGCCATAAATAGTTCGTCCATTCCCGCAGCGCAAGTTCGAGCAGTTTCTTGCTAAGGAAATGTACCAAAATCAGCGTTGTGAAGTTCAGGGTCGCGCGGCAGTTTCAGTCAGAGACAGTTCCAGCGTTTTCTGGCCATACCTTCGCTGTCGGGTAGCGTGGCTCCATCATACTTCCACAGCATCCCTGCTTCGTATCGCCCTCCGTCCTTCCGGGTGATGGATGTCAGTCCTGCAGCCACTCTTTGCTCTTCCTCCGGTTGTATGAGACTTCCTCTAAAGATGCCAAGGCTGATAGCAGTTAGACACGCTACCCGGAGAAGAACTGAAAAAAGCAGAGCGACACTGTTTCAGACATGCACAACAAACCGAATTCTAAAAAGAACTGTTACTCTTTAAAAACCAACACGCACAAGGTGGTAAAACCACAGTAGTGTTAAAGGAGAGTAGCACTTCAACGATGAATCCATTAATGGACGAATAGGGAATGCTTAGATCACGCAGCAGGATTCAGACCTGTGAATACACCAAATATGATGCAGAAAATCCAATAATTCTCCCCAAGCGAAGTCCTATTTTAATCACTTATCTTCTCCTATTATACTACCACGAACGGTACAATCACCAGAATCATGAAACAGCACTAAACGAGATACGCCAGCGCTTCAGGATTCCCAAGCTAAAGGCACTGTATCGCAGTGTGCGCGCCCAATGCCAAGCATGCAAAAATCAAAACGCAAAACCCCTCGAACCTATGATGGCATCGCTACCCAAGGCTCGACTCGCTGGATACACTCGCCCTTTCACTCATATGGGTATCGACTACTTCGGACCGATACACGTAACGGTCGGCAGACGGGTCGAAAAACGTTGGGGGGTTCTAGCTACCTGCCTCACTACGCGAGCAATCCACGTAGAACTAGCGGCGTCACTTTCTACTGACTCATGTATAATGGCCATTCGAAACATTTGGGCCAGAAGAGGAACACCATCTGCTATCTATAGCGATCGAGGCACGAATTTCCAAGGAGCCAGCAAGATTGTACACGAGCATAAGGACAAACCAGACTATGCAGGTATCGAACAAGGATTAACTACCTCAGGTATTACATGGATCTTCAATACACCATCCGCACCACACATGGGCGGCGCATGGGAGCGGCTGGTACAAAGCGTGAAAAAGAACCTTACAGTAACTCTCATGAGAAGAGACCAAGTCATGAAACTCTTGCAAACGCTCTTACCGAAATCGAAAATGTAGTGAATTCACGGCCGTTAACAGCAGTCCCACTGGATGACGACGAATCTCCGGTGCTGACACCAAACCACTTCCTGGTGGGCTCCAGCAATGGTATCAGATCATGAATCCCACTAGATGCCACACCGGGCGCTGTGAGAAGAAACTGGGTAGCGTATCAGCAAATTTCCGATATGTTCTGGAAAAGGTGGGTTCATGATTATCTTCCACAGATTACTCAACGACCGAAATGGAACCAACCCACCAAACCTCTGGAAATCGACGACATAGTCGTTATCGCCGACGAGCAACTCCCCCGCAACACCTGGCCAAAGGGACAAATAATCGGGGTGCGAAAAGCAACAGACGGACAGGTGCGATCAGTGACAGTGCAAACAATGCACGGTATATTCGAACGCCCTTCGGTGAAAATAGCGGTGTTAGATGTGCGTAAACCTAAAGGAACCTCGGATAGCGGTTAGTGAACAAGCAAACTAATCGAACGCACCGCGACACAAGGCTGTTTTTACTTTCCTGATTGTAACCAACGTGTACTACGTTTTGTGTACTGGGGGGGGGGAGTGTTGTCAAAACAGCCTTGACAGCCAGACAACCATCACAAGCCGCCCGACAAGACGGATGGAATCAAACGCTAGATCAAGGTGTGTTTATTAAGAAGGTGAATTATAAGCGCGTTTTCCGGGCGCCATCATTGAGTATTGTTATGTCAAATCGCATACAATTTTCTATACCCCCCTCCAGCCCTCCCCGATTTTAATACCGGAGCCTGCAGTATTGTTATGTCAAGTCGTGAAATGTCAATTTGCTCTGAAGCACTTCACCTCCTAATATCCATACACCTTGCGCTAGATGGCCGCCTGTGACGGACCACAGAACCGAACGCTAGAGGGCCGCCACGACACGAATAAAAAAACACGAAGGCAGTGTAGGGATTATAAGGTATGGGAGGAAGAGAGTGACAGAGAAAAAGAGAAAAAAGGAGATAGATGGATAGTTGTATCAACAGCGAGAGAAAGACAAGGAATGGAATTGAAGAAAATAAATCGTCAGTTGAGTTAGAACTGTCAGCTGGAACACATGTACTGTGAGTGCGTGGCGTATTAATGAGATCCGAAAAGCGTATTTCGTCCTCCGGTCACTACAATGGCGCAGTTAGGAGAGATACGAATCAGTATTGCGGAAGACATACGCATTGGTAAAATGAGTGAATCAATCTGTGCGTCATGGGTGAGTAGCTCTGGCATTTTGGATTGGATAATATGTATTGATATAGATTAAAAAGAGCAGACTCACGCACATTTCTTCATGGGAACGATGTTAGTATTAATAACTAGTACAGCACATTCCTACGGGGATCGATGCAAACATGAATACACACACCTATAAACAGGATGTGCATGCACGGACAGACGGATTCACACACTTTCCTTTAAGGGAATCGATGTCGATGAAAGTAATCGTTTCGCACATTCCTTTATGGGATCGATGCAAGAATAAAGAACTAGTGAAGCACATCCCTACGGGGATCGATGCAAGAATGAATAACTAGTAAAGCACATTCCTACGGGGATCGATGCAAACAGGATACCTATAAGCAGGATGCGCATGCTCGGACAGACGGATTCACACACATTCCTTTAAGGGAGTTGATGTCGATGAATATAATCGTAACGCACATTCCTTTATGGGATCGATGCAGGAATGAATAACTAGTGAAGCATATTCCTACGGGGACCGATGCAACCAGGAATATACACACGTATAAGCGTATAAGCCTTGTAACATACATTTGTGAGGTGTTTATTTCATAGTAGTGGTGTCATTTAACCCAATACCCAAGGTGTGTTTATTTAGAAGGTGAATTATTAGCGCGTTTGCCGGGCGCCATCATTGAGTATTGTTATGTCTGTTGGCTGGACAGCCCACTGTGCGGTGTGAACCCCTTTGGCTAACAGTGCGTCCACCGGCACTTCTATACGCACCTCGGGGAATAACAAGTGACAGCTGCCGGATGCCGGGGGCACATGGGAACAAGAGAATTGTAGAAGAGACGCGTAACAACAGGTTGTGAAATAAAGTACAAGAAAACGTAACAATGTCAAATCGCATGTAATTTTCTATACCCTTCTGCAGCCCTTCCCGATTTTAATACCGGAGCCCACAGTATTGTTATGTCAAGTCGTGAAATTTCAATTTGCTCTGAAACACTTCACCTCCTAATATCCATACACCTTGCCCAACACTTATCAGTTTTGTCCATTTTCTTCAATCGGATAGAGAATAGTCGTGTTCAGATCGTTGACAAGGCCAGTAAACTTAAATTCATCGCAGATTATCAAATTGAAGCAAAATGAAGCGCGGTTTCGCTAAAAATACGCATAACAAGAAGAATTCAGTGTGGTTGGTCGTTCATTCATTCATTTGTATTTATTTCTTAGATGTACATTAATCCTAAATTACCATTTAGTATTTTACATCGGCACCGGAGTTTCCATAACGCAATATTTCGTTGATTTTTATTGCACTAGGCATTGTGGACACTATTCCTGGTGTTAAATGAATTTGACGTATTGATGGAGGAACAATTACAAAAAACCTAAACCTAAAACTATACTAGGGGAACTAATTTATATTGGGATTTACAATTAGGGAGAAAGTAGTATTTACAAATAGAAATATCGTTTTAGATGAGGTTTCGTAGGGTATGTATGCCACTATTTGTAGGGCAGAGGTATTTGCACAATAAATGAATAATTACAGCGCGTTCACAATACTAAATAATAGGATCGAGTTTATGCACGTCTTAACGCTGATGATAGTTCAAAGCAAGAGAGAAAAAAAAGGAAGAAGAAAATGATGCGCACTTTAGGCGCGTCACATCGCATTGTTTATCTATCAAACAGATGATGTTGGCAGCTCTGTTATGGCAATCAGGATTATGGCAAAGATCAGTTGATGTTTCAACACTATTTGTGCATTTAGATCGATATTTAATATTGTGTAAAACCTCGAATTTTACCAATTTGAATTAAACGTTCAAGTTATAACAAAGGCACAAAATCGCAAAGTAGAAGAATAAACAGAAGGCTGAAGGTGTTGTCAGTACAACGATCCGTAAACGAATGATCTTTATTTTGACATTCAGATTATCGCACAGTTGTCACGGTGATGGTCATATTCTGATCTGGCATATTGAGCACTATGGTCTTATCAGGGGTCAAATCTCCAGGATATTACAGCTCGGCTATCCTGACAAACAAATTGACCTCAATTTGAGCGGCTTTACTGTAGAAATCTTCAATACTTATTGAACAGAGCTGGCATGAGAATAACTCACATACTTTCAATCACAACTGCTTTTCTGACCAACATCTCCTCCGGAAGTCTTGCTGAAGTTTACGGAAGTTACAGCCAAGCATGAGGACGATGCTGATATCGAAAAGAACTGATCCTGAATGATGTCGTCATGTGATGCGTGCGGTTGAATCAATCTCATAGTGGGTGTAAGTACTGCTGCCGCTGATCGGCATCTCCTCCAGAAGTCTTGCTGATGTTTACAGAAGTTACAGCCAAGCATAAGGACAATGTCGATCAGGATGAACCTGAATACTGAACGACACCACGATGATTGTTGTTCAACAGCTCAGTATGCTACAACTAATGCCACAGCACTCGAACATGACGCGGCGGTAGAGGGTGGTAGCGGGGTCAATCCATAAAGTGGCGGAAGGCAATACACACGATGAATGGAGGCGATGACAACACGGCGTGCGGTGCACATGCAATAACAGAAGTGTCGCGCACACGAAAGTGTCTTTCGGAGCAGCAGCTTAAGACAGGCACAGTACACGCCGACTTAAGCACAATAATGAACGCACCAACTGGTTCTTGGCAAGTAATGGCTTCATTAATTTATTCAATTGATTTTATACTCTAAAAATGCTGACCGTCGTCGATCAGCATATTCTTCTTAATCTATTCTTCTTAGCCTATTTTTCCATTTAATCGTTAAACCAGCGCGCATCGCTGGCGCGTTGCATAACATAGCTAGTCAGCATTTATTGACCTAGCAACGCTTTGTTTTTTAAGCCTAAATTGTCGTCAGCGACATCCCTCCCCCCGTAAATCCTCGTAGGGGAGTTACAATTCTAGGTTTAAAGTGGGTGGCCTGCATGGAGGAGGACCAATATTTTGTTTTAGATATTTCTTGATTAACATCGCGGAAACCAAGATGACCGTAATAGAAACACTTAGTATGGTTATCGAGAAGAGTACATAGTTACTGGTTACTGATTCTACTTCGTTAGACTTATCTTCTTTTGATATGCTTAAATTTAACATGGGTTTAAATATGCTCTAACTTGCTCAGATTTTATTAACATCGTCGGTTGTATTTCGAACTTGCTCGTCAAAATGCTACAGTCTAGTGACAAGGTTATGATTCCGATTGAGCAGCTTGGTGTAGTGAGTGTTTTATTACATTTTAGTAATATCTTATCAGGGTTGGTAGAGAAGAACAGAATACTGTTTGGATTTGTAAGTTGTATAAATTCAGTGACTTCTGGCCCTATTTCCTTTGAACTACATCTGGTACCACTTTCTGTGTGTAGTAATGCTGATGCTATGCAGTCTGGTTCTCGTTGTATTATTTTCTCAGAAGATATGTAATGCGATTCGTTCAGTTTAACAATTTCCTTCGGGTATAAGTAACTAGTTTCGTTGATGGCTATTGTATTTTTGTGTATGTCTAAATCGTATAATTAGCAAAGTTTGGAATGGCTATGACTTTAAACATCTCGTAATTTTCTATCGATTAATTACGTTTTTGATAGAAAAGACTACTTCACCATTTTCTATCCTCCTATTGGTTATTTCCGAGTATTCTAAAACATTATAATGACTTGCCATCTTTCTTCGTATAGTTTGTTTTAACATCTCTTCATCCTCTAAATATAATTGGTTTGAATCTATTTCGTGATACTTATTTATCATGTCTTGTACTAGAGCGGTTGTAAGCATGATCGTTTCTTGTATGTACTTTGTTAGAACTTCATTTTTGTTATGCTTAAATTCTTTGCTGAGAACATCTATACCATCATAGAGTTTGTCTATTCGGTGACGTAAATTTTCTGTTAACTCATTGTGTTTTTTATTTGTTTGGGTCAAACGTTCGGACACATGTGTAATTTTTGTATCCTCTGCTGCTCTGAAGGCTGCTAATTGCTCGTCTATGTCGTCTCCCCCGAACATGAAATCTTTTAATATACCAAATATTCCCCGGGAGCGTTTTGTCCTTTTGTGACTTATTCCTTGAATTAGTTGAATTGCATGGTTGCATTCGCGCTGGATTGTAACTTTTAGATCTGAGAGTTCGGAGTCCGTACTATTAACGGAGTTCAATACTGTGGTTAAGTGTTTTTTCAACGTTTGTAACGTATCCGTATCATTTGCCGGACGTGTCCCCGTATGGAATGTCGTTTCCCATGCTCCTTTTTTCAATAGGAGTGTCCCAATATGATCAAAGTATATTCCTGGTTCAGGGATAGGTACGATCGATAAGCATTCGACTTTAAACAGAGCGGCTATGTATATTGTTATTTTAAGGATGAGCTCCATGATACGGGCCTAATTTTGAGCTTTTTCCTTTTTGGTATTTGACTTGCTAGTTCTTCTGCTTTAGCTTTTATAACGTTAAGATTTGTTTCCTTCCTTTTTCCCCAATTTGGAAATGTTTGATCTCGTTTTACCTCGAGTACTGCTAGTTTTACAGTTGGCCTATTAACTACATTATTACCTACTTTGATTCGTGCTGAACGAGTTTGTCCGTCTACGCCAGTTACCAGCTCGCAGATTCGGCCTTTAAACCACTTTCCTTTCCTTTGTTCATCGGGAAACGTGACAATATCGCCTATTTGTAATGGTTTGGCCGGTTGAGTCCACTTTTCTCGTATAGAGAGCTTTGGGAGATACTCAGCTATCCACCGTCGCCAATATTGTTGTGTGATTGCCTGGGCCCTTTTCCAATCGGACCGTACCAATTCTGTTTTGGTGATATCTGAGATATTCGGCTCTGCCTCGCCGGAACAACCTAGCAAGAAATGAGCTGGAGTTAGGGGCTCGTCATCTTCTTGTTCTAGTGTTAAGTGAGTCAATGGTCGATTATTTGTTAGGAACTCTATCTCAGTTAGTATTGATCTGAGAACGTGTTCTTTATAACTCTCAGCCATGGGAAGCAGACTCTTGATTTCTCCAACCATTCGCTCCCACGCACCTCCAAAATGAGGGGCGCCTGGTGGGTTAAAGATCCATTCTATGCCTTCTGAGGCACATCGATATCTTATTTGTTTCATCTCATTGTCGGCTCCGACAAAGTTGGTCCCATTATCGCTGTATAGGAAAGATACCTTTCCTCTTCTGTATTGCAAATTTTTTAAGCAAACAATAAAGGTGCTTGCCGTTAGATCAATGGCTATTTCTATATGGATTGCTCTTGTGGTTAAACACGTAAATATAACACCCCACCTTTTTTCTGACCGTCTGCCTATCGTAACGAATAGGGGGCCGAAGTAATCTACTCCACAATGCGTAAATGGTTTTTTAAACACTGCTGTTCTACATGTTGGCAGTGGTGCCATTATTGGTGGGATTGGTTTAGCTCGTGCGTTTTTGCAGTATTGACATTTGTTTATTACGTGCTTAAGACTGCTTCTGAGATCTATCACCCAGAATTTTTGACGAACTGCAGCCATCACTGATTCGCTCTTCTGGTGGTAGTACCTCTCATGATAATGTTGCAGTATAAGGTTAGTAATGTGATGCCCTTTTGGTAGGACAATAGGGCTACGTGCGTTAAATTGAAGAAATTTAACGTGTTCAAGTCTTCCTCTAGAACGCATGATCCCATCTTGGTCCAACATAGGGCACAGGCACCTAACTTTACTGCTGCCATTAATCGGGTTCTTCAATGAGAGCTGTATCATCTCCGTTTGAAAGCTTTCCCATTGAGCCTTTTTTATTAAGTGGCGCTCAGCTAAGTCAAGGGTAGCTTTATCGATTGCTGTCGAAAATGACAGAGATTTAGCCTTACTTTTTAACCAATCCAAGTACTTTAGTGCGTACGCTACCGATCGTTTTAGACGGTGCCAGTTGGAACACCATTCGACGGAAATGGCGTCATAATCTATTCTTTCCACTGTTCTCGAAGTGTTTACCCTTTTCCGGTCTTCAAATGTGTCCGGAATGTCTGGTGTTATTGTTTTTATTTCTAAATTTTTGAGAAAGTCGGGACCATTTAACCATATTGACTTTTTCTTACAAGTTTTTGTAGCTTCGTCAGCAGGGTTTTCTGCAGATGCTACCCAGTTCCACTGCTTCGGAGAGTTGAACTCCAAAATTTCTCCGATTCTCAGGGCTACGAACTGATTATATGTTCTAGGTTCTGAGTTAAGCCAAGCTAGAACTGTTTTTGAATCGGTCCAAAAGAATTCTGTTTGAACCCTTAACCGCAATTCCCTCTTGATTGATTCGTTTAGGCGAGTGCCTAGCACTGCCCCTTGCAATTCAAGCCTAGGGATCGACAGTGGTTTGGTAGGAGCGACTCTTGATTTTGCGGCCACGATACTTATGTCGATGCCTAAGTCGTGGACTGTCCTAAGATACGTAACTGCGGCAAAGGCTTTTTCTGACGCGTCTACGAAAGTATGGAGCTCCCTGATCTTTACGTTATTTTCAATCGAAAAACATCTAGGTATGGATATGTTGATCGAGTTTTCGATTCGGCTTATCCAGTTTTCCCATTTTTCCTTTATGGACTGTGTGACTTCGTCATCCCAGTCTAGTTTAGTTTTCCAAAGATCTTGCATCAAAATCTTACCTTCAACAGTAATGTTGGCAAGATGGCCTAGAGGATCGTAGATTTTCATTATATATGAGAACATCTGACGTTTCGTTAGTGTTTTAATATCTGCCCTTTTAAACTTGTAGGCAAAGACGTCAGACTCTTTGTCCCAAACCAATCCCAACACTTTATCGAAGTTTTGATTTTTCTCCTCTATGCCAAGTACACTTTTCTCGGATAACCTGTTGGTTGGAATGCCTTTCTCCACTTCTTTTGAGTTGGAAAAGAAGTTTCTCATAAAGAATTTAGCATCATCATGTATTTTACACACCTCCGAGATAGTATTCACGGCTGTATCAATATCTGGATAACTATCTAAGTAGTCATCTACGTAGTGGTTTTCAATAATCGCTTTTACTGCCTGGGGATAAATATTTTTGTAACGCAGTGCGTTCTCGTTCTTCACAAACTGAGCACAAGTTGGTGAGCAAGTTGCCCCAAATGTCATCACTTGCATAACGTAAACTTGAGGAACGTCAGAAGGCGATTCTCGAAATAGAAATCTTTGAGCGTCTTGATCTTCCCGTCTCACCTTTACCTGGTGATACATTTCCTTGATATCTCCTGAACAGCCTATTTTGTGTTCCCTGAAGCGGAGTAGCACTCCGAACAGGGACGCAGTAAGATCTGGACCGGAAAGAAGTTGAGAATTAAGGGATATATTTTGATTTTTTGCAGCCGCGTCGAATACTAAACGTGGTTTGGGAATGGGTTTATTATGGTTTATCACGGAAAAGTGGGGAATGTAGTTTATTTTTCCGTTTAATTGCAGCAGTTCCATTGGTGTCGCCTTACGTGCATATCCCTTTTCAACGTATGCGTTTATTTCTTTATGATACCATAATTTTAAGTTTGGATCCCTTTCCATTGCCTTCTCTTGACTTTTTAAGCGCGTAAGCGCTTGTCCGTAACTGTCTGGCAATTTAGGATTGTCGGTTTTCCATACTAAACCAATTTCGTATCCGTCGCCAGTATTTTTAAGCGTGTCTTTCATAATTTTTAACGCTCTTTTGTCTTCTTCAGAGGCACGGGTTGGAGTAGGTTTAACTCCAAATTCCTCTGTAGAAAAGAAACCACGCAAGATTTGCATCATGTTCTTGTTTTCTTCTTCGTACGTCTCTGTCATCACAAATGAGTTCTCTGTGACATTTGGCGTATTCGTTCCCCCAAAAATGACCCAACCAAGCCTCATTTCATGGGCAATTGGGTCGTTTGGTCTACCTTCTCGATATTTTGCACCATGGCAAAGATACGAATGAGGAAGGCCTAGTAGCACGGTAGGCCTCGCATCTGCATAGCTAGAGATACTAATGCCTTTCAAATGTTTAAAATTTCTTTGCAAACACGGAGCATCTATGGTTTGAACGGGAAGGTTAAGTTCCCTTACACTTCTGAGACCTTTTACTTGAAATTTTCTTTTGTTAGCTCCCTCTACTGTTATGGGAACTATCCTACTTTCTGTCTCTTTTTGAATGCTTCCGTCCGTCCAGGAGAGAGTTAGCGGTCTTTTTGGTCCGTGAACGTTTAGTTCTTTTCGGACACTTTCCAAAATGAGGCTAGTTGAAGAGCCAGGATCCATGAATGCATAAGTTTCGAATTTTCTATCATTATGGTGCAAAGTGATGGGCACGATCTGATAGAACAGATTATTCTTTTCCTGATGGCAATTTATTTTGTTTGTAGGTTGCCCTTCTACCAGATTTCTTTTATGAAACATACTTTGCCGCACCCGTACACACTACATTGTGGTGGTAGACGACAGTTTTGGGCGTTATGGTTGCTGTACTTGCAGCAATTGGTGCAAATTCTATGCCGAATGAAAAGAGATAATTTTTCATCGGGCATCTTACCGTTCAATTGTCGGCAACGAGTGGTTTCATGTGGAAATCCACAAATTAGACATATCGTTTGCTTTTCAGGCCCTTTAAGACGATGCTGCATGTTTTGACGGTTCGACCTTTCTTGTTTGGCTACTCCTTCGTTCGCGGCCAGTATAATGGCCAGTTCTTCAGAGGGTTTCAGCCATTCTGCTAGGTCTTTTAGCGTGAGATTCTTATTATCTTGTTTCCTACTTATTGTGTGTTTCAACCATTCGTTCCGAAGTTCGGTTGAAAATCTTGATGTCAAATCGTTTAGCAGCCTCTGGTCATTCAAAAAACCTTCTTGCTTCAACAACACCATGTTGTCAATGAGATTGCGCAAAGCGTTGGAAAATTCTAAGAATGCTGAGGGATTATCTATCGTTATGTGCTTTGCTACTAGTAATTCTAACAGTAAAGACTTGTAAATGCTTTCAGCATTGCCAAACATTTTGTCGAGCCTGTTTAATACAAGCGAAACGTTTTCTGGGTTAAGCATTAACCCACTAACCGCACGAAATTCTTCGCCCTTCAGATGCTTTTGCAGCCTATTCATGTTTTCTAAATTTGAAAAATTACAAGCTCGGGAAGTTTCTTCGTAGGCTTGTTTAAATTGAGGCCAGCATTTATAGCTTCCATCGAAATCTGGAAGCTTTGAAAGTGTTACTTTCGAGTCCTTAGAACACAACGATTGAACCATTTTGTCTAAACTCTGAGTTAACAGTTTTACGTCTAAACTTGTCATTGGTTTTTCATTGACATCTTCTGATTTTTTGTTTTGTATCTCTTCTTGTAGCCGTTTTAGCTCTTCTTCTATTCTTACTTTTTCTTTTTCTTTTTCTTCTTCAATTGTCATTTTTTCTTTCAGCAGTTTTTGCGTTTGCATTAGTGCTGACCTATATTCCTGCCGTTCAACTTCCTTATCTTTACATTTTTTGCATAAAAAATCTTTAACAGGTGATTTTATGTCTAAGCATGACAAGTGAAACCACCTGTCGCAATCAATACAAGTTATCAATTTCCCTATCTCATCTGGGTTCGTGCATAATTTGCAGTGCCCATTCGGATTCTTTTTAAAATCGTATTCCATCTTGAACTCACCGTGGTTCAGATCCGCTTCAGCAGGGTCAACTCCTATTCGGCTGGTCAGGGACGGCTGGATCGGGAGTGATGTCTTCACTGCTGCTTGTTGGTCTTCTCAGGATTACAATACGACGTCTTCCGTATTACGTGCCGGTTGCCCTCAAACCGAGAACGATGGTTGCCTCAACCGGAACGATGTTTTCTTAGCGGTGGGTCGGCGGTCATACACACGACGGTCATACACACGATGGATACACTCGTCACAATTAATTTCTTCAATTTGCTCTTCCTACGTTGCACTGCGTCGGATGCCTTATGCAATATTTAGCTCGCGGCACACGTGTTTCGTTATACGTTTCGTCGGAGTTAACGTCCGATACTTGCGACGCACGCGTTTTACGATAACTGTTTGTTTTTTTTTTTTTTTTTTCTACTGGCGCTAAACTGACGGTTTCATGTTGCGTTGCGAGAACGGATGCACCTTTCGAAGCTCGCGACGTACACGTATTGGTCACCTTTTTCACTAGTTCAGCATTTGCCTTATACGTTGGCAGTATCGAGTTCACTTTCGATTGCGTCACTTCACTAACGGTAATGACCGCGTTCTATTCACTGTTGTGTCGTTGCACTTACAGTTCTTTTGCACTCACTCACCGCCGAGGCGCTTCTCGGGTTTTGCTTCGTCGAGCTCGCGGCGTACGCGTATTGGTCACCTTTTCACTAGTTCAGCATTTGCCTTATACGTTGGCAGTATCGAGTTCACTTTCGATTGCGTCACTTCACTAACGGTAATGACCGCGTTCTATTCACTGTTGTGTCGTTGCACTTACAGTTCTTTTGCACTCACTCACCGCCGAGGCACTTCTCGGGTTTTGCTTCGTCGAGCAACTGGTGCGTGGCCCTTCTTCCTGGGCTGGCTGTCGTAGATCGGCTACGCCGGATCGTCGTCCGTCGCCGTTGTTTCACTATCACAACCCTGCTTGGGTTGCTGTGGGGTCTATTCACGCCTCTACGGGCTTGTTACTACTTCGGGTTTTTATTTCCCGATTTATTTGACTACTTGCCGAACCATTGGTTGATGCGTCCTCTCTGGAGCCACCATTTGTCGCGCACACGAAAGTGTCTTTCGGAGCAGCAGCTTAAGACAGGCACAGTACACGCCGACTTAAGCACAATAATGAACGCACCAACTGGTTCTTGGCAAGTAATGGCTTCATTAATTTATTCAATTGATTTTATACTCTAAAAATGCTGACCGTCGTCGATCAGCATATTCTTCTTAATCTATTCTTCTTAGCCTATTTTTCCATTTAATCGTTAAACCAGCGCGCATCGCTGGCGCGTTGCATAACATAGCTAGTCAGCATTTATTGACCTAGCAACGCTTTGTTTTTTAAGCCTAAATTGTCGTCAGCGACAGAAGTGATGCGCGAAGCTTTTCCAGTATTCCAAGTATGAGCGATGATAAAAGAATAGCCAGCGGCTGTATTCATACTAAATAACGGTGTCGTCATTGTCGTGCAAGATGAACAAGATGGCGGCCACACTAAATGCAAGTGCTAGATGGCTGGTGTCTTTGGGGTTGCAGGGATCGATATCGTTGTGGCTGGTGAATCTGGCGTAATCTGGTCTAGCCATGAGGCAAATCGTTGCCTAAACATCGAATTGGCTGCTTATACCGGCAAGCACACACAGAAGCTTCTCGTTTTTGCGCATTGCAATGGCAGATGGTAGCGTCATCTCACACACAAACAAACAAACTCTTCGATACACAATCTTGTGCCGTGCTGGATTGGACAGCAAAGCAGGTGCAGGCGATAAGACGTATCCCACTTCTGAGATGTAAAACCTCGAATTTTACCAATTTGAATTAAACGTTCAAGTTATAACAAAGGCACAAAATCGCAAAGTAGAAGAATAACAGAAGGCTGAAGGTGTTGTCAGTACAACGATCCGTAAACGAATGATCTTTGTTTTGACATTCAGATTATCGCACAGTTGTCACGGTGATGGTCATATTCTCATCCGGCATATTGGGCACTATGGTCTTATCAGGGGTCAAATCTCCAGGATATTACAATTGATTTTTTCTATAAACTCGCTAATTCTGTCAATTTAAGCTTTTCTATGAATAATGCTTATACTGTACCAAGGCGGGAGATTTAGTATTCGTTTTAAGAATTTGTTTTGAAATATCTGTGTAGCAGCCCACTGTGCAGTTCGCGTGGCTTGTACGCAGAGTACGAGCTGTCATCAAGAGAGCTGTCAGAATTCCTTGGCGTGAACAAGGTGTTATAAATGACAAGGTGAAGTTGTTCAGAGCAAAATGACATTTCTCGACTTGACATTTCTCTTCCGGGGGCTCCGGTATAAAAATCGGGGAGGACTGGTGCGGGGTAATGAAATGTGTATGCAGAGAGTGAAAGATGTCCCCCACAATGTCGCCCAGCAAAAGCGATAAAAATCAACCTTCTAAATACATTATCCTTGGGCGTGAACGACCATTCTGTTTGGCGCCCATTTTGAGAGCAGACCGATTTGGAAAAGTAAAAATAAAAAAATTGAACTAAACGCTAAATCTGCATTTTCTTTACATGTGTTTTTGCACTGTTTCTCCATATTGGTGATGCATAAGTAATTAAAGGTCTTACTAACGATTTGTACATAAGAAGTTTGTTTCGCAAATTCAATTTAGAGTTTCTATTAATAAATGGGTAAAGAATTCTAATCGCATTTGTGCCGCTAACTAATTTTTCTTTAATGTGTTTTAGAAATGTAAGCTTTTTATCTAGTACCACTCCTAAATATTTTACGGTGTTATTCCAAGGAATTTCGTTATTGTGGAAAAAACGACTTAAATGACTTTAATATGAAAAGAAATCGAATTCAAAGGCTTCGAATCGGCTTCTTTAATGGAAGTACTCAAAATTAAATAAACTAAAAACTGCGTTGATCTCGCTTTATTTGCGTTAATCCGGCTTAACCTTTATTTAAGTAAAGGGTACTGGTCGTGCGATTAAAAAAATTCGTGTCTCTCCATTGCTTATTTTGTCGCTTCTGCCTGTAGTGACCGGAGGAGGAAATACGCTTTTCGGATCTCATTAATACGCCACGCACTCACAGTATATGTGTTCCAGCTGACAGTTCTAACTCAACCGACGATTTATTTTTTTCAATTCCATTCCTTGTCCTTCTCTCGCTGTTGATACAACTATCCATCTATCTCCTTTTTTCTCTTTTTCTCTCTCACTCTCTTCCTCCCATACCTTATAATCCCTACAATCTACCTCTCTTCTAATCTCCGGTATTGAAATTTCAAATTAGTAATTATACGTAAAAACAATTATTTTATAAAAATACAACAAAAAAAATCCCATCCCTTAAACACCGAAACCTGTTTTTTATATGTTTTTTTTATCCAATTTCGTCTACTTATTCCAAGAATCTAGTACAATCTAATATAATTCCATATCGTTTAACCATACTGGTTTTCGTATCTGGCGTTGTGGTATCTGCATTTCTATCCTATCATTCGTACATGGAACCTGTGATGAATCTATTATCTCTTCCATATTTTGGTCATTTTCATCTTCCATTAAGCCTTCATTTTCTGCACTGCTTGGGATTAGTTTAACGTCTCGCACATTTCTTGTAAACTCAGTACCGCTCTCACCACGAACAACCACCTTTGCGCCGTCCCTAGCCAAAACTGTGTAGCTTTCTTTAGAAAACGAAAGATTTGTCTTCGTTTTCTGGGGTACGTAAACTAACACTTTGTCGCCTACTTTGATGCTACTTGTTGATATTAAAATAACTGAGGCCTTTGATTTAATGTGTAACAATTAATAGTGCTTTATTTCTTCACTGTACGTCCGTTCGGTAGAAAGTCCAAAACGCGAGAGCGTGTATGTGGTGCCGCTTGCACCGCGTGTAGTTTCCGGCTGTCAAAAGTTCAGATCGCTGTGACAGCCCGTTCTGCCAAGGTGAAGAGATCTTTCAAGCTGTGACAATAAGGCGGAACTTTTCCAACACTACTAATTTTAGCGTCTCGACGATCATCCGCGTATTTTTTACTAACTAATTTAGCATGAGCATCAGCTTCCCGCACGTCAGCCCTATCCAGGTTACTTCTTGCATCCCATAAACTAGGAAAAGTGCCCCTGTAACGCCATCCCACAAGCAGCTCGAAAGGAGTAACACCCAATCTAGCATGATGTTTGCGAGTGTTATGTAGGTGGACATACTCCTCGAAGGCTTCACGCCAGTTTCGCTTTTCTATTTTCGCCGCAGCTATTGCTTTATTTAGGTTTTAGGTATTTTTAATACCTTGATTTTGGCGTTCAACAGCTCCATTGGACTGAGCGCTTAGTGGTATGGACTTACGAACCTTTACTCCCTTATGCTCCCAAAATTCTATAAACTCTTTACTTTGAAAGGAGGCCCATTATCACTTTGGATAGCTAGTGGTAAACCCCATGTCTTGAAAATCTTGCATAATGATGCATTGGTTGAACTTGCATCAATAAGCCTTAACTCCATAACGTGCAAAAAACGAGAGTACGTATCTACGCAAACCAGTAAATGACCTGAGCTACACTCTTGTACTGAAAGAAAATCAATTTGTAGTACCTCCCACGGCCCTTCCGGAAGATTTCGACTTATTAATGGGACTGGTGGATTTCTCTTTGACATGGATAAACAGGTAATACAGTTACTAACGTATATCTGGGCCTCTTTAGACATATTGGGCCACCAGAAATGGTCCCGTAGAATTCTTTTGGTGGCGCTGCTGCCCACATGACCTTCATGTGCTGTAGTCAATGCTTTTTCCCTTAACGATTTAGGCAAAACAACTAGATCGTCTTTGAAAACTAGGGAATCAAGGGTCCTCAGCTGCTTTGACAAACATTCGAAACGACTCAGATGCCGTGGCCATTTGCCTGATTTTATACCTAGCCGTACTTCTGCTAACTCTTCGTCTTCTTCTGATGCAAGCTCGATATCTGACTATGACATACTCATATTCAACGCATCAAGAGCGTATAACATATGCCTTTCGTTGTCGTCGTCGAACGGCTCATCTACTTGAGACTCATTTATCAGGCGAGACAATACATCCGCAATGTTCTGATTTCCGGGAATACATTTAATTTGGAAATTAAATGGTAAGAGACGAAGGGCCCACGTTTCTGCGCGTGTAACCGATCTTTTCCCTGATCTATATTGGCTGCCAAAGATAAATTTGTTTGCTTCCGAATCAGTCCAAATGGTAAAACTGATATTCGTAAGGTAATAACTAAATCGCTCGACTGCCCATACTATAGATAACACCTCCTTCTGTGTGTGAGGGTAACGCTTTTCTACTTTCGTTAACGACTTCGAGATACAAGCTATTATTCGAGGCTTTTCAACTTCATCGAACTGAACCAGTACCGCTCCTAATCCAAGTGGGGAGGCATCCACAAATAACTCCGTCCTATCTTTGTGATCAAAGTATCCTAGTTTTGCGATTGAATTTAAGGCTATCCTTTTTATCTTGTCGAACTCAAAATCTTCATACTTCGTCCAATAAAATGTATTTGAATTTGCTAGTGCTCTCAACTTTTCTGTCTTTTCGGCTCTGCTGGGAGTAAATTTCTCTATAAAATTTATAGGACCCAAAAAACTTTTCACTTCTTGAACAGTTTCTGGCTTGCGGAATCCTGCAATAGCTTTCCTTTTATCTTCATCAACACGCCAACCGTCGTGAGAAAGAAGGAAGCCTAAAAATTTTACGGATTGTTTACCAAAAACACATTTAGCCGGGTTTAACATAACATTATGTTGTCGTAAGCGAGATAAAACATCACCAAGATTTCGATCATGCTCTTCTTTCGTGTTCCCAAATACGAGGATATCGTCAAGGTAATTCACCGTACCGGGACAATTTCCTAACACAACTGTCTGCAGAATTTCCTGGAATATGTCTGGAGCATTGCACAGGCCGAAAGGTAAACGTATGAATCGATATGTATCGCTCCCAGAGAAAAAATTTGTTAAGTGTCGGCACGACTCGTCTAAAACGATATGGTAAAAAGCGTTCGTGAGATCGATGGTTGAGAACCAGTGAGCCTCTCGAAGTCTAGCAAGTATTTCTTCCAAAGTAGGCATCCTAAAAGGAGTTCTTATGACGCATTTGTTTGGCCCTCTCAAATCTACAACTAATCTAATATCCTGTTTACCCTTAGGCACTACTAATAGTGACGAGCAAAACGATTTATCCATGCCACTGGTTACCTTCTCTATTATATCGGATGCCAATAATTCCTGCAGCCTCATCTCAACCTCTGCTTTAAATGCCGGAGGAATGTTTGTAAACACTTTCCTTGATGGTGGCAAATTTCTGTCATAGGAAAGCAATACCGGTGGCACATTAAACTTTGGAAAATGCGTTTGCACTTCTACAGCACACATTTCTCGTGGACTTGCAACATGTTTCATTTCTTTTGAGTCTATTATTGGAACCTGTAGACCTAGCTGTAATACGCTATACCTAGTTGCTGTGCTACGCCCTAACAGTGCTTTCGCTCCCGGAACCACATAAAATTTTTCAAGCAAGCAAGGGCGGTCTGCTGTGATGGTAAATTCGGCTAAGAAAGAAGCCACGACCTTTATCGGCTGGGTAGTTGCGTATACCTTCAATGGTTTGTCAGTTCCTTCCTTTATGGCGTAAATTGGGTGAGATAAAGGATCACTCATCAGCCGATTGAAAACGCCGTCCCCGATAGTGTTCACCTCAGCACCCGAATCTATTAAAAAATTAACAGCAACTCCGGCCACAGAACCTGTAACAGAACCTGTGCTTTCTATACCAAGCCGGTCCAATGAGCACATCACGTATTCCTTTTTTACTTTTCCTTCTGATGCACCGTTAAATAATGCTGTAGCAGGATTAATCGCTGCACATGCGTTGTCCTTCGATTCTGCAATAGTCTGTGGATAACAGATCCGCTGAACACTAGTACTTACTGGCCCGAATGTGCCCCCGCCTATTGTTCTGATGGCGTTGCTCCCTGGTGAATTTGGTGCAATATTCTAAAATTAAAAAATAAGTATGAATACACAAGGCAAATTGTATTTTCTTTTCCAACGAAAGAACTTCTAATCATAATTTATTCTAAATAGTGAACAACATAAAGTGACCCCTTCAGGAAGGATTAGAGCCCTCATATCCCGCACTTACAACTTGCTCGTCTAATTCAGCCGTCAGTGCTGCGATTTTTCGTGTTTTTGGTAAGGGTGCCTTTTCTCCTTCTTCAATGTTTTCACGCTTCGTACCATGAGATGTACACGCTCTTTGAATGTGGCCCTTTGTTTGACATCGATGACAGAATTTTTCTATAGCGAAGCAACTATCTGGGCGATGACCCGTACTTAAGCAACGCCAACAAGGTTTTGTCGTATAAAAACTAGGCCCATTCGCACGATGAAATCCTCCTCGATTCCGCGGAAAATGACCCCGTCCTCGAAAGTCTGATGTTGATCTGCGTAGGAATCAAGGGTCTGCATAGGACACTGCCATTACACTCGCCATGTCTTCCTTGGGATGATTCTTACTAAAAATCTCCTCAGCCTGCTTTTCTATCTCCGTACTCCGTACCCAATCTACAAGTTCTTGAAGGGAGCTTCCCTTACGAGCAGCTTTTCTAGCAACGTCTCGCACTTTCCGATTATTGGCATTGTGTTGAATTACATCAGCCACTGTTTCCACGAGTTGATCGTTCACGTACCCACAAAGTTTAGCCACTGCTGCTACACGTCGCACGTACTTAAGATCCGGTTCATCCGTACCCTGTGGCATGGATCGAAGTTTTTGACGTTGGAACAAAACATAGTCTCGCGAACTGTTGCATAGTAACACGCATAACGCAGTAACATTGCAAGACTCGATCAGAGTACACATTGAGTGAATAAAGACGATTCCATTCTGAACTAAGGAATAAAGCAGTTGTGTTTTTCTCAAGATATATTCCCTGCGACATATCATTTTGGCGACGAGGATTATTACTGAACCCGGAACCCGAAGCTCACGAGATTCTGAAGCTAACGAGAATTAGCGTCAAGGATGAACAATGAAAACCTTGAAACCGTTATCAACCAAATGGCTCAACTTCTTCAACAGATGGCTGCTTTTAAAACTAGAAGTCCTGACGAAATCCTTGAATCTTTATCGAAAACCATCGAGGAGTTTCGTTTCGATGAAGAAAACAACATCACTTTTGAAAAATGGTATGTACGTTTCAAAGACCTTTTTCAAAACGATGCCAGCAGTTTGAATGACGAGGCGAAAGTGCGACTTTTGCTGAGGAAGCTGGAAACGTCCGCTCACAGCCGGTATGTGAATTACATTCTTCCGAAGCAACCGCATGAAAATTCGTTTGAAGAAACCGTCAATATTCTCAAAAAAATCTTCGGAAAGCAATATTCGGTGTTCCACAAAAGGTACCAGTGCTTGCAGATAGTGAAATCTGCATTAGAAGATATCATCACTTACGGCGGAAGAGTGAATAAGGCATGCGAGGATTCTGAGTTCGAGAATTTGAAATTAGACGATTTTAAATGTCTAATTTTCATTTGCGGACTGCAAGCTCCGGAATTCTCGGATATCAGAGCAAGACTGCTATCTCGAATAGAAAACGCGACGCCGGAGGCTAAAGTGAACATTCAAACACTAATGGCAGAATTTCAACGGCTTATCAATCTGAAAGCGGATACAACGATGATCGAAAATCAATCAAGATCGAAGCATTCCGTGCATGCAGTTTCAGAGAAGAAACCGTATCGTTTGCCACAGCCTTCCCGATTCAACAATTCAAAAGATCAGCGTCAACCGAAATCAGATTCGAATACTGTCCCTCGTACTCCTTGTTGGCAATGTGGAAAAATGCATTTTGTACGGGATTGCAATTTTACAGATCATCTCTGCAAAGTGTGCAAAAATGTAGGCCACAAGGAAGGTTACTGTAAAGCCATGAGATCAAAATCTTCAAACAACAACACATATCAAAAGAGTGAGAAGAATCAAAATCAAAATCAAAAGAAATCTCAGGGAATTTTCGTTAATCATGTCACGAAAAACACTGCTAAAAGGAAATTTATCTCTATCATAATCAATGGCATAACTACATCACTCCAACTGGACACCGCAAGTGACATAACAGTTATTTCTAAAACAACATGGCAACATTTGGGTCAACCGAAACTTTCTCAAGCATCCATTGAAGCATCGAATGCATCGGGAGAACAACTCAAGCTTATCGGTGAATTCGAATGCGAGGTTATCCTTAATGCGATTACAGAGAAATGTGTTTGTTTTGTTACATCATCACCAGTCCTAAATGTTATAGGTATAGATTGGATAGATAGGTTTAATCTATGGGCAATTCCCTTCGATGTACTGTGTAAGAAAGTTTCATCAGCATGTCCAAAGGATCGAATAGTACAGCTTCAATCGAAATATCCAACAGTTTTCGATGATTCGCTTGGACATTGCACAAAAACGAAGGTGAAACTGTTTCTGAAGCCCAATGTAAAACCAGTTTTCTGTCCAAAACGACCAGTACCATTCAATACTATCGCTCTTGTGGATGCGGAACTATCAAGACTACAATCACTAGGCATCATCACACCAATAGACTTTTCGGAGTGGGCTGCTCCGATAGTAGCCATTCGCAAGCCTAATGGTAAAGTTCGAATTTGTGCGGATTATTCGACGGGGCTTAACGAAGCTTTAGAGTCAAATCATTATCCTCTACCTACTCCTGAAGAAATTTTTGCACAGTTGAACGGAAGTGTTGTATTCAGCATAGTCGATTTGTCCGATGCATACCTACAAGTAGAAGTAGAAGACGAATCTAAACACCTTCTTACGATCAACACACATAGAGGTCTTTTTCAGTTCAACCGTCTCGCACCGGGAGTCAAATCAGCACCTGGAGCTTTTCAAAGACTAGTTGACGGTATGATTGCTGACATTCCTGGCGTTAGAACATTTCTAGATGATGCTATAATTTTCGGTAAAACTTGGGAGGCACACAAGCAATCATTAGACACATTTCTTCAGCGTTTAAAAGAATATGGCTTCCACGTCAAGCTGGAAAAAATGTCATTTCTATCAAACTGAAATTGTCTATTTGGGGCATGTGGTAGATCGCAACGGCATACGTCCTGACCCAGAGAAGCTGAAAACCATCGCATCTATTCCAGCACCAACGAACATTTCCGAATTAAGATCGTTCTTAGGAGCTGTGAATTTCTACGGCCGATTTGTGAGAAACATGCATGAACTCAGACACCCGTTAGATCAATTGCTAAAGAAGGATACGAAGTGGAAGTGGAATTCGGATTGTCAGACATCGTTCGAAAAATTCAAGAAAGTACTGCAATCTGACTTACTGTTGACACATTATGATCCGAATCTTCCTATCATCGTTGCAGCAGATGCGTCTAGCACCGGCGTTGGCGCAGTCATTTTTCATAAATTTCCGAACGGATATTTGAAAGCCATTCAACATGCTTCAAGAACATTAACGTCTGCAGAACAAGGCTACGGACAACCGGAAAAAGAAGCTTAATACGAAAAGAATCGTTAACGCATGTAGATGGATGTATCTTGTTTCACAACAGAGTTGTTGTTCCAAACATTTACAGGAAAAAGGTACTTCAACAATTCCATCGCGGTCATCCTGGAATGGTGCGAATGAAATCCATTTCTCGAAGTTTCGTTTTCTGGCCGGGAATGGATGTCGATATCGAAAACTTTGTCCGGCGTTGTACTTCATGTTGCACTGCTGGCAAAGCACCAATCAAAGAAACACCTGAATCTTGGCCTGTGCCGGAAAAGCCATGGTCACGGGTACACGTGGACTATGCCGGTCCTGTAGATGGCGTGTATTTTTTGGTTGTAGTTGATCCATACACAAAATGGCCAGAAGTATATGCAACCAAAACTACAACAGCAAAGACAACTATCAAGTTTTTAACGCAATCATTCGCAACGTTTGGTGTTCCAGAAACTATAGTCTCTGATAATGGTACCCAGTTCACCAGCTTTGAATTCCAAGCATTTTGCAAACAATTGGGTATTTGTCACATCCGTACTGCACCATACCATCCGCAGTCAAACGGTTTGGCAGAACGTTTCGTGGACACACTAAAGCGTACATTGCGAAAAATTCGAGCAGGAGGAGAGACTTTAGATGAAGCTTTGCAGACTTTTTTGCAAGTTTATCGAACCACACCTACACCAGATAAGTCTCCAGCTGAATTGATGTTTCAGCGGCCTATTCGAACAGTTCAGTCATTATTACTACCTCCAGTTTCACGGTCACGAAATGAAAAGCCAGAAGCTGGTAGAAAATTCTTCGATCCTGGAGAAGCGGTTTATGCCCAAGTCCACCGCAATAATTCCTGGGAGTGGAAACCGGCATCAATAGTCGAACGAGTCGGTAGAGTGAATTACAACGTGTTTTTGGAAGACAACCAGCGAATTATTCGCTCACATGCAAATCAACTGAAGAAGCGTCTACAGGAGGAAACATCGTGTGGAAATAGAAATTGTCACGACACTGGAAATTTGTTAACTATTTTCTTTGACGAATTTGAATTGGGAACTCCACAGGCAGTTGAAAACTCAATTGAAATGACTGAACAAGAACATTACTATTCAGCTGATGAAGAGTCCGCTGAAGAAATTGAAGGAGAAAATTGGCAAACATCATCGTCCACAGTTACTACTCAAGCCACTCCACCGATGCCTGCATCTTCTGCTCAACCCGTGAAAGCGGAAAGACCTCGAAGAATTCGTAGGCCACCAGCCAGGTTTGAACCGTATTGGTGAATTAAGGGGGGAGATGTTGCATAGTAACACGCATAACGCAGTAACATTGCAAGACTCGATCAGAGTACACATTGAGTGAATAAAGACGATTCCATTCTGAACTAAGGAATAAAGCAGTTGTGTTTTTCTCAAGATATATTCCCTGCGACATATCACGAACCAAAGTATTCTCGAAGCCGATGAATCGCGTTCGAGTATGGATGAGAAACCACGTTAGGGCCGTTCTTGCTTAATGTACCGTCAAGCATATCTAGCAACTTAGAACCGGCTTTCATCTTAAAAATGTTGGCTTTTACTGATTCATCGTTGATGCCGGCCAACGCCATTGATGATTCCAAAATATCGAGCCATCTATCGAAGGTGATTTTGTCGATCTCTTCTTCTCCTTCCATTGGCTTACATTCGCCAATCTGGAGCGTAGCAAACGATAGAGAAGAAGAAGTAGAGGGTCCTGCGATGAACGCCACTGATTCTCTAGTCTTGGCACAATCTGATGAGCTAGATGCATCGCCTTGATTGAAATTATCTTCGACCAAACACACTGAATTCTTCTTGTTATACGTTTTAGCGAAACCGCGCTTTATTTTGCTTCAATTTGATAATTTGCGATGATTTAAAGTTTACTGGCCTTGTCAACGATCTGAACACGACTATTCTCTATCCAAAATGGACGAAATTGATAGATGTTGTGCAAGGTGTATGGATATTAAGAGGTGAAGTGCTTCAAAGTAAATTGACATTTCACGACTTGACATAACAATATTAGGGGCTCCGGTATTAAAATCGGAAAGGACTGGAGAAGGGTATAGAAAATTGTATGCGATTTGACATTGTTAAGTTTTCCTGTACCTTATTGATGCACTACCCGTTCTCACGCGTCTCTTGTGCAATTCTCTTGATTCCATGTGCCCCCGGCATACGGCAGCTGTCACTTGTTATTCCCCGAGGTGCGTATAGAAAAACCGGTGGACGCACTGCTAGCCAAAGGGGTTCACACCGCACAGTGGGCTGTGCTGCCAACAGACATAACAATATTCAATGATGGCGCCCGACAAACGTGCTAATAATTCACCTTCTAAATAAACACACCTTGGGTGTTCGATTAAATAACACCACTACTATGAAATAATCACCTCACTAAACAATCCCATCACGGAATGTGTTGAAACGTATGTGCGTGAATCTGTTTGTCTATATGGGTGGTTGCAACGCTTTTTCATGCGATTGCGATTTTATCGTTGCATGCGATTTTATCGGACGGTCTGTCAAATTTTTTATATTTTTTTTTGACAGATAACGTGCGATTTCGTCGTCCGACGTTATCTGTCAAATCCCATACAAAAATTTGACAGGCCGTCCGATAAAATCGATTTGACATTTAATCTGTCAAATTTAGAAAACCGCGTATCTCCGAATCCGCGTAAGTCGAGAACAGTGTAACTCGGGATCAGACTGTATAGGGTGTCCTAGCTGTCAAAAAAGTGCTGACGTCCAAAAGTGCGCTATATGTTAAACTAGGAAATTATCGTGGAAACACCAGTATAGTCCTAAAATGAAACATTGGTAGACGTGTGCAGTGACGGAGGAGGTCCCGACCCTCGACCCTCGGGAGGTCACTGCGTTCGAATGCCAGCAACGCAACAGTGCCGAAGCTTGGCAACGGTCCCGTGGCTGCAGGACAGCGGCTAAGCAGCGGAGCAACGCAGAGGCAAGCAGCTTCGCTAGTGCTTACGGTGATGAGAGAGGCCATCAGGCAGCTCACTAACTCGTTGACCGAGGCGAATGCAAAGAACGAACGCATCAATGAGGAGCTAACACAGATGCGCATCCTCATGACCAAACAGTAGGAGTATGCGGAGCGTCGGGAATTTATTGCCCGTGAAGAAATGGATTAGATGCGTGTAGCATTTGCGCGCGACCGTATTGCGCTCAACAAGTTGCTTATGCAGGGGGCCGCTACTAGTAGCTATCGGCAGCATCAACATCAACAACACCAACACCTCAGCCACGTCGAAAACAGCAGCATCAGAAGAAACAGCGGCAACCGCCACAGCAGCAGCACCAGCAAATAGGCCCGTCTACCTCGGCTGTATCGCCTCAATTTCCAGAGTCGGGAGTATCGTTCGACCCGGAGGAGGACGGTGGTCAAGGCAGTTTCGCTGAGGTAGTGAGCCGCAAACACCGGGGGCGGAATACCAGCAATCCGCGCGGCCACCAGCAGCAGCAAAGCCAGTCTCATCGACAGGTGGACAGGTGGCTGGCACGCAGTAGGAGTGCCAGCAACCGGAACAACAACATCAACGCCAGCAACAGCATACGGTGCGTCGGCATAATGTTGGTAAGGTAGAAGTCATCCCAGACGAGAACCAGACCTAAAAAACTGTTTACGGAAAGGTTAAGGATGCCATTAAGCTCGACCCAGCGCATAAAGATCTGGCGCATCACGTAGTAATCTACCGCCGCACTCACGCTGCCCGTCTTCGGATACAGCTCAGTCGCACGTTAGACTCATCGCTGGTGCTACAGGAAGTGCAACAAATTATCGGAAATGCTGGCATCGCGCGAGTGATAACAGAGATTCTCATCACTCACATCGATCCTCTCGCAAACGGATAAAAATTAAAGGAGGCCATAAAAAAAAGTTGCAAGCTAGTGCCGGCGTTACTAAGGTCAGCATGTGGCAACTGTCTGATGGCACAAAACGAGCCCGCGTTAGGCTACCGTCAAAGGCAGCCAAACACCTCGTGGGGCAAAAGTTGACGGTAAGTTGCTGTATAATCAATATCAAGGAAGCCCCGGCCATCAATCGGCTTAAGTACGAGTCTCAGGCTGACGCTGATCCACTTCCCCCACACGATCAGTATCACGTAACCACTGATTTATATTCTTTTCCTTCACGGCAATCGATGACGTCGTTTCTACCATAACGTCAGCTATTTCGCATTCGATTGCTCTCAACTCGCGCTTGGCTTCGCGAGCTCTCGTAACCAACTCGTCCAAGGTCTCGTTTCGCGTAGCTGACGCCCTCGAGGATTGCCTCGATGATGCCCGTCCAGCTTCCAATGGCCTAATTGTAGAGTTGGCCACTGTATCAGACTGTATAGGGTGTCCTAGCTGTCAAAAAAGTGCTGACGTCCAAAAGTGCGCTATATGTTAAACTAGGAAATTATCGTGGAAACACCAGTATAGTCCTAAAATGAAACATTGGTAGACGTGTGCAGTGACGGAGTGTGTGCGCCGCACAGGTACCGAGTGGAAAGTGGAGTGTTTTTCATTAAAAAGGTAAAAGTGTGAGGGCCCAAGGCTGGAACAACAATATGGCGAAAACCGGGTGACATTGGACAGACGTCACGCCCAACTGACAAAAAACAAGCCCAGAGAACAAAGCTTCATCTAATGGGCTGAGACAAATACTCGATCACATAAACAAAGAAAATAACAATAAAGGATTTTAAATAACGTTCGAGGTAAACGAGCAGTGCTCCCAGAGAAAGAGAAACGATTTCCCTGCTCTCGTCCTTCGTTCTATTCATGAGGAGCTACTAATTAAAGTGTCAGACAAGAGTGAGATAACGCTCGGATAAGACCAAATAGCAGACAAATAGCAAGGGTGGTAGATTGAAGTAGTATGATGTCGACCCTCGGGAGGTCACTGCGTTCGAATGCCAGCAACGCAACAGTGCCGAAGCTTGGCAACGGTCCCGTGGCTGCAGGACAGCGGCTAAGCAGCGGAGCAACGCAGAGGCAAGCAGCTTCGCTAGTGCTTACGGTGATGAGAGAGGCCATCAGGCAGCTCACTAACTCGTTGACCGAGGCGAATGCAAAGAACGAACGCATCAATGAGGAGCTAACACAGATGCGCATCCTCATGACCAAACAGTAGGAGTATGCGGAGCGCCGGGAATTTATTGCCCGTGAAGAAATGGATTAGATGCGTGTAGCACATGCGCGCGACCGTATTGCGCTCAACAAGTTGCTTATGCAGGGGGCCGCTACTAGTAGCTATCGGCAGCATCAACATCAACAACACCAACACCTCAGCCACGTCGAAAACAGCAGCATCAGAAGAAACAGCGGCAACCGCCACAGCAGCAGCACCAGCAAATAGGCCCGTCTACCTCGGCTGTATCGCCTCAATTTCCAGAGTCGGGAGTATCGTTCGACCCGGAGGAGGACGGTGGTCAAGGCAGTTTCGCTGAGGTAGTGAGCCGCAAACACCGGGGGCGGAATACCAGCAAACCGCGCGGTCACCAGCAGCAGCAAAGCCAGTCTCATCGACAGGTGGACAGGTGGCTGGCACGCAGTAGGAGTGCCAGCAACCGGAACAACAACATCAACGCCAGCAACAGCATACGGTGCGTCGGCATAATGTTGGTAAGGTAGAAGTCATCCCAGACGAGAACCAGACCTAAACAACTGTTTACGGAAAGGTTAAGGATGCCATTAAGCTCGACCCAGCGCATAAAGATCTGGCGCATCACGTAGTAATCGACCGCCGCACTCACGCTGCCCGTCTTCGGATACAGCTCAGTCGCACGTTAGACTCATCGCTGGTGCTACAGGAAGTGCAACAAATTATCGGAAATGCTGGCATCGCGCGAGTGATAACAGAGATTCTCATCACTCACATCGATCCTCTCGCAAACGGATAAAAATTAAAGGAGGCCATAGAAAAAAAAGTTGCAAGCTAGTGCCCGCGTTACTAAGGTCAGCATGTGGCAACTGTCTGATGGCACAAAACGAGCCCGCGTTAGGCTACCGTCAAAGGCAGCCAAACACCTCGTGGGGCAAAAGTTGACGGTAAGTTGCTGTATAATCAATATCAAGGAAGCCCCGGCCATCAATCGGCTTAAGTACGAGTCTCAGGCTGACGCTGATCCACTTCCCCCACACGATCAGTATCACGTAACCACTGATTTATATTCTTTTCCTTCACGGCAATCGATGACGTCGTTTCTACCATAACGTCAGCTATTTCGCATTCGATTGCTCTCAACTCGCGCTTGGCTTCGCGAGCTCTCGTAACCAACTCGTCCAAGGTCTCGTTTCGCGTAGCTGACGCCCTCGAGGATTGCCTCGATGATGCCCGTCCAGCTTCCAATGGCCTAATTGTAGAGTTGGCCACTGTATCAGACTGTATAGGGTGTCCTAGCTGTCAAAAAAGTGCTGACGTCCAAAAGTGCGCTATATGTTAAACTAGGAAATTATCGTGGAAACACCAGTATAGTCCTAAAATGAAACATTGGTAGACGTGTGCAGTGACGGAGTGTGTGCGCCGCACAGGTACCGAGTGGAAAGTGGAGTGTTTTTCATTAAAAAGGTAAAAGTGTGAGGGCCCAAGGCTGGAACAACAATATGGCGAAAACCGGGTGACATTGGACAGACGTCACGCCCAACTGACAAAAAACAAGCCCAGAGAACAAAGCTTCATCTAATGGGCTGAGACAAATACTCGATCACATAAACAAAGAAAATAACAATAAAGGATTTTAAATAACGTTCGAGGTAAACGAGCAGTGCTCCCAGAGAAAGAGAAACGATTTCCCTGCTCTCGTCCTTCGTTCTATTCATGAGGAGCTACTAATTAAAGTGTCAGACAAGAGTGAGATAACGCTCGGATAAGACCAAATAGCAGACAAATAGCAAGGGTGGTAGATTGAAGTAGTATGATGTCGACCCTCGGGAGGTCACTGCGTTCGAATGCCAGCAACGCAACAGTGCCGAAGCTTGGCAACGGTCCCGTGGCTGCAGGACAGCGGCTAAGCAGCGGAGCAACGCAGAGGCAAGCAGCTTCGCTAGTGCTTACGGTGATGAGAGAGGCCATCAGGCAGCTCACTAACTCGTTGACCGAGGCGAATGCAAAGAACGAACGCATCAATGAGGAGCTAACACAGATGCGCATCCTCATGACCAAACAGTAGGAGTATGCGGAGCGCCGGGAATTTATTGCCCGTGAAGAAATGGATTAGATGCGTGTAGCATTTGCGCGCGACCGTATTGCGCTCAACAAGTTGCTTATGCAGGGGGCCGCTACTAGTAGCTATCGGCAGCATCAACATCAACAACACCAACACCTCAGCCACGTCGAAAACAGCAGCATCAGAAGAAACAGCGGCAACCGCCACAGCAGCAGCACCAGCAAATAGGCCCGTCTACCTCGGCTGTATCGCCTCAATTTCCAGAGTCGGGAGTATCGTTCGACCCGGAGGAGGACGGTGGTCAAGGCAGTTTCGCTGAGGTAGTGAGCCGCAAACACCGGGGGCGGAATACCAGCAAACCGCGCGGTCACCAGCAGCAGCAAAGCCAGTCTCATCGACAGGTGGACAGGTGGCTGGCACGCAGTAGGAGTGCCAGCAACCGGAACAACAACATCAACGCCAGCAACAGCATACGGTGCGTCGGCATAATGTTGGTAAGGTAGAAGTCATCCCAGACGAGAACCAGACCTAAACAACTGTTTACGGAAAGGTTAAGGATGCCATTAAGCTCGACCCAGCGCATAAAGATCTGGCGCATCACGTAGTAATCGACCGCCGCACTCACGCTGCCCGTCTTCGGATACAGCTCAGTCGCACGTTAGACTCATCGCTGGTGCTACAGGAAGTGCAACAAATTATCGGAAATGCTGGCATCGCGCGAGTGATAACAGAGATTCTCATCACTCACATCGATCCTCTCGCAAACGGATAAAAATTAAAGGAGGCCATAGAAAAAAAAGTTGCAAGCTAGTGCCGGCGTTACTAAGGTCAGCATGTGGCAACTGTCTGATGGCACAAAACGAGTCCGCGTTAGGCTACCGTCAAAGGCAGCCAAACACCTCGTGGGGCAAAAGTTGACGGTAAGTTGCTGTATAATCAATATCAAGGAAGCCCCGGCCATCAATCGGCTTGAGTACGAGTCTCAGGCTGACGCTGATCCACTTCCCCCACACGATCAGTATCACGTAACCACTGATTTATATTCTTTTCCTTCACGGCAATCGATGACGTCGTTTCTACCATAACGTCAGCGACACTGTAACGATGCCTTACCGGTGGCAATTTGATTACGCGACGTATTCACGAACTATGCGCGTTTTTTTTTTTAATGTTGCGAACGCCACTTGTCGACTCCTCGACAACCGTAAAAACCGTTTCAATAACGACGTGATTGTACTTGTGCTATTTTAAAACTCGTTTATTCACAAAACATCACAAGCTTTAAGCGGGGTTTTAAAAAACGCAGTATTCCTTGCACGGTATAAAACGTAGAGAGCTAACGTGACCTACGCGCGTTCCTCTTATAACGTTTTTCCCGCGATGGCCGTCGGGCCATCGCTACATCGCGATCATTGCCCTTTTTCCCTGATCTTAGAGAATGTCGACTGTCACTTTGGTGCTCAAGATCCTAACCCCAACACAACCCTGACAGCCGTTTGTTTACCTAATTGGTATGACAGCCGTTTGTTTACCTAACCGTAGCAATAGACGATGCGCAATCTCAGATTACGCATATATTTATCTGTCAAACGGATCGGTTTGATATATTTATCTGTCAAAAAAAATTTATATATTTCGAACATATATTCTTGAAAATTTATGCGCAATCTTGGCGCAATCTGAAATTGTATGGAAATGACGTTTATAGCTCAGGGTTGGCTACGCGAAATGACTTATGTTTTGATAAAACGAATATATACGCAATCTGAGATTGCGCATCGTTTATTGATACGGTAATTCGTATAATCACGCGGTTCGTCGGCACGGTTACAAATGTAACACATCGAGTGTGCGAAGAGGCTGCAGTCTCGGCTGACTGCAACATTTAGTTTTGATTGTACCACCCGCATTATAAGTCTGTGGTGCTGTTCATCTACTGCTTCTTTCATTGTTTCTAAAGCAGCTAACATGGCTTCAGCTTCGTCATATCTACCACTAAATGTAGGTATAAGGCTGGTGGCCGTTTTTAGGATCTCTAAACCATCCATGTTTGGTTTGTTATTTGAGTCTACGCTCGTATTTGTTTTAATAGCTGTGTGGGCAATGTTCGCTATCGGAACGATTTGTTTTTGTCTTTTATCTATAGATAAAATTGATATTATTAACGACGTGAGCTGTGGTTTTTAACGTAAGTTTTTTGTGTGTTTTTAACGTCTCATTCAAGTCGCTGGTATTGTTGTCGGTGTTAATTGTCTCGTTGTTAACTTTTTCTATTATGTTGGTTATTAAATTTTGGATAATGTTGTTATAGAACATGATTTCTGAGTCGCTGTATTTTTTGTAGTTGGTCTCTACTTCTTTTCTGAATACGGAATATATTTCGTCTACTTGTAATCTATATGTGGCTAATGCGCACTGTCTAATATTCCTTTTGTTTTGCGGTAGGGTTGTGTAAATAAGTTCTAGTCTCCTAACAATTTCTTTTAGTTTAGTCATATGGTCGAGATTTGGATTATAATGATTTTGGGAAAAAAATTAAATTCATACATAAAACTAAGTACACTTTTTTCAAGAGAAAGCAGACTTTTATTTTTATATTATTTATTTTCTTTAATTAAGAAGAAAAATTCTTTATTTTATTTTATTTATTAGTTTATTGAGTTTTTAACTGTGAAAAGTATTTAGAGTAAATTTTATAAAAGTGGAAAAAGAGAGAGAGAAAAAAATTTCAAGGTCGACAATTTTTATTTATAATTTTTTTATAAGAGAAATTATAAAATTTTTATAAGAGAAAAAATTATTTGTTTTTTTGTAAAAGAAGATTTTTTTATTATTATTATTTTTATTGATAGTAAAAGAGCTAAAGATTTTTTTTCTTGTTGATAATAATATGTATGAATGCAAAAAAAAATATTTTTCTTGTTATTTAGTTGTTTTTATTTTTTTCTAATTTGATAATGTCATTAAGACATTTGTAGCCCTGTAAAATGTCTCTCGAATTATAAATTTATTTTCTTTATAATTAGCGTATATGTATTCTACGTTGTTTTCCATCTCCCTGTTGCCGGGGTTTCTCAGTAGTTCCAGGATCTCGATCCGCTGATCCTCAATATCCTTCTCGTTCGGGATGTATGGTCCTACGTACTCGCCGTCCTCGTTGAAGTTTTTTAACCCGTGCCAGGTGCTCATCTCTTCGGTTAGTGGCGGCTGCGATGGCTTGCTGGTGGGCGGCTTGGTCTTCCTGGTAAGCGGCTGCGACGGCTTGCTGGTGGGCGGCTTGGTCTTCCTGGTAGGCGGCTGCGACGGCTTGCTGGTAGGCGGCGTGCGTCTTCCTTGTAGGCGGCTTGCAGGTGGGCAGCGTGCATCTTCCTGGTTTGCGGCTTACAGTTGTCGTCTGATGAATACTTCATCGGCACTTTGTCTATTATATCCAATTATCACTTCACTAATGTTTTTTTTTCTCGTTATTTATTTAGGTAAAGACAACATCTTTAGCGCTTGTTCTTTCGCCTGATTTTTCACTATTTTGTTAACATCCTCGCCCGTTCTTTTTATTCCTTTTCTTCTCGCGCACATTCCGTCGCTCGCGCACGCTTATTTATTCTTCCCCGTTTCACATCAATACACATCCTTGTTTCACCATTTTTGTTTTTAACTAAAACAATTGGAGAAGCATATTCTGAATTACTTTGTCTGATTATTTTTCTTTTAAGAAGATCTTTAACAATTTCACTGACATGATTTCTTTCCGCAAAAGAAAGTTTCTGTGGCTTACAGAAAATAGGTGTATCGTGTGTTAAGCTTATCGTCATCTTATGATTTTCTTTGTATATTTTACCTGTCTAACGTTTGATATAGTTATCGATAATAATAGAGCTTATTTGCTTTCTCTCACGAATTCCAACTAGTGTAAATGTACCAATAGTGGTGCAATTTGTAGTGGTACCGATGTGTTTTAATGGATTTAAAGTGTCAGGAACGGCAATTTCTGATTATTTTAACACATAGCAATTGGAATATGTTTTATCTTCGCAATCACAACCATTTTTACCATGAAATACATCAAATTTACGAAAAAATACAAATTTTTGTGGCTGCTTCGTTGTACCTATAATGGTGGTGTTTAGGATTTAAATGCGCCAAATTTAGGCAATTTGTTGTATACGCGAAATAAGCCGTAAAACCAAGAGCAGCGCCATCTCGAGGCAATAACACAACTATTCCACACTTCAAAGTAGCGCCATCTACATAGTTAATTATGCAAACTATGGGGTCAAAGGGTGGTGTATTGGCTAATCATAAGGAAACATTTGTATGTTAACGGAAAGAGGGGAAATTAAGCCAGCGTACAAACCCCAAAAGGTAAACATCGCTAACGGAACACAGCACTTTGTAATAACTACCCCAAGAAATACATGCAGAATTCAGTTAACAGCACAGATTGTGGAGTCAGAATTTATTGTTCTATATCTTCAAATCACCCAGCTGGCAAATCTTGTACAGAGTCCTTGGCGGGTAGCTCTTACTTGACACTTGTCAGCGCTCTCATGTGTATTTGGTATTGTTGTGCGAGTTGCGCATTGCGTTTGCTGCTTGGGCAAACTGACATATGTCAGTCAGGGATTGGGTTTGTCGCTTGGGTTTGCATTTTTTGTGACAGTAGAATTCGGAGTGCGACACGCACACATTGAAGTAATAATAAAAGAACTTTAGTCTTGCATGCGACATCAACGAAGATAGATCGTCTTGTCCGTGAGGGCTCCCGATTTATGGTGAAAGAAAACCTACTACCCCACCCCCTCAAGTTACAGTCCGCCGCTAGAGACACAACAGGTATCGTGCTGATTTTTGCTCCCTTTGAAACTCGAATCGCAAGTTTAAGGTTATCTAGTGTAGGGCGCAATCCTACACAGGTGGTATGGTTCCTATAGTCGTCTTATTGTGTTCCTATAGTCATCTTATTGTGTTCCTATAGTGGTGGTAAACAAAGATGCATCAAAAACGGTGTATAATATCAATGAAACTTAGTTTAGAAGCTGTTTTCGTATAAATAGCAAGGATTACTGCCATAACATTGGTTTCTTCCGTAATTTGATCGTAAAAAAATGTATAAATTTGATCGATGAAACTATTGACTAAAGTACTGCATCACACTTGTCGTCAACCTACACCCGGAAGAGTGTGCTTGATTTGATGTCAATTTTTAGTAAATTAGTTTAGTAAATTACTGGAACTGTTTTTAGTAAATTAGCTACATAAAACTCATTTCTGTTGCTTATCTTATTGAAAACAGTACGACATGTCGAAAATATCCTCGAAAAAATCTAAAACGACCTGTTTTTTATTGATTTTATAACTATAACCACTATAGGAACATGCCTGTTTTGTGTACCTATAATGGCACTATGGTAAAACACACTTAAAAATGCAGAAATATGGTCAAAAGGCATATAATTTTAGTAAAACAATAATATTTCATAACAGTTATGTTGAAAAACTAGTAATTGCGTGGTTATGTCGTTATTTAGAACGTTAACAGAAATATGAGTTTCGTTATGAAATCCTAAGAATTTTGGAAAAATGTTGACACATTTCACAAAATAATGGAATTTTCGGTCACTAAGCAACGGAATGGTTCCATTTAACTTTTAAACCCTTTGTAAAAGGCTAAACAACATTTCACACTGACGTAAATAACTTAATTACTTTTAATTTGCCGTATGGACTGCATTTTAGTGCAATACCACCACTATTGGTACTACCACCACTATAGGTACATTTTCCCTATAGACCCAATATTAAAATCATGTTCCGGCAAATTGACATCTATAGCACACATTTCAGCAAAAGTTTCACCATATTGGAATTCATTAGAAATGAAGGATTGATTACTATTATCTTCTTTTTTCCCATTAGAAAGAGAACTTTCTAGAATTGCGTGGTTTAGGGTATGGAATGGTATCACTTTTGGATTGTATTTGTTTTCTTCTATAGTTTTAATAAGGGGCAGTTTACGCTTCAACCTGTCATCCGAATCATTTTTCAAAACCCCCAAAGAGATAAGGCGTTCTATCAAATGTGGCTGCAAGTAATTCATTGTTTTATTATTCATACTGTCTGATTTTGAAAGGATTATAAACCGATGAGATATGATTTTATGACGAAATCCAATATTGCAGACAATGTGTCCAAGCGACGAAAGTGGTTTATTCCCTAGTCCCTTGTATCCGGAAGGAGAAGGTTTTTTCGCAGCTCCATCTGGGACGAAAGTTTCACTGATAAAACTCGTCAGGCTGCCAGAATCGAACAGTGAATAAACATATGAATGGAACACCTTAACCCCATTTAACGATTCTAAAGTAACACTTACTTGTTGGTATGCTTTAATTTTCTCTATATCGGCATAGCTATCCCTCTCGCTTGTAGTTTTATTAGTTGCAAAAACAGGTATATTATTCTTCCCGGCTACATTGGCGCATTCAAGCTTTTGATGATCGTGCTGTCCACACGAGAAACATGCACCAATCGTTCGTCGAGGCTTCAGGCACTTGCCGGAATAATGCCCAAAACTAGAGCAGTTGTAACAACGCACACTAGCAAGTGCGTCCTTTCTGGTGTTCTGCGCTGCTCTGTTCGGTTTCTCACGTTGATTTTCATTAACCCGTGTGTTTTTTAAACGTTGGTAGGATGAGGTACTTGGTGTATCACGCATTTTAAGAAGAGTCTCGCATCGTTGATGGTGCGCCATCAGTTCATATATATAATTATAAGTGCAAGGCTTCACGTTTCATAAAAAAAACTTTATTGCTTAAGCGCAAGCGCTTCTTACACTGAGCTGATCCAAATTACAACTAACTTATTTCTTAAATTCTACAATGCACCTAGCCTTCGATTCTACCCTATAGCTGCTGACTCTGCATATCCGGTATGCGCGTGTCCACGTGCCGGTTCCCGTTGCTATGCGCGTCATGTTGCTATGCGCGCGTGTTCCGGTGATGCGGTCGTTGCTCGGTGGGCGTGTCCACGTGTTGGCTTCTTATTACGTGGACACAGCTATTTGGTCTACGTAACTATATCTTTATAGTGACGCACTACGAGATTATCGTAAATCCTATCACGTGCCAAGCCAAAACTCGGTTTCCTCGACTGGCACATCACCTGGCTGCGTTCTTATTTAACTGGTCGTTCGTACTACATAAGCATAGGATCTCATCGTTCTCACTCCTTCACCAGCTCCTCCGGTGTGCCTCAAGGGAGTAATTTGGGACCGCTACTCTTCCTCATCTATATAAATGATCTATCTTTCGTTTTACCGCCAGGCCAACACCTAATGTACGCCGACGATGTAAAAATATTCGCTCCAGTTAGAAACGACAGTGACTGTGTACGCCTTCAAACGATCCTTGAGAATCTGGATAGCTGGTGCAGCAAAAACGCCCTCCAAGTGTGTGCTGATAAATGCCAGTGTATATCATTCAGCAGAGCCCGTCACCCCATCACGTTTACATACACTATACTCAACACGGCTTTGGCTCGCACGACATGTATCCGTGATCTGGGGGTGCTACTCGATCAGAAGATGTCATTTCGCCCTCACATTGATAGCGTTGTTGCGAAGGGAAATCAGCTACTTGGTTTAATTACGCGGACCTGTAGCGAGTTTACCGATCCCATGTGCGTCAAGTCTATCTTATGTGCCATCGTAAGGTCGTGCCTGGAGTACTGCTGTCCGATCTGGTGCCCGCTTGGCGTTGGTGACATCAATCGCCTCGAAGCCATTCAACGGAGACTCACCAGGTACGCGGTTCGACTCCTTCCATGGCAATCCCACCACGCTCGGCCCACCTACCATCAGCGGTGTCTGCTTCTCGGACTTGAACCACTCTGCTCTCGACGTAAAAACGCCCAATGCCTTTTCATATTCCGGCTCCTTAACGGAGAGATCGATTCCCCGGCATTACTAGCCAGCATCAATTTGTTCGCTCCCTGTCGGATTCTTAGATCCAATTTCCATCTCCGTGTACCGCGTACCCGCAACAACCATAGCCAGGGACACCCCATTATACGTATGTCCCTCGAGTTCAATGAAGTGTTAGATTTGTTAGATTTTAGTATGTCTACTTCTACGTTCAAGGAGAAATTGCGTCTACGTCAAATTTAATGTTAGCTAGAGGTCTATTTATATGTTATAAATGATCATTGTCATATATATATATTAATTTAATTATAAGGTTGCCGAGTAGACACGATGGTCCGTCGGTTGTGTATGAAAATAAATAAATAAATAAATTTTTGATGTACGTTAAAATAGCTTCATCGCTTACATTTCCCGATTTACCAATAGCATTCACTCGATAAATAAATGCGGTGTACGTCTCGTCTCTCTTTTTAGCGACACTCATAAGTTCTTTATGTATAGCCGCTTCATTTCGATTGTCAGGAAAAGCTCTCTTCACTCCCGCTGTAAATTCGGACAAGGTACATATTTCGCTACGACAACCATTCTTTGGCTGCACCGGCCAATCGGCTACTTGCATAAAGCATAGTTGTATTGTCGTCGCACCCATACATCTCGGAGCTGTGATCTTTCACTTTTAACCAATGGTTAACACCAACGCCGTCTTCGAACTGCGGAATGATTTGTTTCAATGCTTCTGGTAGCAAAGGCTGATTAATCTTACTGGCTAGTTTTTCATTTTCAAGCACCACTATTTTGCTTCGTATCTCCAAAATTTCAAGCCTTTGCTTAAGAATAGCAATTTCATCTTCCACATGGTTAGATAAAAGCATGGGTTTTGCTGACGATGCTTCTTCCTTTGTTACACTATCCGTTGGCTTAGGGTCAACGTCTCCCTGATCAATGCATTCGCTTTCGATAGTGTCAGTAATCGATAGCACATCGTTGTACAGCGCACGAATTTTGCCAATTGTTGCGGGTTCCGAGTAAGGACAACCAGCTGCGCAAAGCGACGGAAGAAATCATGGAGTTCTGAGAATTTCATCATGCCTTCCTTTTCTCTCCAACGGCAAATTTGTCGAGCAGCTCGTCGAGCTACCCGTCCCTGGCTCCGCCTCATTCCCCTCGCCTGAGCGCGCTGTCGAAGGTTTGAATGTGTTGGTGCGTCAGACGGCCAATCGCTGTCAGCCGTCGTCCGTGCTTTTTCCCTCCATAGCGCTATCTCTTTCTCGCGTGTGGTCAATGGTCGCGAGCTGTTGTGGCGCCTAAAAATGCCGTTAACAAACATTGCGGCGATGAAGTTTTATTTTCACAAATCAAACCAAAAAAGCGCAATAAGTTCAATTGCTGCAATGTAAAAATGACTAAGGAATCGCTAGCGCACGATAGAGGGTTTGCTGTGCAACGCGCAGAACCCTAATTCGCATTAACACATTCAGCCCGGCGCTGATTTTCATCAACTTTTCATTCCGCCGGTATCTAGAGCGCAAGCTAAGCTATTGATTTCGTTTGTTGTGAATTACATAGATATGCTAAGCATCCTGCGCATGGTTGTGAGTGTGCGTGTGTATGCAAAACTGTCGCCAAATGTAATTTCTTCCGGAATGTTATGATCCATCGGTCAAAGAACAGAAGGTGTTCATGAAAGGCGGAAAGACGAATTGAGGCCCCTGTCAATGGTAACTGATGACCGGGAGCAGGGGGTACTGGCACACAGCTGTTGGAAGATTGAACGGTATACTTAAATTGCCGGTGGAAGAGGGGTGGCCATGGGACCCTTACGATCATCTTTCCGGGGGCCTTTGTCGCTAATACTTGTAGACATACGGCATATCACAGACTAGAAATCTTCGGCGACCGCCTAGTCCGCCTACCGTTAGGTCCACCGCTGGTTCATGACGGTGTTTTTTTTATCGTGGAGGTGCATCCTTCCTCCTGCCTGCAGCGTATGCATCGAGCAGGAGACAGTGTGGAAGTATGCAAGTTGCACGCTGGATAGGAGCGGGCCCGCGGCACCGCCATCATTCCTCACATCTGCATGCCCGTCGTGGGTTCTAATCGCGTATGAACCGTCCGCCGTAGCAAGGGCTGACTATATGGCTACGTTATACTCAAGTCCTGAAAAGACCGGCATGATCGCGTAGGCCATTACGCCAATAATAAGAATAATAATAAAAAGAAGAAGAAATTAGCATAGCAGTCCACACTCGGGGAAGGTTTTTGTTTTGACTTTGGTGCTGCCGGGTCTACTGCTGTGGCGCGACAAATGCACGGAATGCACTCGACTAAAACATGAACCTACCGATCCAAACCCATTCCAAGGCATTGCCGGTCAATCGGCGTCATGATAACTACTCCAAACCAGCAAGCCGCCAGATTCTGGACGGACTGGTGCAGCACCATACGCACACCGTAATAAACAAATCCTCCTCTTTTGTATGGATTCAATTCAAAATGTTGTTTCCACTTGCGTCCGCTAGCTTAGAATTAGAAATAAATGTGCAACATATCATACGCACGTTTGCTTTGATCGTGTGTCTTTTTGATACCCCCAACAGCAGAGCCGATCGCAAAGATGCCAATGCCAATGGTTGTGTTGTCTCTCAGGTAGCGAGATCGAAAATGCGTGGTATTTTGCAGCCGCAGCGGATGGAAATGTACGCATCAGAATCAAATAGTTTTGGGGTTTCCAAACGCACGCACACACACACACACACACACACACACACACACACACACACACACACACAAACGCGCGCGCGCGCGCGCGCACACATGCATGAACGCGCGCACGCCAGCACGCACGCACGCACACACACACGCTCGTACGCCCGCCCGCGAGCATGAAAGCGCGCACACCAGCACGCACCCACGAAAGCGCGAACGCAAGCACGCACCCACGAAAGCGCGAACGCAAGCACGCACCCCCCACCCCCTCCCCGCACGATCGAGCACGACTACCTTATCGGAAGAAAGGCTGGTTCAGCTATCATGTAGCGCATCCTCATCCCTAGCGCCGGGCGGGGTGGGGAATCGCGACATGATAGAGTGAATGGTCACTTTCCCCGCGCTGTGTGCGTGTGTGTGTGTGTGTCGAGACACAAAAACTCGAGAAAGATTTCGGCACATTAGAAAAATATATTTTTTTAGTCACTATACACTGTGCTTCATGATGCTTAGAAGGTCGTTGAAGCATGAAACATGTTCAAATTAAAAAATATTAGATTAGTGTTAGACGTTCTCCTACGCTTGTTTTAAATAGGCTTCTTCACCCTCAACTAGCAGGGGCATCGAATGGTCTCATCAGCAGCGGCACGAAATAAAATAAACCATCAATACACCGATAACACTTTAAATCCCAAAATGAACCAGCTTCTCCCGCACCGTCAAGGTCACACACAATAAATAAATGCTATACCCACCAAATACAGTACACAACCGCAATGTACATATATACCAACGCATACACACAATCAGCTGACGGCGAAAGGCACGGGCTGAAGCGCAAGTATAAGGCAAGGCAGGGAGGGGAAGGGAGTAAGAGGAAGAAGAGGAAGGCATGGGCGCCAATATTTTTTGAATTTTTCGGCCGTTTTTTTTGCTCCGCCGTCTGAAATAGTTCATCCATTCCTTCAGCAGATGGCGCTCGTTCAGCACCTAAAAACTGCAATAAATGCGCTGGCTATCGTAGTTTTGGCTGGAGTCTAGCGTATTTTTTTGCGTATTTTTTGACGCAAAACTACGCAAAAAACTACGCAGAAAACTGCTCGAATTTGCGCAGCGGGACGCTAGACTTCAGCCAAAACTACGATAGCCAGCGCATTTATTGCAGTTTTTAGGTGCGGAACGAGCGCCATCTGCTGAAGGAATGGATGAACTATTTCAGACGGCGGAGCAAAAAAAACGGCCGAAAAATTCAAAAAATATTGGCGCCCATTCCTTCCTCTTCTTCCTCTTACTCCCTTCCCCTCCCTGCCTTGCCTTATACTTGCGCTTCAGCCCGTGCCTTTCGCCGTCAGCTGATTGTGTGTATGCGTTGGTATATATGTACATTGCGGTTGTGTATTGTATTTGGTGGGTATAGCATTTATTTATTGTGTGTGACCTTGACGGTGCGGGAGAAGCTGGTTCATTTTGGGATTTAAAGTGTTTTCGGTGTATTGATGGTTTATTTTATTTCGTGCCGCTGCTGATGAGACCATTCGATGCCCCTGCCAGTTGAGGGTGAAGAAGCCTATTTAAAACAAGCGTAGGAGAACGTCTAACACTAATCTAATATTTTTTAATTTGAACATGTTTCATGCTTCAACGACCTTCTAAGCATCATGAAGCACAGTGTATAGTGACTAAAAAAATATATTTTTCTAATGTGCCGAAATCTTTCTCGAGTTTTTGTGTCTCGACACACACACACACACGCACACAGCGCGGGGAAAGTGACCATTCACTCTATCATGTCGCGATTCCCCACCCCGCCCGGCGCTAGGGATGAGGATGCGCTACATGATAGCTGAACCAGCCTTTCTTCCGATAAGGTAGTCGTGCTCGATCGTGCGGGGAGGGGGTGGGGGGTGCGTGCTTGCGTTCGCGCTTTCGTGGGTGCGTGCTTGCGTTCGCGCTTTCGTGGGTGCGTGCTGGTGTGCGCGCTTTCATGCTCGCGGGCGGGCGTACGAGCGTCTGTGTGTGCGTGCGTGCGTGCTGGCGTGCGCGCGTTCATGCATGTGTGCGCGCGCGCGCGCGTTTGTGTGTGTGTGTGTGTGTGTGTGTGTGTGTGTGCGTGCGTTTGGAAACCCCAAAACTATTTGATTCTGATGCGTACATTTCCATCCGCTGCGGCTGCAAAATACCACGCATTTTCGATCTCGCTACCTGAGAGACAACACAACCATTGGCATTGGCATCTTTGCGATCGGCTCTGCTGTTGGGGGTATCAAAAAGACACACGATCAAAGCAAACGTGCGTATGATATGTTGCACATTTATTTCTAATTCTAAGCTAGCGGACGCAAGTGGAAACAACATTTTGAATTGAATCCATACAAAAGAGGAGGATTTGTTTATTACGGTGTGCGTATGGTGCTGCACCAGTCCGTCCAGAATCTGGCGGCTTGCTGGTTTGGAGTAGTTATCATGACGCCGATTGACCGGCAATGCCTTGGAATGGGTTTGGATCGGTAGGTTCATGTTTTAGTCGAGTGCATTCCGTGCATTTGTCGCGCCACAGCAGTAGACCCGGCAGCACCAAAGTCAAAACAAAAACCTTCCCCGAGTGTGGACTGCTATGCTAATTTCTTCTTCTTTTTATTATTATTCTTATTATTGGCGTAATGGCCTACGCGATCATGCCGGTCTTTTCAGGACTTGAGTATAACGTAGCCATATAGTCAGCCCTTGCTACGGCGGACGGTTCATACGCGATTAGAACCCACGACGGGCATGCAGATGTGAGGAATGATGGCGGTGCCGCGGGCCCGCTCCTATCCAGCGTGCAACTTGCATACTTCCACACTGTCTCCTGCTCGATGCATACGCTGCAGGCAGGAGGAAGGATGCACCTCCACGATAAAAAAAACACCGTCATGAACCAGCGGTGGACCTAACGGTAGGCGGACTAGGCGGTCGCCGAAGATTTCTAGTCTGTGATATGCCGTATGTCTACAAGTATTAGCGACAAAGGCCCCCGGAAAGATGATCGTAAGGGTCCCATGGCCACCCCTCTTCCACCGGCAATTTAAGTATACCGTTCAATCTTCCAACAGCTGTGTGCCAGTACCCCCTGCTCCCGGTCATCAGTTACCATTGACAGGGGCCTCAATTCGTCTTTCCGCCTTTCATGAACACCTTCTGTTCTTTGACCGATGGATCATAACATTCCGGAAGAAATTACATTTGGCGACAGTTTTGCATACACACGCACACTCACAACCATGCGCAGGATGCTTAGCATATCTATGTAATTCACAACAAACGAAATCAATAGCTTAGCTTGCGCTCTAGATACCGGCGGAATGAAAAGTTGATGAAAATCAGCGCCGGGCTGAATGTGTTAATGCGAATTAGGGTTCTGCGCGTTGCACAGCAAACCCTCTATCGTGCGCTAGCGATTCCTTAGTCATTTTTACATTGCAGCAATTGAACTTATTGCGCTTTTTTGGTTTGATTTGTGAAAATAAAACTTCATCGCCGCAATGTTTGTTAACGGCATTTTTAGGCGCCACAACAGCTCGCGAGCATTGACCACACGCGAGAAAGAGATAGCGCTATGGAGGGAAAAAGCACGGACGACGGCTGACAGCGATTGGCCGTCTGACGCACCAACACATTCAAACCTTCGACAGCGCGCTCAGGCGAGGGGAATGAGGCGGAGCCAGGGACGGGTAGCTCGACGAGCTGCTCGACAAATTTGCCGTTGGAGAGAAAAGGAAGGCATGATGAAATTCTCAGAACTCCATGATTTCTTCCGTCGCTTTGCGCAGCGGGTAAACTCTCTCTTCCAATTTTGCTGCACAACGAATAACTGCTGGTAAATATTAAAGGTTGGAAGCTTACACCGAAACGCGGAAAATAAATTATCCGAAATAGTGAGATTAAACATTGGTGCCGTGACCAGGAATAAGACGATTCTGGTTTTCTGAATCTTAATTATTCTCGCGATAATCACTGTTTGCGCGCGTGTAACTGTGCTTTAGTCGCCTCACAATCGACCGAGTTCACTGTGTCCGCGAAATTTAGCGTTTTTTGTCAAACCGCACTATGACTGCTCCGATAAACGTTTTGTCGTCGAAGGACAGTTTTGCTAGCAGTATTGGCTAAGCGCGAACAATTTTTGGCAGAATTTGACTGGGAACGGGATGCAATCGAAATCAACATTCGCATTGCAAAGGTCCAGAAGCTTTCCGTTGATTTGGAAGCAATTCAGGCCAAATTGGAAGATGCGGCGGCCACCGAGGAAGTGATAAGTCACAATGCCGCGTTACGAGACGATTTTGGCTCGCGTTTAATACGCCTTGAAGCCCATTTGAAGGCTAAACGGGTGCACGCTCCGCGATCCGCAAGCACAACACCAAACACTAACCCGTTGGCAGGGATAAAGCTTCCCACCATCTCACTTTCTGAGTTCGATGGTGATTACATGCAATGGCTCACGTATAGGGACACTTTTGAGGGATTAATTCACGAAAACATGGAACTACCACCGATACAAAAGTTTCATTATTTACGAGCTTCCGTGAAAGGCGAGGCCGCAAAGGTGATCGAAGCAATCACGATCAGCGCAGCCAATTACGAGCTAGCATGGCAAATGCTCACCGAACGATACTCGAATGAGTATTTGTTAAAGAAACGGCATCTTCAAGCACTTTTTGGTATGGCCACCGTTAAGAAGGAGAGTGCATCAACCCTTCACCATCTTGTGGACGAGTTCGAACGTCACAAGAAAACGCTCAATCATCTAGGCGAAAAAACGGAGGCATGGAGCTGCTTGTTAGAACACTTAATGTGCACAAAATTGCCTACCTCCACATTAAGAGATTGGGAGGAAAATGCCTCAACTAGCCAAAATCCTAGTTACGAAGGATTAATCGCATTTTTACAGCGCCGTATGCGAGTGTTGGAAACCCTACAGGTAAACATTACCGAAGCTCCCCCTACCGTGAACCAAACGCACTACGCACATAAACATGCTCCGCCTATGCGCTTAGCAAGCTTTCCGTCAACATCACACGACACACGCACATGCCCTTTATGCCACTCCGATCACAATTTAACGAAATGCCCCCGTTTCATGCAAATGTCACCGGAGGAACGGTACCGAAACACAATGACACTGAAATTGTGCTTGAATTGCTTGCGCGACAATCACCGTGTGCGTGATTGCTCATCGCAATACAAGTGCAGACACTGCAATTCAACACACCACTCGCTTTTACACTCTTCACAAAATTACGGCACATTTTCCACTGCAAACACGTCAGCTGCGCAAAATGCTTCCGTACGCAACACACACAACACAGACGATCACACGGCAAACACGCAACGCACTTATGCAGCAGCATTGAGGCAAACTACGGAACAAGTTCTGCTTCAAACTGCACTAGTAAACATTGTTGATGCACATGGCATAATGCATCCTGCACGCGCACTTTTAGATAGTGCCTCTTAGCCATATTTGATGAGTAGCCGTTTTGCTAACCGGCTAGGTATCAAATCGGGCACGGTCGATATCACGCTGATTGGTGCTGGTCAATCGTCCACCCCGGTGCGGAAATCGATGCGCGCCACGGTATCATCCAGAGCGAGCCCTTATGCGATTAACGTTGAGTTTTTGATAGTCGAGAAGCTTATTGCTGACCTGCCCGCACATGATGTGCCCACCAGCGGCTGGAAATTACCGCCACATATCATATTCGCCGACCCCCATTCCGAGAAGTCGGCACCGATCGACATTATTCTCGGTGCCCGGCACTATCACACGTTCTTTGTAAGCGGGGCGCAATATAAAATGTCATCGAATCTACCAGTCCTGATGGAGAGCGTATTTGGCTTGGTCGTTAGTGGATCAGCATCTACCTCTCAGCCAGCAACATCCAATACTTTTCACACTTCATCCGTGGTGTGTATGGTTTCGCTAGAAGAATCAATAGAGCGTTTCTGGAAAGTAGAAGAACTACAGGTTAACGATGGCTATTCTCCTGAGGATCGCAAATGTGAGCAATTTTACAAGGATACAACACAGCGAGATGAAACTGGTCGTTATATGGTATGCTTACCTAAACAACCAGACTTCGATGTCAAGCTTGGCCTTTCGAAGGCAGCAGCATTAAGGCGGTTTAGTTTGTTAGAAAGGAGGTTAGAACGAGATCCAAACGTAAAAGCGGCGTACCATGATTTCATGCGTGAGTATCTGGAGCTTGGGCACATGTCACGCATAAAAAATCCCTCCGACGACGAACGCGCGTATTATCTGCCTCACCATCCCGTGTTCAAAGCCGCTAGCTCCACAACAAAGGTTCGCGTGGTATTTGATGGTTCAGCTAAGACGTCCACCGGCTTTTCGCTAAACGAGGCGTTATGCGTCGGCCCTGTCGTGCAGGACGATCTGCTCGACATAATTTTGCGCTTCCGCACATATGAGGTAGCCGTTGTTGGAGATATTGCGAAAATGTATCGACAAGTATTGCTCCATCCTAACGACCGGAAATTTGTACGCATTTGCTTTCGATTTTCGCCTCACTCGCCAATCGAATATTTTGAGCTGAATACGGTTACTTATGGCTTAGCCCCCTCATCATTCTTGGCAACCAGAACATTGCTGCAGCTTGCAAACGATGAGGGCGCCTCTTGTCCCAATGCTGCAGCTGCTTTGAAAACTAACTTCTACGTTGACGATTTCATCGGTGGGGCTGATTCCATCGGAAATGCTCGCCAGTTGCGAATCGAGCTTTCTCAATTGCTCGCCAAAGGCGGCTTCGAGCTGCGAAAGTGGACATCCAATCAGCTCGAGGTGCTCGCCGGTTTAAATGCGGATCAAATCGGCACACAGTCAGCGCGGCAATTCTTACCACACGAGACGGTAAAGGCTCTTGGTGTTTCATGGGAGCCAGAGCATGACGTTTTATCCTTCGAATCCGCAATATCCAGTGATGTGTCCATTCCGACAAAGCGATCAATTCTATCCAACGTAGCTCGCATGTTCGATCCGCTGGGCCTGATCTTCCCGATTGTCATTCGGGCCAAGATGATGATGCAGGAATTATGGTTGCAGAAAGCTGGTTGGGACGAGTATGTTCCAGATACTATCTGTAAGAAATGGAAAACAATACAAGAGGATTGGCAACTCATCTCTAAATTCAAGGTTAGTCGTTATGCGCTTCTACCTGGTGCGCGTATTCAGCTACATACCTTCTGTGATGCATCGGAGGCAGCATATGGAGCCTGCATTTATGCGCGTTGTGAAGGCGAAGGTGGGCAGATTCGCATAACGTTGCTTTCTTCCAAATCGCGTGTGGCACCGCTCAAGCGCGTCACACTACCCCGCCTTGAACTATGCGCTGCTGTATTAGGCTGGAAATAGACGAACCGAGATCGTCGCGGTACCGCGAAATTCGCGCCTTGTTTATAACAGTTGTAGAACAGTTGGGCTGTCAAATCTTCCGCGCCTCCGATCGCGCCTGCTGTTTCGCAGAGATACCCAACTTTGGTATTCCTGAGATTTTCGCGGTAGCGCGAACCGAATGTTTTTACTTTTTCTGGCGGATTTGTGTGAAGACTCGTGTCGAGAAATGAGTTTTGTATTTTATTTTGCATAAACTATGTGAAATAAATAATTAGATTCGCAAATTGATAAAAAATATATCTTCTTGGCACATTTAATCGTCACCAGACCTCGGGTGGTTCCATACACGAGCCGCGATTTTCTCGCCTATCTGTCAGATTTTATAACAGAATTGACAGCTCAAGTCATACGCGATTTTCGCGGTACCGCGACGATCTCGGTTCGTCTATTTCCAGCCGTAGGAGCACACCTGCATCACCGAGTAAAGAAGGCGATGGGGATCAACGTTGCAGAATCTTTCTTTTGGTCGGATTCCACCATCACCTTAACCTGGATTAGCGCCACAACCAACACATGGGCAACGTTTGTGGCTAACCGGGTATCTGAAGTGCAGCATTACTCACACCCGCGGCAGTGGAGACATGTACCCGGCGCGTCTAATCCTACTGACCTGGTTTCACGAGGCATGTCAGCCGCTGATTTCCTGAAAAGCAAACTGTGGAGCTTCGGTCCGGATTGGCTATCTTTGCCCGCTTCCATCTGGCCCAACTCTAACCCGGAACCAGCCAACGAAACGAATCTAGAGATTCGCCAGGTGAGTGCTGCCGTTGTAAACACAACCACTAATCACCCTTGGTTTGCGTTGTGTTCTAGCTACAAGCGATTGCTGCGTATCGTATCATACTGCATTCGCTTCACACGTAACGCTAAGGAAAAGGCACGCACTCAGCGAACAGCAGCACAGAACCCCGCACCTTTAATCGTCACACCCGAGTACATGGAAACAGCAAACACTGTGTTAAGCCGCCTAGCACAGCAGGATGCATTTTCAGCTGAACTCGGGCAGCTCAAAAAGGGAAACGAAGTCATGAGGCAATCACCTTTACGTGCACTAAGTCCATTCCTTGACGAACAAGGGATCATCCGTGTAGGTGGACGTTTACGACTATCTCAACTTCCCTACCAAGCGAAGCATCCTGTTTTGCTTCCCAAGAAACATCCGTTCGCGCAATTGATCGCAAAGTATCAACACGAGGAGCTTCGTCATGGAGGAGGAAGGCTGCTCTTATCTCGAATTCGCGAAGAGTTTTGGCCGTTAGATGGAAGGCATCTTGTTAAGCACATTGTGCAGAATTGTTTTCGGTGCATTCGACAGCGACCGACACTTGAACAGCAACAACTTGGACAGCTTCCAGCGCAGCGCATCACTCCCAGCCGGCCTTTTAGTGTTACCGGAGTGGATTACGCCGGTCCATTATACCTGAAGCCAGCCCATAAACGAGCCGCCCCGGGAAAATGCTACCTCTGCGTGTTTGTGTGTTTTTCCACTAAGGCCGTACACTTGGAGCTGGTAAGTGATCTAACTACTGCTGGTTTTTTAGCTGCATTACACAGATTCACAGCACGACGCGGTTTACCGGCACACATACATTCGGACAACGGGAAAAACTTCGAAGGCGCGGCGAGGGAGCTTCACGAGCTGTTCGAAATGTTTCGCGATGAACAGCAGCTACATCTAATTGTGACAGATTGCACTAACCGCGGCATCAATTGGCACTTCACCCCTCCCAAGGCACCACATTTCGCCTTAGAAAATCAGTAGACAATCATAATAACCTTCATAGAATTTAACCGTAGAAATTAACCAACAGAAAAATGGTGATGAACACACGCTCCACTTTAGCTCGTAGAAGTAGTCCCTCGAAGGCAGTGACGAGTAGATATTCCGTCCGCCGTAGCTCGCTGGGAACGATGTCCCCGTGTAAGGCTTCGGCCACCAGCTTTGGTAGACGGGCATCAACAACCCAGCTGATGGCTTCCAAGGCACCTGCCGTACGAGGAGCTACTTCGGTAGAGGTGGAGGGAAAATCAAAAAGGGTCTCTGTTCTCCCGCAGATTGCGGAAGACAGCCAAGGGGAGGGCTCTAAGGCAGGCCAAATTTATGACAGGGAATTTTTCGCTACTGCATACCCAGCAGAGTCAAATCCCATGGGCCCATTGCAAAAAGCAAAACATGAGCTCATGCTGTTTATTAGGGACACCGTGAAGCACAGGGCTACTTTAGCCAAAACGCCCCAATTCGCTAATTGGGAAGAGCGAATTGGCTCAGTATTAGCCCTGCTGCACAATCTTCCAGCAATTTGGCTAGGAGAGGCGGGGTCAGGAATTGATGTGGGAACGGGAACCGAGGATCTCGTAGTGGAGGACCCGGTGTTGCAGCAAGACTTAGGGCCTTTGGCAGGCCCTAATCATGAGCCGCAACCGGGATCTTTGCCTTTGGACGAGACTGATATCACCAAATTCTTCACTGTTTTTGGGGGAATTATGCGGGAGATGTTCAACATAATAGTTAGGGGGAATGAGGCCAAGACAGGAGGAAATGGGGAACAGGGACAACAGCTGGTGGGTCAGGAAGGGAAAAAGGCCAAGAAGAAGGGAAAGGGTGGGAAGGGGGAAAATGCTAAGGTAGTGGTGGCAGAGGAACCTTGCGAAGGGGAATGTTGTTCGACGGACCAGGGATCTGGACGATCAGAGGGGCAAGAGGGTGCGCAAGAATGGCGGACGGTAAAGGGAAAGACCGCCGTGCGCCGGGAGAGACGGAAGAGGAAGAAGCAGCGTGAAGCTAAGCAAGCAGCCAGCCTCGCCGCAAATACGCAACCTTCCGCCACCCAACCCAAGCAAAAGCCGGCACCTGCTTCTAATCCCAGGGCCGGCCGAATGCCAAATGCTATTGAGCTTGAATCAATTGGGGGATTCAAGCACGCAGACATGATGCCTATCCTGAGGGAAAAGGTGAAAAAAGAGGATGTGCAGAGAATTCGCACAAACTTTAAGGGTCATCTACACCTGGAATTAGCACCAGCATGTCGCACCAGGAGACGATGACCCTTTGGAGAGAGGTGTCTGCGGCCCTTGATGGCAAAGCAAAATGCCGTCCGCGGACACCCTCGGTGCGGGTGAACTGCACCAACATTCCGCCTGGCACTTCGTCCGAAGAAATTTCTTCGGAAATGAGTGCCGCGCTGGGCGTTGAAATTTTCAGCGACCAGATCACGACCGTAAAAACGCATTACGGTACGTTGGTCGCATTTTTCGACTGCCCAGCAATAGCGATGACAGACCAGGCCCTGGCGAGGCAATACACGGTCGGTTTCAGCAAATGCTGCAGGCTTCGGCTTTTGGAGCGTCGGCGGCAGTGCTACCGGTGCTACGAATACGGGCATACTGCTGCCCGTTGCCGTGGCAAGGACCGCAGTAGCAAATGCCACCGCTGCGCGAAAGATAAGCACGAGGGACCGTGCACTAGGGAGCGGAAGTGCTTGGGATGCGAGGGCCCGGACGCAATCGGGCATTCGCTGGGCCAGCGCAGTTGCCGCTACTTTGGAAAGGTAACCCCACAGCCCAGTCATGATTAGAGTGTTCCAACAGAACCTCAATCATGACCAAACGGCACAAGACTTGCTTTTGCAAAGTGCTCGTGCCGAGGGTTGTGATATTCTGATTATCTCGGACCCCTATTGGGTGCCGAATAATAACAGCAATTGGGTTACCGATACCACTGGTCGGATAGCAGTGGTATCAGTTGGGGATTATCCTTTTCAGCGCATCATTGACAACCAACGCGAGGACTTCGTTGTGGTCGAGATGCGGGGAATCGTTTTCTGTTCCGTCTACCTACCACCCGTGGGTTCCGATTTGACTGTCGAGGAGTACAAACGCAAATGGACCGAAATTGTGTCTGTACTCCCACGGAATCGGGACACCGTGATCGAGGGTGATGTAAACGCCTGGTCAGGTGCATGGGGGATGGAGCGGAGGCCAAACGATGGGGAAAGGGTATCTAGGGGGGGAGTTGTGATGGATGCGGCGGCTGCTCTGGGATTGGTTCTCCTGAACCAGGGCAACCAGAGCACTTGGATTGGGGCAAATGGTCGCAACTCCATTGTGGACGTATCCTTTTGCAGCCCCTCCTTGGTAGGGGACAATAATTGGCGCGTGTGTGACGAAACCCCAAGTGACCACAACACTATCAAGTTTGTGGTCGGCAGGGTTCCGAGACAGCGCGCCAATAACGAGGTACACTCAGCAGTGAATGGGGGAAGGTGGTCCACAAGATTCTTCGACAAGGATTTGTTCGTTGAAATCTTGAGGGACCAGGACATTTTTGGGCATGTTGCTACGCCAGAGGAGCTGACCCAGGCCATTACGGTGGCCTGTGATGGCACCATGCCTAGGCAACCCCCAAGGCGACAGGGCCGGCGGCCAGTTTATTGGTGGACGTCCGAGATTGATCGGTTGCGCAGCCATTTTCATGGAATGAAACGGCGGTACAACCGGGCTCGGACCGAGGAGCAGCGCGAGGAAAGGCGTCAAATGAAGTCGGACGCACGCGCTGCCCTGGGACGGGCCATCAAGCTCAGCAAGGACCAACACAAGCAGGATCTGCCGGAACAATTGGAACCGCACGGCTTTGGCCCTGCGTACCAAATCCGCAAGCAGCAGTGGGAAGGAGCTCGGGTTCCGATGGACCGGGATGCCAATAAGCTCCAGTTCATCGTGAATGAGCTCTTTCCCGATCGTCCCCCGATGGAGTGGCCCGAGACGGAAGTAGGTGGGGATCCACAGGATCCGGTCTCGGAGGAGGAGTTGGCGGAAGAGTTGAAGGAGATTGCCCGCTCACTCAACCCCAAGAAAGCTCCGGGGGACGACAACATTCCGAACATGGCTGCAGCTGCGGCAATTCTGGCTTTTCCGGAAGTTTTTGCCAAAAGCTACAAGCAGCTACTGGAGGCAGGCACCTTTCCCGATGCATGGAAGTGGCAACAACTGGTGCTGCTTACCAAGTCGGGGAAACCACCTGGGGAGCCCTCGTCATACCGGCTGATTTGTCTGCTGAGTGTGCTGGGGAAAATTTTGGAGCGATTGATTCAGCGGAGGCAGACAACCCACCTGGAGTCGACCGGGGGACTTTCGGACACCCAATACGGTTTTCGTAAAGGGCGTTCAACCGTTGACGCCATCACTCGGGTGATGAACAACGGGAAAGTCGCTCTGGATAAAAAGCGAAAGGGAGATCGTCTCTGTGCGGTGGTAACGGTGGACGTCCGGAATGCCTTTAACTCGGCAAACTGGGCAGCGATCGGCCAAGCTCTGCAGCGTAAAAACACTCCGCCTTATTTGCAGGCGTTGCTGCGGAACTATTTCATTGGCCGAACGCTCCACTATGATACGGATGAAGGAGTAGTGTCGAGGACTGTATCTGCTGGCGTTCCTCAGGGTTCGGTTCTAGGACCAACACTTTGGAACGTCATGTACGACGACCTACTCCGCTTGCCGCTCGAGGGACTACGAGCGGACATCATCGGGTTTGCTGACGACGTGGGCTTCACACTTCTGGGAAGGACCACGGAACAGGTCAGCGCATTAGCAACGGCTAACCTGGAGAGGATCGAGCGGTGGCTGCAAGGAGTCGGTTTGGAACTTGCCCACCAAAAGACCGGGTTCATGATCTTTTGTACCCATCATGTCCCGCAGCTCGCAGAGCTTCAAGCGGGCGGTCACTCGATCCAATCCACGGAAACGCTGAAGTACCTGGGAGTGGACCTCTGCCGCAAACAGCACCACAGCCGGCATCTGGAAAGAGTGGTCAATAAGGCTTCACGGATTACGAATGCCTTGACCTGCCTGATGCCGAATAAGCGTGGTCCTAAGAGCCGCAGTAGGAGACAGCTCGTAAACGTCGGCAACAGTATCATCCGATACGGAGTTGCCACCTGGGGGCGATGGGTGCTCGACAAGGAGACCCATCGCAAATCGGTCCAAAGGGCGCATCGACCGGGGGCTCTCCGAGTCGCCAGCGCCTTCCAGACCGTGTCTTATGATGCCGCTTGCGTTGTCGCCAACACCACCCCGTTAGTCCTCCTCATGCAGGAGGATATCCGCTGCCACGACGAAAAGGCAGCGAGTGGTGGTGTTCAATCGGACATACGGAAACGGCAACGGGAGGAAACGATGAGGCGCTGGCAGGACCAGTGGACAACGGGTGCAGGGCAACCAGGAGCACCAGGACTGAAGACGAGGAGGCTGATTCCAGACATTAATCTCTGGGTCAGCCGCAAGCATGGGGAAGTCGACTTTTTCCTCACCCAGCTCCTCACGGGGCACGGGTTCTTGCGCTCCTATTTCGTCGAGAAAGGCATCCTGGAAGGCTCGCCCAACTGCCCCGAATGTGGGGACGCCGTGGAAGACGTTGAACACGTGCTGTTCCACTGTCCACGGTTCGATCGGATCCGGAACGAGATGCAGCAGCGGTGCCGTTCCCGAGTAACAATGGATAACATCGTCTCGGAAATGTGCGCCCGCAGCGATACGTGGGAGGCCGTCCGCGCCGCCGCCAGGACAATCTTCTCCACTCTCCAAGCGAGATGGGATGTTGAGCGTCCACCAACGGCAAGGCGACGCAGGCGGGCCAGACGGCGGGCGAGGGACGCAAATGGTGGTCCCTCAGGCCCTGCGGCACGGCAACAACCCGCGCCGCAAGGGCCACTGTAAGCTGGAAAGTTACTAATCTTTTATCTCTTTTCTTATCGTTTCTTTCCAGCTTTCTTTTTCTCTTCTCTCCTCTATTTTCAGCTTTCTTCTATCTCTTTCTCCCTTTTCTTGTTTTCTCTATCAAAATTTCGTTTCAGGAGAACTGCCTTACGTGCTTGGAGTGGTGACCAACGATGCAGACCCCCATTGCCCATCCGAAGTGTGGGCGATAGGACCAAAGGGACCGCGTCGCACCACGGAAAGCAGCGTAATAAGCAGAATCATCGGACCAGATCGCCGCAGAAGATGCGTCGTGACCCAGGGTGCAACCGCACATACGACTCCGCATGAAGTAATACGCACCACAAGCGTACCGGCCGAGTTGGGTGAGTCGGAGAGGGGGATGGAATATGCTCACTCTTCGGTAACAAAAAAAAAAAAAAAAAAAAAAAAGGCACCACATTTCGGCGGATTGTGGGAAGCAGCTGTGAAGACCGCCAAGCGACACCTTTTTCGGCAGTTAGGCAGCACGCGAGTATCCTACGAAGGCTACACAACTGTCCTACATCTGATTGAGGCGGCGATGAACTCGCATCCTCTCCTACCTATGTCAGACGACCCTAACGAGCTATCGGCACTTACCCCAGCGCATTTCCTCGTGGGCACATCGATGCATGCTGTCCCCGAGCCGGACTACACCCATCTTCGTTCCTGCACTCTCAGCGACTTGCAGAAGTGGCAAGTAATGGTGCAGCGCTTCTGGAAGCACTGGACGACGGAATACCTGCAAGAGATGCAACGTGATAACACCATGGCGAAGAGGAACGACAGCATCTTACCTGGCAGACTGGTCATCCTGAAGGATGATTTCCTCCCCCCAACCCGTTGGCCACTCGCACGTATCGTACATGTGCACACCGGAGACGACAAGCTGACACGGGTAGTAACACTGAAAACATCAAAACATCACATCTTAACAGCACGACGGGCAGGGTTCTAATCGCGTATGAACCGTCCGTCGTAGCAAAGGGTTAGTCACCGGCTCCGGCTACGTGGTACTCAAATCCTGCCGGCATGATCGCGTTGGCTATAACGCCAATAATAATAATAATAATAATAATAATAATAATAATAATAATAATAAAAATAATAATAATAATAATAATAATAATAATAATAATAATAATAATAATAATAATAATAATAATAATAATAATAATAAAAATAATAATAATAATAATAATAATAATAATAATAATAATAAAAATAATAATAATAATAATAATAATAATAATAATAATAATAATAATAATAATAATAATAATAATAATAATAATAATAATAATAATAATAATAATAATAATAATAATAATAATAATAATAATAATAATACTAATAATAATAATAATAATAATAATTATAATAATAAAAATAATAATAATAATAATAATAATAATAAAAATAATAATAATAATAATAATAATAATAATAATAATAATAATAATAATAATAATAATAATAATAATAATAATAATAATAATAATAATAATAATAATAATAATAATAATAATAATAATTATTATTATTATAATAATAATTATAATAATAATAATTATAATAATAATAATAATAATAATTATAATAATAATAATAATAATAATAATAATAATAATAATAATATTCATTCATTCATTCATATTCATATTCATATTTATTTGTCTACCTTTTGGTTACACAAATGCTTAAATAATACTTATTACCTATGTTCCTAACCTAACAAAAATTAACACGAATTATTAAAAATTTGAGAAAAAAAAAATTTTTTAGAAAATTAGAATCTAAAATATAAAAATTAAAAATTAAGGCAGCACGGGATTATGGAGGGTTCTGATGCGGGATCGGAAAGAGGATAAGGGAAGGTTGAAATCAAACATAGAATATACACAGTTAAATCGACGAATTGCACGAAGAAGGGGGTCATTACGGCCCACTGCAGTTCGGCGGGAAGGGATCACTAGGGGAGGGCGGTTTCGAAGAACACGGTTAGGGGCGTAGAAAGGGATAGAAGAAAGAAGGGAAGGAGAATCAATATTACCAAGGAGTAATGCGGCAATAAAGGAGGATTGGGCATGGGAACGGCGGTTTTCCAATAGTTCCAGGCCAAGCTGCCGACACCTGTCCTCGTAAGGAGGTATGGGGGAGGACAATCTACCCAGGATTTTACATATAGCAAACCTGGTGAACGATCGCTGCACCCGCTCGATACGTTCCACGTGGGTTCGAGCTGTAGGGGACCAGACTACTGAGCAGTACTCCAAAATCGATCTGACCAGAGAGCAGAACAGAGTCTTCAGGCACATTGGGTCGGAGAAATCGCACGCAATTTTCTTTAGGAGACCCAATGTTTTCCGCGCCTGATTGACAACTGAGTCAATGTGGTGGCTGAAGGTGAGGCCTCTGTCAAGCAAGACACCGAGGTCTTTTACGACACAAACACGATTGACTTGTACAGAATTTAGGACGTACGAGTAAGTGATTGGAGACTGCGAACGACTAAACGAAATGACGTTACACTTATCAGGACATAATGTGAGGGAATTACTAGAACACCAAGACGAAAAACGATCAAGAATATTTTGTAGGGAAATGCAATCTCTAGGAGACGAAACTGGGAGAAAGATTTTGAGGTCGTCTGCGTAGCAGAGGAAACACTCAGGAGGGAGGGTGGTACGGACATCATTAATAAAAATTATGAACAGCAAAGGACTTAGAACACTACCTTGCGGTACGCCTGCACTACATGAAAAGGGAGTCGAAAACATATCATTAAATTTAACACTGTAGGAACGATCACATAGAAAAGAACGTAACCAAGATACAAAAAGATTATTGACGTCAAGTTGTGAAATTTTATTTAGAAGTAAGGAATGAGGAATACGATCAAATGCAGATTTGAAGTCAGTATAAATAGTATCAACTTGTTTAACTGACTCTAACTGGGATGATACGAAAGAGGTGAAGGACATAAGGTTAGTTGTTGTAGAACGGTTAGGAAAAAAGCCATGTTGCTGAGGGATAATAGTAGAAGAGGTGAGTTTAAACACATAGGTATGGATAATATGCTCAAATACCTTGGTTATTGCGCATTGTATTGAGATGCCACGGTAATTGGAAATGACAGACGGGTTACCTTTTTTGTGAATGGGAACTAGCCATGCTCGCTTCCACAATAAAGGGAATGAAGACGAGGACAAAGATAGGTTAAATAATTTTACCAATAGAGGGACGAATAGAAAAGGTGACTTTTTTAAAACCGAGGCTGGTATTCCATCCGGTCCAGGGGAGAAGGATGGCTTAAGTTTTTTAAGAGCTTCAGAGACTGTATTAATATTGACAATACCCTCAGCCCATGCGACGGAGTTTAAACCAGGCCATATGCCCTCAGACTCTGTCAAAGGTTGACTCTCCGGTCTAGACAGACCATTGGCGAAATGCTCAGCGAATAGGGAACAGGTGTCAGCAGCATTGTCCGTAGTGACCGAACCGAGCGACATGGAAGTAGGAAGGGAAGAGGGATTACGACGCTTCTTGGCATAAGACCAAAAAAGTTTAGGATTACGGTATAACATGCATTGAAGCCTTCCAAGATACAACCTATAACTGGCCCGATTATAAATACGAAAAGCAGAAGCGGCATATTTGAAAACTCTACGATTATACTCAGAAGGAGTTGAACCGAGTTTTTTGAGGGCACGTATCCTATCCGCCTTTAATGACCGCAATGTAGCATCATACCAAGGAAGGCGAGAGGAGGGTTTAGAACGAGGACAACATAAAGGGAGAGCTGCCTTAACAATATTACTAAATTGCTCCACCGCTACGTCCACAGTGGAGGGGGAATCGGTTCTAATTTCTAAAAAATTCCAATCAGAGTTGGTTATGATTTCCTTAAATTTTTCTAAGTTCATTTTCCGAAAATTCAACTCAGATTTGTTATCTCTAACATTATTACCATTATGCGGTAAAGGAACATTTACTACGAATTCCAGAGGTGGGTGATAATGATCTAATTTAACAATAGGGTCAATACTACAAGAAACTGGTGAACATGAATATGTCACTAACTCATTAAGAAAAACTAAATCTAGTTGCCTCCGAAAAATATTTACGACCCCTGAAAGTTGACGCAGATTGAATTCAGCTAATCCGTCTATAAAGTAGGATAAGGCAGGGTTAACGGCAAGCGGTGCGAAATAATCCTCACTTTGAGACCACGATAGTCCAGGTTGATTGAAATCACCGCATAAGACAAACAAATCCCTATCTTTCATGCGAGATTGTATTAATGTAATTGTATTGAAGAATGAGTCTAACGTGTCAGTATTCGAGCTGAGGTTTGGAGGTAAATACACACCACCAACAAAGAGTGAGTGACCGTTCAGTTTAATTTGAATCCATAAAAGTTCTAGCGAGCATTGGGATACTTCAATGTGCAGCGACAAGAGCTTAGCGGAACAGGCAATGAGTACACCACCGCCGCGAGAGCAGGTACTGTTAGCGCTTGAACGATCACAACGATAGACGGTATACTTTCGGTCACAGAAGAGGGATGAAGGAATCGAATCGTCCAGCCATGTCTCAGTTAGTATTATGACATCATAGCTCGCAACTTCGAGAGAGATACGAAGATCCGAAAGTTTGGTTTTGAGACCGCGAGTGTTTTGATAGTAAAATTTTAACGGAGATTTAGAGTGCGAGTGTGTAAGTAGTGTTGCTATTGCTGCTGTGATGATCGAGGAGGTGACGTCGAGACTGCAGTGTTGTTGGTGGAGGCAGTAATGTTGTTGTTTGTTTCCATATGAATAGATACATCAGTGTTTGTGGTGACAGGTACGTGTGTATTTGTTGGTGCTGTAGTGGTAGTGGTCAGGGGATTTGTCGACAATGTAGAAATAGGAGCATTCCTACGATCCGTGAACTCTTTGAAGACAGTTCCGATCGGCCACGATGAGCATAATAATGCTTTCTCCTTATAATCCGGCGACAAACCGACTTTAAACGAAGAGAAAGTCAGAGTGCGGACATCGCGGTTAAGTGGCACCAGCTTAAAAACGGTGACATCCTCGGTGCCGATTTGCTCCTTGACGAAAGTCTCCACTTCTAAGATTGTGGCTGTCGGGCGGCAGCGCGACAGGTACAACCAGAATTTAGGCGTTTCTGGTGGTAGGAGCAATGTGGCATGAGCTGAAGTGGCGATGGGTGCGGTGCCATTTAGAAGCGGAGAGGTGGCGACAACGGACGGCGGAGAACGGTCCATTAAACGACGTTTTGCCGGGTTGCTAAGTTCGGTGGCTGGTGTTGACGAAAGAACTGGTGCTTTGGATGTCGATGTCTTGCGTTGAATGGTGAATGTAGAAGTGTGTGAAGCAGGACGAGTATCTGTGTGTTGATCGAGTGAGGATAGCATCGTGCGTTTTAGCGATTCCGCGGCAGCATCCATACGTGTTTGGAACTCAGCTGACAGCTGAGATTTGAGATCGGTGAGTGCCGCCGTTAGCTCAGCAATCATCACTGAGTGTCCGTTGCGGCGATTCTCCGAACAATTGTGGCAAAGCCACAGAATTTGAGAATCTTCTTTGATGAGATCCTTGACTGCGGCACTACTCACACCAAGACACGAATGATGAGCCCATCGCTTGCAGAAGCCGTCGCAAGTGTAAGTAAGTTCCTCGGATGACGAAGCACGGGCGCAGGTCAAACAGTGATCAGCCATGACGATTCAACAGGCTCACCGCGCCAAGGAGTATACACTTTATATCACTTATACAGGCTTTGAGCACTTGAGTATATGAACAGTTTATTGAGGCTTGCACAACTGGTAATCAAAACACAGTGCAATGATAGAACCAGATCGGAATTTGCGAAAATAAGTGCACAAAACGGAAATAAAGCGGAGCGAAATGTGGTACGTGCTAACAGTGTGAGTGTAGGCGAAGGAATGAAGGAATAATAATAATAATAATAATAATAATAATAATAATAATAATAATAATAATAATAATAATAATAATAATAATAATAATAATAATAATAATAATAATAATAATAATAATAACAATAATAATAATTATAATAATAATAATAATAATAATAATAAAAAGAACTTAGCATAGCACTCCACACCCGGGTAAGAGTTTGTCTTGACTTTGTTGCTGCCGGGCTACCGTTGTGACGAGACAAATACACGGAATGCACTCGACCAAAACATGAACCTACCGATCCGAACCCATTCCAAGGCATTGCCGGTCAACCGGCGTCTTGATAACTACTCCAAACCAACAAGCCACCAGATTCTGGACGGACAGGTGCAGCACCATACGCGCACCATAATAAACAAATCCAGAATCCTCTTTTGTATGGATTCAATTCAAAATGTTGTTTCCACTTGCGTCTGCTGGCTAAATTAGAAATAAATGTGCAACAAATCACACGCACGTTTGCTTAAATCATGTGTCTTTTTAATACCCCCAACAGCAGAGCCGATCGCAAAGATGCCAATGCCAATGGTTGTGTTGTCTCTCAGGTAGCGAAATCGAAAATGCGTGGATTTTGTAGCCGCAGCGGATGAAAATGTACGCATCAAAATCAAATAGTTTTGGGGTTTCCAAACGCACGCACACACACAAACACACAAACACGCGCGCTCAAACTCACACACACACGCACACATGCTTGAACGCGCGCACGCCAGCACGCACGCACTCACGCACGCACACACACACGCACGCACGCACGCACCCACGAGAGCGCGCGCGCGAGCACGCGCTCCCGGACTCGTGCACGCAATCATTATGAATATTTTATTGGTATTTTAAGGAAAATTCTTCAAAATTTTTGACTAAATTTCAGGTACGTAGATCAACACAGCTGATTGCTTTTGAACAATGAAGATACTTTGTACTCCTTAATTGAAAATGGTAGTACAATGATAACCCGCACGGATTGCGAGAACTATTTTAGGAATTTATTTAACTATTTGCCACGATGCCAAAATGAAGAAGTAATCGAAGATTAATCTTCTCCAAATTGTTTTGATATTACAGGGTTTTACAAGTCAGAATCGAATGTCAGCAAAACAATTTCAGAAGCTCAAGATGCAGTTTAGCTGTCAAAAGTTGTTGTTTCACCGCACCGATGCTATTTTCAATAGCGCAATTTGTTTTTTAAATCACTCAAGTTGTTTTTTTAGAGGCCTTTCGCATCGTTTTGCAAATTCAAACACGAATTTTGAGAACCCTGTATTATAAATAAGACGTAAAACTATATAAAACTAATAGAATTCCTGAATTAATTCCTTTGCTTAGTATAACCTCTCTAATTTGTGCATTCTGCAATTATTAAAATATTAAAATAACGAAAAAATACCAAGAGACAAAAATTTGTGACCATTGGACAAAAATTGGTGCCTTTGAGACAAAAATTGATGCGCATTGACAAAAATTGACGCCTACGAGACAAAAATTGATGCACACTGTCAAAAATTGACGCCTACGAGACAAAAATTGATGCACACTGTCAAAAATTGACGCCTACGAGACAAAACCCAAGTGCCACAAATCCACTAAACGACCACTAAACGGCTTCTAAACGACTCAAGTTCTCTACCTAAACGGAATATAGAAAGACTTCGTTTAGCAGACGGCAAACGACTCATGCATTCTAAAAATAGCAAAAAAGCTGGTGGCGCTCTCTGTTGGTGGGATACCCCAACCAGTGGAGCTTCATCGCTCGGAGGAGAGCTTTCTCATTTCCTCTGTACTATACGATTGTTTAAATACTAAACTCCAACGGAAACCACCAGCACTGAAGCAAGTGAGATTTGAGTAATGGTCGTTGGTGTTGCTACCCACGTATTTGACCACACGACCATTCATATAGATTTTTGCTCGGAAAGTTAGAAGGCTATATAGGTCATGATAAGATGAAACTTGTCGAAACACATTGCAAGAAAAGGATAGCAATATAATGATTAGTTTTAATACGCCATCTATTGATCAAACCAATGAATCTGTGGAGCTTTCATTTTTTTTTCTATGGATATTCAATTTTCCAGTCGTTTAAGCTTAATCTGTGGCGCTTGGGAAATACATGACTTACGGCCAAAATTTGACGGCAACGCCTGTATTGCCACTATACACCGTGCTACATGATGCTTAGAAGGTCGTTGAAGCATCAAACATGTTCAAATTAAAAAATATTAGCTTAGTGTTAGACGTTCTCCTACGCTTGTTTTAAATAGGCTTCTTCACCCTCGATTGTCACGGGCATCGAATGGTCTCATCAGCAGCGGCACGAAATAAAATAAACCATCAATACACCGATAACACTTTAAATCCCAAAACAGCTTCTCCGCAATCCGCATCGTCACAAGGTCACACACAAATTAATAAATGCTAACACCCACCAATAACGATACACAACCGCAATGCACATATATGAACCAACGCATACACCACAACAACCAATCAGCTGGCGGCGGAAAGCACGGGCAGAAGCGCCGCAAGTACAAGTAAGGCAAGGCAGGGTGAGGGAGGGAGAAGAAGCGGACGAAAAAATGGGCGCCAATTTTTTTAAATTTTTTTGACCGTTTTTTTTGCTCCGCCGCCATAAATAGTTCGTCCATTTCGCCAGCAGATGGAGCTAAACTTGCTCGACCCAGCGCAGGAATCGCTGAAGTCCAGCGCGGGGAACGGGCCAAAATCTGCGCTGGCCCGCTGCGCAAAGCGACGGAAGAAATCATGGAGTTCTGAGAATTTCATCATGCCTTCCTTTTCTCTCCAACGGCAAATTTGTCGAGCAGCTCGTCGAGCTACCCGTCCCTGGCTCCGCCTCATTCCCCTCGCCTGAGCGCGCTGTCGAAGGTTTGAATGTGTTGGTGCGTCAGACGGCCAATCGCTGTCAGCCGTCGTCCGTGCTTTTTCCCTCCATAGCGCTATCTCTTTCTCGCGTGTGGTCAATGCTCGCGAGCTGTTGTGGCGCCAAAAATGCCGTTAACAAACATTGCGGCGATGAAGTTGTATTTTCACAAATCAAACGAAAAAAGAGAAATAAGTTCAATTGCTGCAATGTAAAAATGACTAATGAATCGCTAGCTCACGCTGGAGGGTTTGCTGTGCAACGCGCAGAACCCTGATTCGCATTAATACATTCAGCCCGGCGCTGATTTTCATCAACTTTCCTTTCCACCAGCATCTAGAACGCAGGCCGGAAAGTTCACTGGCAGTTCCTGGGGCCTGCCATCGATCTGAACGTGTTAAGTACTAAGCATAACTTTGTTACACAAAGCTTTTGCTTTCGTATGTTCTAGATTACACAGATATGCTGTGCCGTCTGCGCAAAGGTATGAGCGTGCGTGTGTGTGCACAACTGTCGCCAAATGTGTTTTCTTCCGGAATGTTATGATCCATCGGTCAAAGAAACGAAGGTGTTCATGAAAAGCGGAAAGACGAATTGAGGCCCCTGTCAATGGTAACTGATGACCGGGAGCAGGGGGTACTAGCACACAGCTGTTGGAAGATTGAACGGTATACTTAAATTGCCGGCGGATGGGGGGGGGGGGAGGGGGGTGGCCATGGGACCACCCGATCATCTTTCCGGGGGCCTTTGTAGCTAATACTTGTAGACATACGGCATATCACAGACTAGAGATCTTCGGTGACCGCCTAGTCCGCCTACCATTAGATCCACCGCTGGTTCATGACGGTGTTTTTTTATCGTGGAGGTGCATCCTTCCCCCTGCCTGCAGCGTATGCATCGAGCAGGAGACAGTGTGGCAGTATGCAAGTTGCACACTGGATAGGAGCGGGCCCGCGGCACCGCCATCATTCCGGACATCTGCATGCCCGTCGTGGGTTCTAATCGCGTATGAACCGTCCGCCGTAGCAAGAGGTGATTATCCGGCTACGTGGTACTCAAGTCCTGAAAAGGCCGGCATGACCGCGTTGGCTAGTACGCCAATAATAATAATAATAATAATAATAATTATAATAATAAAAAGAACTTAGCGTAGCAGTCCACATCCGGGTAAGAGTTTGTCTTGACTTTGTTGCTGCCGGGTCTACCGCTGTGACGCGACAAATGCACGGAATGCACTCGACCAAAACATGAACCTACCGATCCGAACCCATTCCAAGGCATTGCCGGTCAATCGGCGTCATGATAACTACTCCAAACCAACAAGCCACCAGATTCTGGACGGACAGGTGCAGCACCATACGCGCACCGTAATAAACAAATCCAGAATCCTCTTTTGTATGGATTCATACGTCTGCTAGCTTAAGTGGAAAGAAATGTGCTACATATCACACGCACGTTTGCTTCGATCGTGTTTCTTTTTAACACAGAGCCGATCGAAAAGATGCCAATGGGTTTAGAAACGCACGCACACACACAAACACACAAACACGCGCGCGCAAACTCACACACAAACACGCACGCGCAAACTCACACACACACACACACACACACACACACACACACACACACACACACACACACACACACACACACACACACACACACACACACACACACATACACACACACACACACACACACACACACACACACATACACATACACACACACACACGCGCACGCCAGCACGCACGCACGCACACACACACGCACGTACGCGCCCCCGCGAGCATGAAAGCGCGCACGCCAGCACACACCCACGAAAGCGCGCTCGCGAGCACGCACCCCCGAAGTCGCGCAAGCACGCATTCCCCCCCCCCCCACTAGACAACCCCCCCCCCCTCCACGCATGATCGATTACGGCTACCTTATCTGTAGAACGGTTGGTTCAGCTTTCTTGTAGCATCCTCATCCCTAGCGCCGGGCGGGATGGGGAATCGCGACATGATAGAGTGAACGGTCACTTTCCCCGCGCTGTGTGTGTGCGTGTGTGTATCGAGACCCGAAAACTCGAGACAGATTTCGGCACATTAAAAAAAAATTATTGCCACTATACACTGTGCTACATGATGCTTAGAAGGCCGTTGAAGCATCAAACATGTTCAAATTAAAAAAAATATTAGATTAGTGTTAGACGTTCTCCTACGCTTGTTTTAAATAGGCTTCTTCACCCTCAATTGGCAGGGGCATCGAATGGTCTCATCAGCAGCGGCACGAAATAAAATAAACCATCAATACACCGATAACACTTTGATTCCCAATCCAGCTTCTCCCACAGCGTCTCAAGGTCACACACAAATTAATAAATGCTAACACCCACCAATAACAATACACAACCGCAATGCACATATGAGTATCAACGCATACACCGCAACAGCCAATCAGCTGGCGGCGGAAGGCACGGGCAGAAGCGCAAGTAAGGCGTGGCAGGGCGAGGGAGGGAGAAGAAGCGGACGAAAAAATGGGTGCCATTTTTTTTAAATTTTTTTGACCGGTTTTTTTGCTCCGCCGCCATAAATAGTTCGTCCATTTCGCCAGCAGATGGCGCTAAACTTGCTCGACCCAGCGCAGGAATCGCTGAAGTCCAGCGCGGGGATCGGGCCAAAATCTGCGCTGGCCAGCGCAGAATTTGGTACATTTTCTGCGCTGGAAACTGCTCGAATTTGCGCAGCGGGTATTTTTTTGCGTATTTTTTGACGCAAAACTACGCAAAAAACTACGCAGAAAACTGCTCGAATTTGCGCAGCGGGTGGCCAGCGCAGATTTTGGCCCGTTCCCCGCGCTGGACTTCAGCGATTCCTGCGCTGGGTCGAGCAAGTTTAGCGCCATCTGTTGGCGAAATGGACGAACTATTTATGGCGGCGGAGCAAAAAAAAACGGTCAAAAAATTTAAAAATATTGGCGCCCATTTTTTCGTCCGCTTCTTCTCCCTCCCTCACCCTGCCTTGCCTTACTTGTACTTGCGGCGCTTCTGCCCGTGCTTTCCGCCGCCAGCTGATTGGTTGTTGTGGTGTATGCGTTGGTTCATATATGTGCATTGCGGTTGTGTATCGTTATTGGTGGGTGTTAGCATTTATTAATTTGTGTGTGACCTTGAGACGATGCGGGAGAAGCTGGATTGGGATTCAAAGTATTATCGGTGTATTGATGGTTTATTTTATTTCGTGCCGCTGCTGATGAGACCATTCGATGCCCCTGGCAGTTGAGGGTGAAGAAGCCTATTTAAAACAAGCGTAGGAGAACGTCTAACACTAATCTAATATTTTTTAATTTGAACATGTTAGATGCTTCAACGACCTTCTAAGCATCATGAAGCACAGTGTATAGTGACTAAAAAATACATTTTTTAATGTGCCGAAATCTGTCTCGCGTTTTCGGGTTTCGTCACACACACGCACACACACAGCGCGGGGAAAGTGACCGTTCACTCTATCATGCCGCGATCCCCCATCCCGCCCGGCGCTTTGGATGATGATGCGCTATATGATAGCTGATATGATAGCTGATGATAGCGGAAGGGGAGGGGGGGTTTGATGGGGGGTGCGTGCTTGCATGCGCGCTTTCGTAGGTGCGTTCTCGCGTGCGCGCGTTCGTAGGTGCCTTATCGGGTGCGCGCGCGCGCGTGTGTGTGTGTGTGTGTGTGTGTGTGTGTGTGTGTGTGTGTGTGTGTGTGTGAGTTTGCGCTCGTGTTTGTATGTGTGCGTGCGTTTTTAAACCCCAAAACTATCTGATGCTGATGCGTACATTTTCATCCGCTGCGGCTACAAAGTCCATGCATTTTCGATCTCGCTACCTGAGAGACAACACAACCATTGGCATTGGCATCTTTGCGATCGGCTCTGCTGTTGGGGGTATCAAAAAGACACACGATCAAAGCAAACGTGCGTATGATATGTTGCACATTTATTTCTAATTCTAAGCTAGCGGACGCAAGTGGAAACAACATTTTGAATTGAATCCATACAAAAGAGGAGGATTTGTTTATTACGATGTGCGTATGGTGCTGCACCAGTCCGTCCAGAATCTGGCGGCTTGCTGGTTTGGAGTAGTTATCATGACGCCGATTGACCGGCAATGCCTTGGAATGGGTTTGGATCGGTAGGTTCATGTTTTAGTCGAGTGCATTCCGTGCATTTGTCGCGCCACAGCAGTAGACCCGGCAGCACCAAAGTCAAAACAAAAACCTTCCCCGAGTGTGGACTGCTATGCTAATTTCTTCTTCTTTTTATTATTATTCTTATTATTGGCGTAATGGCCTACGCGATCATGCCGGTCTTTTCAGGACTTGAGTATAACGTAGCCATATAGTCAGCCCTTGCTACGGCGGACGGTTCATACGCGATTAGAACCCACGACGGGCATGCAGATGTGAGGAATGATGGCGGTGCCGCGGGCCCGCTCCTATCCAGCGTGCAACTTGCATACTTCCACACTGTCTCCTGCTCGATGCATACGCTGCAGGCAGGAGGAAGGATGCACCTCCACGATAAAAAAAACACCGTCATGAACCAGCGGTGGACCTAACGGTAGGCGGACTAGGCGGTCGCCGAAGATTTCTAGTCTGTGATATGCCGTATGTCTACAAGTATTAGCGACAAAGGCCCCCGGAAAGATGATCGTAAGGGTCCCATGGCCACCCCTCTTCCACCGGCAATTTAAGTATACCGTTCAATCTTCCAACAGCTGTGTGCCAGTACCCCCTGCTCCCGGTCATCAGTTACCATTGACAGGGGCCTCAATTCGTCTTTCCGCCTTTCATGAACACCTTCTGTTCTTTGACCGATGGATCATAACATTCCGGAAGAAATTACATTTGGCGACAGTTTTGCATACACACGCACACTCACAACCATGCGCAGGATGCTTAGCATATCTATGTAATTCACAACAAACGAAATCAATAGCTTAGCTTGCGCTCTAGATACCGGCGGAATGAAAAGTTGATGAAAATCAGCGCCGGGCTGAATGTATTAATGCGAATCAGGGTTCTGCGCGTTGCACAGCAAACCCTCCAGCGTGAGCTAGCGATTCATTAGTCATTTTTACATTGCAGCAATTGAACTTATTTCTCTTTTTTCGTTTGATTTGTGAAAATACAACTTCATCGCCGCAATGTTTGTTAACGGCATTTTTGGCGCCACAACAGCTCGCGAGCATTGACCACACGCGAGAAAGAGATAGCGCTATGGAGGGAAAAAGCACGGACGACGGCTGACAGCGATTGGCCGTCTGACGCACCAACACATTCAAACCTTCGACAGCGCGCTCAGGCGAGGGGAATGAGGCGGAGCCAGGGACGGGTAGCTCGACGAGCTGCTCGACAAATTTGCCGTTGGAGAGAAAAGGAAGGCATGATGAAATTCTCAGAACTCCATGATTTCTTCCGTCGCTTTGCGCAGCGGGAATCGGCTTAATAGAGATGTTGACGCTTCAAGTCATGCTATAGGAGCTGCATTAAATCAGTTGACTGACAAGGGTATCGAACCTCTCGCTTTCTTTCCTAAAAAATTGTCACCTGCACTTAAAAAAGCCAGCACTTATGATCGCGAACTTTATGCTATATACGAATCGATAAAGCATTTTAAAGACCTTTTGGAAGCACGTGAATTTATCGTGTACACGGATCACAAACCGTTAACCACTGTATTCGATCAAAAACTCGAAAGAGCCAATCCCACGCAACAAAGAAGACTGCTTTTCATCAGCGAGTACACCACCGATATACGACACGTGGCCGGCAAACACCACCTAGTAGCACATATGTTAAGTCGTATAGATAGCATAAACACGCTCATCGATTATAACCAATTAGCAGATGCACAACAAACCGATAGCGAACTACAGCATTTTTTAAACAACCCACCGAAAACATCATCACTGATGTTCAAATCACTGGCTATACCGAACTCTACCAATTCTATTTTCTGCGATATTTCCACTCGATACATCCGACCTTTCGTTTCCAAAGCGCACAGAAAACTGATCATCTCCAAACTGCACAGCTTATCGCATCCTGGTATTAGAGGAACAACACACCTGGTATCGCAACGCTTTGTATGGCCATCAGTTAGAAAGGAATGCAAAGCGTTCGTAGAGACGTGTATCGAGTGCCAAAAAAAAACAAAATAATACGGCATAACAAGACACCTACAGCCGCTATAGCCACACCGAACGCACGCTTCACACACGTACACATAGATTTAATCGGACCACTACCACCATCAGAAGGAAACCCGTACTGCTTGACGATGATCGACAAATTTACGCGATGGCCTGAAGTAATACCGATCCCCAACATCACCGCCGAAACTGTTGCACGTTCCTTTATTACAGGATGGATTTCGAGATATGGTGTTCCCTCTAAAATAACCACCGATCTCGGAAGGCAGTTTGAATCGGAAATGTTTCGTTCATTGTCCGCAACGCTCGGAATCGACCACCTTCGAACAACACCTTACCACCCCCAATCAAACGGCCAGATCGAAAGGATGCATCGACAGCTAAAAACCGCTATCCTTTGCCACAAAAACGTTCGTTGGACGGAAGCACTCCCAATAGTGTTGCTTGGTATGCGCTCCACCATAAAAGAAGACATCGGTGCAACCAGTGCAGAACTCATCTATGGTACAACACTTCGATTACCTGGTGAATTTTTTGACGAACCATCGAATTCACCTAACATCACGCCTGACTACATAGCAAATCTAAAAAATATAATGTCATCGTTGGAGCCGTCCCCCACATCGAACCACAACACGAAAGAAAAAGTATATGTACAAAAACAACTAAATTGCTGTTCCCATGTTTTTGTCCGCATCGACGCCGTGAAACCCGCTTTAACTCCTCCTTATGATGGTCCATTTAAAATATTAAAACGTAACAAGAAATCTTTCGTTTTACATATCAGAGGCAGGAAAAGTGAAATTTCCATCGATCGTTTGAAGGCCGCATTCATGATGAATGATGAGTCTCCGATCCAAAGCACCACCCCCGTTGATGAGGAAAACAATCTGCTCGCCAAAACGACCGACCCACTTGCGACTCGAACTGCCGTCCATCAGACGAGATATGGTAGGAAAATTTATCTTCCAGATAAATTTTAAATAAAGGGGGAAGTGATGTGGCGTACCTCGCACGCAAGCTGCACCACACTACAGTTGCGCTAATGCACCACACCTGCGTTACACCACACTTGCGTTACACCGCATGCAAGCAATCGGCTTAATTTGGTAATCGTACCGAACCGGATAGTTGCACTACCGTGCATCGGAAATAGAATAAAAATGCTCTCTTTTCACCCATAGAACCAAATCGGTCTTAACCCACTGTAAAGCCACTTCAAACCCACGTGGATTAGTGGTGGTCGATTCAGTCGTTAACCCACCAAATTTTAGAACAATCGGAGCTGACAGTTCCGATCATATGTATTGACCTAGCACGCGCTTGGCCCACCTTTTCCGAACATGTTGACGAGGAAAATGTGGATCAAGAGCGGGCTAGGGTAAATATGCTTAACAGGATTTTAACACATCGATTGCTATAACTCATTCACTTACATCACAGCATAACTTCGTCAACATTTTAAATCTAAAAACTATGCACTGAACAGCGAAATGGATGAGTCCATTTGCATGTAAACAAACACACACAAATATGTTTTACAATAAACAAACTTAAACAACGTTTCATTGCTTCCTTTGCATAATTAAACATATTTTGGGATGGAAAATGTTTAGCAAATTACCCATGTATAAAAACTTACTTTCACAACACTGAAGTGGCCGCTTCTGCGTCCATATGGTTTAACCCACCAAACTGACAGTGCTTTGGCTTTGTTTCATGCAACTGGATTTTTAGTACAGGAAATTGGTGGCGTTTTCGGTATCATGGTTATTTGGGCATTTTGACCGCTAAGCAAACCAGACGTGAGTAAAATCATTCCGCACATCCGAAGTAGCTAATAGTTGACACGCATAACCCTATATAGCGTTTCTGTTCTCATGTCAGGAAAATCTTGAAGGAACTTCTCGGGAACCTGTTGTTATCTCGACCGCTCTTGCAACCGCCGCTTCATGCAGTTCAACTGCCTCAACAACAGCCACGACAACTGCCACAACATCCTCCACTGGCTCCTCTAGTGGCATGCTAGAAAGTCGCACAGCGTCCAAAGGACGCAAAAGAAAATTTAGTGAAACGACTCGATCAAGTCAGATTAGCGAATGCTTGACAGCCATTCAAAGCATTGCTAATACTGCTACTGCTGCTGCACCTTGCACAAAAGCCAGGGCTCTGGGCAACTTTGTAGAGGCACAAGTTGCCACCTTCGAAGATAAACATCCAGAGTTCTGTGCTAAACTGATCAGGTCCATAACGACGGTCATGAATGATCAAATTGATCAATTTTATGCGGACCAACATGCCTCCTCGATGTATGATCATGCATATCTGTAGGATTAAAATTTAAGTGTTAACATAGTTTAAGTGTTTGTTGGAATTTAAGAATTTTATGATTAAGTGAATTATGTATTGTTATGTATTATGTATTGTTAAGATAGTTTAAGTGTTTTTGGAATTAATGAATTTTATGAATTGCTGAATTGAGCATTGTAATTATTTTCTATGAACTGTGAAAATCCGAAATTTCTGTTTTTACTGCCCAGGAGTAACGGTCCAAAAAGGCCGTATTGCTTAAGATAATTCCTGTTTATAAAAAAAGAACTTATTCGTATCATTCATAGTAATAATGACATTTATTTTGTATGTACGCCTTACATTTCATGTTTGCATCGGTTTAGCATAACGATAGGAACTTTATTAGTTTCAGTTATTCTTCCTTGGTTTTTCAGATTGTATGCACACATTGAGTTAATTGCCATGTAAAGAATTCTACTATTCTTTAAAAAATAATATTAGTATATAGTTCACCACAGTTAGCTTTTAACTTGCGAGGCTTGTCTCAAGTAAACGGTGCCTTTATTTATAAAGAATGCTACAAATCACAAATAAATGATTTTTATTTCCACGATAGGAAAATATAAAACGTGTTAGGAAAAATAGGAAACATTCATAAAGATTTCGCAATGCACACAAAAATCAAATACAAATTTGCTTTCGCTTAAAACCATAATTCTAATTAGTACGTGGTGGTTTATATGCTTCCGAAAATTACACAACTCTGCGCGGTTGCGGTAACACTCTAGACGGCCTCAACGGAACATGTCGAAGAGGTAACATTGTAGTAGGGTCAACGTTAGACTCTTGAGAGGAAGAGGATCTAGATGCCGTATTTCTTGTGGGTGCAAGAAGAGTTGTATTATAATTCCAAAGCAAGTGCCGACGTCTAAAGTTGTGTAGATGAATTGTTGCTAGAACGATTTTTTCAACTACTTGTGGTTCTAATTCCATTGGTTTTGCTAAAACTCGCCAGACCTTTACATCAATGCCAAAACCGTTTTCTACCGTTCGACGAGCTCGCGGATGTCTGTAGTTAAAGTGGCGTTCTATTGAGTTTGCGGTATGCATTCCAGCAAAAGGCCGGAGACAATATTCTTTCAATGCAAACGCTTGATCACCCAAAAAAAAAATGGGGAACCTCGATCTCGTAAGGAACTTGTAAAATTTCAGGAGCGGGTATATTTAGCTCCCGGCGCTCCAGTTTCTGGTATATAGCACTGTTTGCTAAAACTCCACCATCAGAAATTCGACCCTGGCAACCGACGTCAGCAAATATAAAATTTGAATTAGCATCCACTATGCCTAGCAAAACAATGCTGAAAGTGCTTTTATAGTAGAAAAACTGGCTCCCGCTATTGGCTGGTTGTTTTAAGGTCGTTGCTGGTTGTTTTGTTTTGACATGTTTTCCATCAATGGCACCAATTAAATGAGGAAAATTCCATTTCTCCTCGAATCCTTTTGAAATCTTCAACCATTCTGTAGCAGTAGACGCAGTGGCGGATTTAACGGTGCGCGGACTGAGCGGCCGCGGGGGGCCCCGTCAATGTACGGGCCCCGTGTATGGTAATTCCAGCATATAGAAGAGTGTGTACAGTAGCCTCAGCGAGATTTTCTGGGCTAGATAGGGGCCCCATGGATGAAGGGACTCATAAACTATAGGGACCCAGTACAGGGATTCTGAGCACCCCCCCCCCCCCCCCCCCCCCCCGTCAGCAAACCATTAAAGTGTGTTTTATTCAAAAACTTAATCCAGCAATTTGAACCCCCCCCCCACAACCGTGGGGCCTCCACTGCTTTTAACGCTTAGGGCCCCCAACACCCTAAATCCGCCACTGAGTAGACGGCAACTGTAAAGAAAAGTTTTTTGAAAATAATATTATTAAACAACGTTTTGTTCTTCTTCTTCTATTTGGCGTAACGTCCCACGCGGACATGCCGGCCTATATACAGGCTTTCGGGACTTAATTCATTACCACGTAGTCGGTCAATCCTAGCTTCGGGGGGACGGTCCGTTCTAGGTTTGAACCCATGGCGGATATGTTATTGAGTCCTTCGAGTTGACGACTGTACCAGGACCGCCCCGTTTTGTTATAATCATTACAATAACTCATACATATTCGCGGATATTATTGAATACGTTTGTAGCGGTGGCTTACGTCCCGACACTCATTTTCGTGACTTACTAGATAGTTGCTTTAAATTGTTGCTATACCGCGACATTGGAAAAACGGGCACGAGAAATGTGTTGCCTTCCCTAGAATTTCTTGTGAGCACCGTACATTCCCGCTACGAACAGATTCAATGATACTAGCCATTATCACTGTTATAAACTATGTATTTGTTATGTTCTGCACTTTTACTTTTATTAAAACACTTATAAACGAACCATAATAAATAAAAGACACAATGAACAAACAATTAACACTTTAAAACCGCAAGTGCGGTGGCCGCGCACCAGCCGTACCGAGCGCCCCTGCCGAGAGCTCCTGCTCGATCGGCTCGCAAACACAGTCTAACTGTATGGCGCTCGGCACACACTAAGCCTTGCGCTGCTTAGTGTGTGCGACAGTGTGCGTGTACACTGTCGTCCTCCTGGACGTTGAATGGTGGCAGCGCAACTGCCACGGCAAGTCCAGGGGTCGGCACGGCTGCCCACAACAGTATTAAAACGATTAAATCTCTCTGTTTGTATGACAACCTAAAACATTAGTGTTAAGTTCCTTTCTTTCATTTGTTTCGTGCACAAAGAGGTACACGCGTTCTTATATAAACGACACATGAACTTATACAATAAAACTTAGACGTTATTCTAACATTTAAAATACAAAAACCAAACATTCCCGCCGTTCCCTTCGCGTGTGATTTCTGCTTTTGCGAGTTGTCAAATGCCGGCGTATTCGCCGGTCAACCCCGTTGACCGCGCAAACGATGACCCGGATGGATTGCACAAACACATTGACCAATGACCGTTTACGCGTCAATCGTGAGTTACCAGTATCAAACCATCTCGTCCACGTTAGCCTACAACATTAATGCCCATAAAAGGATATGCGGTTATGTTAGCAATAATAGTAGAAACATCCAATCCAGACTGATAAAATTTTAAACGAAAGTTCCCCAGCACGTTGGAACGAACATTGGGAAAATTAACTGTGCTATAAGACAAAGTTCGTTCCTATTTTTATGGTTCTTCTTCTTCTTCTTTGGCTCAACAACCGATGTCGGTCAAGGCCTGCCTGTACCCAGTTGTGGGCTTGGCTTTCAGTGACTAATTGATTCCCCCCCATAGCAGGATAGTCAATCCTACGTATATTTATGGTTAGTTTTTATGGTTAGTTAGTAAAAAAAAGATTGTCCAGTCAACCTTACGTTTAACTGAGTTTTGTATTTTTAGTAGGGTACAATCTCAATGTGCAATAGTTTTTATATTTAAAAACGTTTTTACATAAATTTATTTCCGTCAGAATAATTTTTATACTATGAATTTAGTCATTTCTAGCATAATCCTACGTCAAAAAAAAAAATAATTAAGCTTTTTGCGTGTTCACAAGGTTTTAATGTTGCAGCCATTTGTTTTACATCGAACATGGTCAGGGCTGTGTGGATTGATGGACAAACTATTCATAGACTTAACAATAGAAAAAGCACTATTCATTCTTTAAAAAATATATAATACAGGGTTTGTTGGTAACTACGGCAACGCAAACAACAAGCTGTTGTGTAAAACGCAACATGGTTGCGGCAAATAGTTTAGTGCTCTATAAAAATCTGACACATCCCACGCGCAGACTATATAGATTTAAGTATTAACACTCGTTTACCCCATTCTTTTCGACACATGTAAGCTAAGCTAGTTTTCAACGTATAAGTGACAAGGGCCTGACGTACGCCTTCGGCTATCTTTAGAGCTGCCCTTAAACGAAGGGCTCTGTATCGTTATCTTCGTTTCTCTTCGTTAACTCACCGACCTAGACGGATGCAGTGCGTGCTCGTCCTAAGTACACTAAAAGTTAGCGTTGAATGGTTTGCCAAAACGGCTTATAATGTGCCTGCCTTATAACATATATCTACATTTTACTTGGCCATGACATTCAATATTGTCACCCCGAACTCAATCACACCAAACTTACAACACGCTCAGCCACCGCCACGTGCGCAGCCACACTGCAGTAACAGTCAGCAATGTCACAGTTGTCAGCAATAATCGACCGAACCAGCCAGCCGACGACTAGCCAAGATGTCAGCAATTAGTTCAGATCTAGTTTAGGACTCCATGAGTAAGGAATACATTTTTTTTTTTAAAACTAGTTTTCTCACTGGTGTCTTTAATTATTTTGTTCTTTCAATTAAAAACTGATTGAACTGATACAAACTGACTGTCTATTGTTTTGAATTACTGATGATGATTATGGATCGAAATAAGTTAAAATAATAAATTCAGTAGGCGACAAATCATATATAAGCACATTTGGGATGTTGAAATAAGAAAATGCAATTATGTAGGTTTAATATATTGATACCAAGTAGACGTCCAGTTTACAAGCTGTAGAAAGAGGCAAACTTAAAGTAAACGCTAAATTACTGTGATATATCACTTTGTTTCAAAATGAACAGTCGCCTGTTCGTTGGCCTTAACAAGCATAGCAATCAGATTTATTTGATGTATTTGATAAATTGATCAGATATAATAAAAATGAATTAAAATAATGGGTGTTCTTGTGTGGCTTATTTAGAATTAGTTATTAATTTAATTAGCAAGCACTGACGCAATAAAAGGCCGATTTATTATTATTATTATTATTATTATTATTATTATTATTATTACCAAAAGAAATATTCTCAACCTGTGGTTGCGTTAGTGACTTGACCTGAATAGTTGTTTATTGCAAAAAGTTCATTTGTTAAATAGCATAACAGCAGTTTTTAGGCAATATATTAGTTTTAGAAAAATAGACTATAATAACACGAGCACCAGAAACCGAAACCAAACTTAAAATTACTATGTATACAAACAGCTTAGATAAAGTGGTCATCTTATAAGTGAGAAGAGAGTATTAGTATGGAACTGTTGCCATATTAAATCAGTGAAATAATACCTTAACGTATTCCTTCAATTCATTTATTATGTGTGTACAAACATCACGCACAATAAGGGATACGGAACTGCTAGAAACCTAAAACAAATGGTAATATTATTATCATTTTATATCGTTCAAATATTGCATAAAACTTACCCTAAACAAAAAAGCAAGAGATTCATATGAGTCTCCCGAAGCTAAAAAGCGAAGCCCGATGCATAATCGTTGCTTCGGGCAGATCGAAGGTCGCATCGTTGTATCTTGTCGCTCAATTTTTGGACCAATCCGATTTAAAAGATAGTAAAATTCTTCGCGATTCACACGTAGAAAACTTTCTAGCCGGTTGTTTGGTCCTTCGCCATCTATCGCCCTAAACAGCCGGGTCCAAACGCTTTCCCTCTCCAGAAATAGATCGGTCATCCAGCAGCGCCGTGCATTTTCCTCTTGCTGCAGTTCTTCGTCTTCCTCTTCTATGAGTATCAACATGAGAGTAGCCACTTCAGCCGCTAAAGTTGGAAGAAGTTGATTTATTTCCATTTTTCCACTGTAAAAAAAGAAACTTTGTGTATCACGGCAAAAACACAACTGGAGTGATCTTCGCATAATATAAACACAACCAACTATGTTTGACAACCACAATATGACAGCTGAACATACACGGATTGAAAAGGTCCCAAACGATAGCTACATCGTGTTGCTACATTTGACAAATAGAACAAATGAAAATGTGTAGCTGTCATTTGTAGCCGCATACATGAATGCAGCGTCCCCCTGAGCAAAGCGACGGAAGAAATCATTCCCTTTCGCGCATTTCCTCATGCTTTCTTTTTCCCTCCTACGGCAAATTTGTCAAGCAGCGTTTCGAGCTACCCGTCCCTGGCTCTGCCTCATACCCCTCGCCTGAGCGCGCTGTCGAAGGTTTAGATGTGTTGGTGCGTCAGACCAAGGATAATGTATTTAGAAGGTTGATTTTTATCGCTTTTGCTGGGCGACATTGTGGGGGACATCTGTCACTCTCTGCATACAAATTTCATTACCCCGCACCAGCCCTCCCCGATTTTTATACCGGAGCCACCGGAGGAGAAATGTCAAGTCGAGAAATGTCATTTTGCTCTGAACAACTTCACCTTGTCATTTATAACACCTTGCGTCAGACGGCCAATAGCTGTCAGCCGTCGTCCGTGCTTTTTCCCTCCATAGCGCTATCTCTTTCACGCGTGTGGTCAATGCTCGCGAGCTGTTGTGGCGCTCAAAAAAACCGTTAACAAACATTGCGGCGATGAAGTTGCATCTTCACAAATCAAACCAAAAAAGCGCAATGAGTTCAATCGCTGCAATGTACAAATGACTAAGGAATCGCTAGCTCACGTTGGAGGGTTTGCTGTGCAACGCGCAGAACCCTAATTCCAAGAAGCGCACGCAAGACAGGTGGCCATGGCCGTGCATAGGAAAGCTTAAACCAAATTACATAAAGCTTAAGTTTATGTGACACTATGATTTTCCTTTCATATGTTGTAGATTGCACAGATATGCTGAGTCGTATGCGCATGGGTGTGAGTGTGCGTGTGTGTGCACAACTGTCGCCGAACGTGTTTTCTTCCGGAATGTTATGATCCATCGGTCAAAGAAAGGAAGGTGTTCATGACGGTGTTTTTTTATTGTGGAGCTGCATCCTTCCCCCTGCCTGCAGCGTATGCATCGAGCAGGAGACAGTGTGGCAGTATGCAAGTTGCACGCTGGATAGGAGCGGTCCCGCAGCACCGCCATCATTCCGCACATCTGCATGCCCGTCATGGGTTCTAATCGCGTATGAACCGTCCGCCGTAGCAAGGGGTGATTATCCGGGTACGTGGTACTCAAGTCCTGAAAAGGCCGGCATGATCGCGTAGGCCATTACGCCAATAATAATAATAGCGCAACAGCCCACACCCGGAGAAGAGATTGGATTATCTTTGTTGCTGCCGTGTTACCGCTGTGACGCGACAAATGCACGGAATGCAATCGACCAAAACATTAACCTACCGAGCCGAACCCATTCCAAGGCAGTGCCGGTCAATCGGCGTCATGATAACTACTCCAAACCAACAAGCCACCAGATTCTGGACGGACAGGTGCAGCACCATACGCGCACCGTAATAAACAAATCCAGAATCCTCTTTTGTATGGATTCAATTCAAAATGTTGTTTCCACTTGCATCCGCTAGCTGAATTGGAAAGAAATGTGCTACATATCACACGCACGTTTGCTTCGATCGTTTGTCTTTTTAATACCCCCAACAGCAGACCCGGTCGCAAAGATGGTGGTGCCAATTAAATGGTTGTATTGTCTCGTAGGTAGCGGTAATCGATCGGGCGGCGTGCAGTGCGTTTTCTAAGAATGCATGGAGTGAGTAGACGCTGCCGGTGACAATGCACGCATTAGAATGAAACAGTTTTGGGGTTCCCGCACGCACACACACACACACACACACGCGCACGCACGAACGCATGCACGCATGCACGAATGCACGTACGCGCGCACGCGAGCACGCACCCACGAAAGCGCGCAGGCAAGCACACACCCACCATCAACCCCCCCCCCCCCCCTCCCGCATGATCGATTACGGCTACCTTATCGGAAAAAAGGCTGGTTCCTCATTCAAAGCACCGGGAGGGGAGGGGGATCCCGGCATGATAGTGTGGACGATCACTTTCCCCGCGCTGTGTGTGTGTCCGTGTGTGTGTGTGTCGTGGCCAGAAAACTCGAGACAAATTCCGGCACATTGAAAAAAAATTTTTTTTATTGCCACTATACACCGTGCTACATGATGCTTAGAAGGTCGTTGAAGCATCAAACATGTTCAAATCAAAAAATATTAGATTAGTGTTAGACGTTCTCCTACGCTTGTTTTAAATAGGCTTCTTCACCCTCAATTGGCAGGGGCATCGAATGGTCTCATCGGCAGCGGCACGAAATAAAATAAACCATTAACACACCGATAACACTTTAAATCCCAAAACAGCTTCTCCGCAATCCGCATCGTCACAAGGTCACACACAAATTAATAAATGCTAACACCCACCAATAACGATACACAACCGCAATGCACATATATGAACCAACGCATACACCACAACAACCAATCAGCTGGCGGCGGAAAGCACGGGCAGAAGCGCCGCAAGTACAAGTAAGGCAAGGCAGGGTGAGGGAGGGAGAAGAAGCGGACGAAAAAATGGGTGCCAATTTTTTTAAATTTTTTTGACCGTTTTTTTTGCTCCGCCGCCATAAATAGTTCGTCCATTTCGCCAGCAGATGGCGCTAAACTTGCTCGACCCAGCGCAGGAATCGCTGAAGTTCAGCGCGGGGAACGGGCCAAAATCTGCGCTGGCCACCCGCTGCGCAAATTCGAGCAGTTTTCTGCGTAGTTTTTTGCGTAGTTTTGCGTCAAAAAATACGCAAAAAATACGCTAGACTTCAGCCAAAACTACGATAGCCAGCGCATTTATTGCAGTTTTTAGGTGCGGAACGAGCGCCATCTGCTGAAGGAATGGATGAACTATTTCAGACGGCGGAGCAAAAAAACGGCCGAAAAATTCAAAAAATATTGGCGCCCATTCCTTCCTCTTCTTCCTCTTACTCCCTTCCCCTCCCTGCCTTGCCTTATACTTGCGCTTCAGCCCGTGCCTTTCGCCGTCAGCTGATTGTGTGTATGCGTTGGTATATATGTACATTGCGGTTGTGTATTGTATTTGGTGGGTATAGCATTTATTTATTGTGTGTGACCTTGACGGTGCGGGAGAAGCTGGTTCATTTTGGGATTTAAAGTGTTATCGGTGTATTGATGGTTTATTTTATTTCGTGCCGCTGCTGATGAGACCATTCGATGCCCCTGCCAGTTGAGGGTGAAGAAGCCTATTTAAAACAAGCGTAGGAGAACGTCTAACACTAATCTAATATTTTTTAATTTGAACATGTTTCATGCTTCAACGACCTTCTAAGCATCATGAAGCACAGTGTATAGTGACTAAAAAAATATATTTTTCTAATGTGCCGAAATCTTTCTCGAGTTTTTGTGTCTCGACACACACACACACACACGCACACAGCGCGGGGAAAGTGACCATTCACTCTATCATGTCGCGATTCCCCACCCCGCCCGGCGCTAGGGATGAGGATGCGCTACATGATAGCTGAACCAGCCTTTCTTCCGATAAGGTAGCCGTAATCGTTCATGCGGGAGGGGGGGGGGGGGTTGATGGTGGGTGTGTGCTTGCCTGCGCGCTTTCGTGGGTGCGTGCTTGCGTTCGCGCTTTCGTGGGTGCGTGCTGGCGTGCGCGCTTTCATGCTCGCGGGCACGCGTACGAGCGTGTGTGTGTGCGTGCGTGCGTGCTGGCGTGCGCTCGTTCATGCATGTGTGCGCGCGCGCGCGCGCGTTTGTGTGTGTGTGTGTGTGTGTGTGTGTGTGTGTGTGTGTGTGTGTGTGTGTGCGAGTTTGCGCGCGCGTGTTTGTATGTGTGCGTGCGTTTGGAAACCCCAAAACTATTTGATTCTGATGCGTACATTTTCATCCGCTGCGGCTACAACGTCCATGCATTTTCGATCTCGCTACCTGAGAGACAACACAACCATTGGCATTGGCATCTTTGCGATCGGCTCTGCTGTTGGGGGTATCAAAAAGACACACGATCAAAGCAAACGTGCGTATGATATGTTGCACATTTATTTCTAATTCTAAGCTAGCGGACGCAAGTGGAAACAACATTTTGAATTGAATCCATACAAAAGAGGAGGATTTGTTTATTACGGTGTGCGTATGGTGCTGCACCAGTCCGTCCAGAATCTGTCGGCTTGCTGGTTTGGAGTAGTTATCATGACGCCGATTGACCGGCAATGCCTTGGAATGGGTTTGGATCGGTAGGTTCATGTTTTAGTCGAGTGCATTCCGTGCATTTGTCGCGCCACAGCAGTAGACCCGGCAGCACCAAAGTCAAAACAAAAACCTTCCCCGAGTGTGGACTGCTATGCTAATTTCTTCTTCTTTTTATTATTATTCTTATTATTGGCGTAATGGCCTACGCGATCATGCCGGTCTTTTCAGGACTTGAGTATAACGTAGCCATATAGTCAGCCCTTGCTACGGCGGACGGTTCATACGCGATTAGAACCCACGACGGGCATGCAGATGTGAGGAATGATGGCGGTGCCGCGGGCCCGCTCCTATCCAGCGTGCAACTTGCATACTTCCACACTGTCTCCTGCTCGATGCATACGCTGCAGGCAGGAGGAAGGATGCACCTCCACGATAAAAAAAAACACCGTCATGAACCAGCGGTGGACCTAACGGTAGGCGGACTAGGCGGTCGCCGAAGATTTCTAGTCTGTGATATGCCGTATGTCTACAAGTATTAGCGACAAAGGCCCCCGGAAAGATGATCGTAAGGGTCCCATGGCCACCCCCCTTCCACCGGCAATTTAAGTATACCGTTCAATCTTCCAACAGCTGTGTGCCAGTACCCCCTGCTCCCGGTCATCAGTTACCATTGACAGGGGCCTCAATTCGTCTTTCCGCCTTTCATGAACACCTTCTGTTCTTTGACCGATGGATCATAACATTCCGGAAGAAATTACATTTGGCGACAGTTTTGCATACACACGCACACTCACAACCATGCGCAGGATGCTTAGCATATCTATGTAATTCACAACAAACGAAATCAATAGCTTAGCTTGCGCTCTAGATACCGGCGGAATGAAAAGTTGATGAAAATCAGCGCCGGGCTGAATGTGTTAATGCGAATTAGGGTTCTGCGCGTTGCACAGCAAACCCTCTATCGTGCGCTAGCGATTCCTTAGTCATTTTTACATTGCAGCAATTGAACTTATTGCGCTTTTTTGGTTTGATTTGTGAAAATAAAACTTCATCGCCGCAATGTTTGTTAACGGCATTTTTAGGCGCCACAACAGCTCGCGAGCATTGACCACACGCGAGAAAGAGATAGCGCTATGGAGGGAAAAAGCACGGACGACGGCTGACAGCGATTGGCCGTCTGACGCACCAACACATTCAAACCTTCGACAGCGCGCTCAGGCGAGGGGAATGAGGCGGAGCCAGGGACGGGTAGCTCGACGAGCTGCTCGACAAATTTGCCGTTGGAGAGAAAAGGAAGGCATGATGAAATTCTCAGAACTCCATGATTTCTTCCGTCGCTTTGCGCAGCGGGGGGTGGCCAGCGCAGATTTTGGTGCGTTTTCTGCGCTGGAAACTGCTCGAATTTGCGCAGCGGGAGTGTATGTCGCGAATAAACTCTCTCTTCCAATTTTGCTGCACAACGAATAACTGCTGGTAAATATTAAAGGTTTGAAGGTTACACCGAAACGTGGAAAATAAATTATCCGAAATAGTGAGATTAAACATAATGGTTTATTTTATTTCGTTCGGCTGCCGATGAGACCATTCGATTCCCGTGCCAATCGAGGGTGACGAAGCCTATTTAAAACAAGCGTAGGAGAACGTCTAACACTATTCTAATATTTTTGAATTTGAACATGTTTGATGCTTCAACGAACTTCTAAGCATCATGTAGCACAGTGTATAGTGGCGAAAATTTTTATTTTTTATATGTGCCGAAATCTTTCTCGAGTTTTCGGGTCTCGACACGCACACACCGCGGGGAAAGTGACCGTTCACTCTATCATGTCGCAATCCCCCACGCCGCCCGGCGCTTTGAATGTGGATGCGCTACAAGATAGCTGAACCAGCCGTTCTACCGATAAGGTAGCCGTACTCGATCATGCGGAGTGGAGGATGAGGAGGGGGGGGATTTGTGGTGGGGATCGCGCTTGCATGCATGTGTCCGTGCGTGGATGCTTGCGTGGGTGCGTGCGTGGGTGCGTGCGTGTATGTGTGTGCATCCGTGTGTGCGTGCGTGCTGGCGTGCCTGCGTGCATGCTAGTGTGCTTTTAGATTCTCATGCGTACATTTTCATCCGCTGCGGCTACAAAGTCCATGCATTTTCGATCTCGCTACCTAAGAAACAACACAACCATTGAATTGGCACCACCATCTTTACGACCGGCTCTGCTGTTGGGGGTATTAAAAAGACACACGATCAAAGCAAACGTGCGTATGATATGTAGCACATTTATTTCTAATTCTAAGCTAGCGGACGCAAGTGGAAACAACACTTGAATTGAATTCATACAAAAGAGGATTCTGGATTTGTTTATTATGGTGCGCGTATGGTGCTGCACCTGTCCGTCCAGAATCTGGTGGCTTGTTGGTTTGGAGTCGGTATCATGACGCCGATTGACCGTTAATGCCGTGGAATGGGTTCGGATCGGTAGGATCATGTTTTGGTCGATTGCATTCCGTTGATTTATCGCGCCGTAGTGGTAGATCCTGCAGCAACAAAGTCAAGACAAACTTTTCCCCGGGTGTGGACTATTATGATAAGTTCTTCTTCTTATTATTATTATCATTGGCGTAATAGCCTACGCGATCATATTGGTCTTTTCAGGACGTCAGTATCACGTCGCCGGATAGTCAGCCTTTCTACGGCGGACGGTTCATACCCACGGTTAGAACCCACGACGGGCATGCAGATGTGAGGAATGAGGTGCCGCGGGATTGCTCCTATCCACCGGGCAACTTGCATACTGTCACACTGCACTGGAAGGAATGCACTCTACAATAAAAAAACATTTTCATGAACCAGCGGCGGATCTACCGGGAGGCGGACTAGGCGGTCGCCGAAGATCTCTAGTATGTAGTATGGCGTATGTCTACAAGTGGACAGAGTATTAGTGACAAGGGCTCGCGGAAAGATGGTCGTTGGGGCCCCGTGGCTGGAGAATCATTTGCACCGACGTTTGGCCACCCAGCTCCCCTGACCTTAATCCTATGGATTACTTTGTGTGGGGCACAGTTGAGCGGGACACCAACAGGGCGTCCTGCAATACCAAAGTGGAGCTGGTGGCCAGAATAAAGGCCGTGTTTGAGGCCATCCCCAGAGACATGGTTATCCGGGCTTGCGCGCAGTTCCAGAAGCGGGTGCAGGCGGCCATCGACACGGAGGGGGGGTACTTCAAATAAAAAATGCGGCAAACATGGTAAGCTAAACTTTGAAGAATTTTTTTTTTTTAATATTTAACACTAGCTGGCTCGACAAACTGAGTTATTCAAAAAAAAAAAAATATTCCATTATTGATTTGTTACTTGGGATAGTTGTATCGTGCACGTATCTCCTCAGGATCCGATCATCTAGTGTAAACCGCACCTCACACCAAGTTTCAAAGTGCCGTATACAACACAAAAATCCTGCTCTTTGTATGGGAGTTAGAAAATCATTATTAAATTAAGTTTAGTATAACATCTGAACGATGTTTAAGTCTTAAAACCTATTCTCATACCACCATAAGGTGTGTGCAAAGTTTCGATGAAAATGATCCAGCCGTTTCGGAGCTTGCTCGCAACAAACACCGTGACACGAGAATTTTATATAAATTTATCATTAGAATAAAAATTCCTTTCCTATTCCCTCAGAAATTGGCAAATTTATCTCGAACACCCTGCATACTGTTCTATTTCCCAACAGCTGTGTGCCAGTACCCCCTCCTCTCGGTCATCAGATGCCATTTACAACTCGGGCCTCAACTCGTCTTTCCTCCTTTCATGAACACCTTCCTTTGTTGGACTGATGGATCATAACATTCCGGAAGAAAACACATTTGGCGAAAGTATTGCACACACACGCACACTTACACCCATGCGCAGACGGCTCAGCATATCTATGTAATCTACACCATACGAAAGCAAAAGCTTATGGTAACAAAGTTATGCTTAACACGTCCAGTTCGATGGCAGGAACTGCCAGTAAACTTTCCAATATACCGGTTTCACAATCAGCTTGCGTTCTAGATGCCGGTGGAACGCATTGTTTATGAAAATCAGCACCGGGCTGTACGTGTTAGGGCTCAGCGCGTTGCACAGCAAACTCTCCTGCGTGAGCCAGCGATTCCGTAGTCAATTTTACATTGCAGCGTTTGAACTCATTGCGCTTTTTTGGTTTGATTTGTGAAAATGCAACTTCATCGCCGCAATGTTTGTTAACGGCTTTTTCAAGCGCAACAGCAACTCATGAGCACTGTCCACACGCCAGAAAGAGATAGCGCTATGGAGGGAAGCAAGGACGACGGTTGACAGCGATTGGCCGTCTGACGCACCAACACATCCAAACCTTCGACAGCGCGCTCAGGCGAGGCGTATGAGGCGGAGCCAGGGATGGGTACCCTACTAGCAATGAGAATGAAAAAGTGTGCAACTTTCAGGCGAGGGGCATGTAGAAGCATGGGGAGACGGTTGGAAATTCGCGGAATTGCTCGGAGGCGCCAGCGTGTTTTGGTTTCTACACAGTTTTTGCACTCACACAATTACACATGTGTGAATGTGTGCGTTCACTTTCAGCCTGCGCGCTCAGTTTGGTTTTCTCGCAGCGGCATGCGGGTATCGGTGTCTCGCTCGCACTAGTGCAGCGAGTGTTCCTCTGTGCGCTCCCCTTCTTGCCACCACACGAAATCGACAGTTCAGCCCAAGCGTTCGCCGTGAAAGGCTGCGCGCGTGTTAGCCTAAGTCCCGGGCGATCGAAGTTTCGCTAAGTGTTGAAGTGTTGTGCACATTGAAATGAAGCTGCGCTTTTCTTTCACCATTTATCTTAAATGTGTGATATGCGCTGCTTTATTTCAATGTTTATTTTTGCTGTATCGAACATCAACAACGGGATCCACGCAGTTTGACGGCTCTTTGAAATACGACGATTTTTTTATATTAAGAATTTGTGTGATTTTGTGGCAAGATTGTGTGAAGCTATGTGTGAAAATGCCCCTTTATTTGCAATAAAAGTGATAAAATATAAACCAAGTTTGATGTGTTCAAGTTTTTGTTTTGATTCGGGTGTACCAAGTCCGAATGAAGGAAAGCCCACAGCGCGCTACGAAAGAAACGAGCGGGAGGGGGTGTCAGTCCAGCGCAGCGCAATTTGCTGGAATCAAGTGGGAGGGGGTACCAGTTCAGCGCTGCGCAAGCCGAAAGAAACGGGAAGGAAGGGGTATGAGGAAAATACTATGAAACAGCGCGAGCGAGCGTTCTTTACAGCGAGAGCGCCTCGTGTATTTTAAAGGCAAGCAAGAGAGCGCATTATCTCCGTGGTAGCGCTCCATCCGCCATTTTTAATTCTCAGCCCAAAACAATGGACTTCGGATCCGTGCTTGGGCCGGACCCCCACCGCGTGTTTCTACCTACCCCTCGCCTGAAAATTTCGTTCTCTTTGTCTGTCGGGTAGCTCGACGAGCTGCTTGACAAATTTGCCGTTGGAGGGAAAAGGAAGGCATAAGAAAATTCTCCGAACGTCATGAGTTCTTCCGTCGCTTCCCTCTCAACAATCTCAGAAAGAGTTTGTATGGAAACCGCTTATGCTAACCCTACTAGCAATGGTAATGAAAAAGTGTGCAACTCTCAGGCGAGGGGCATGTAGAAGCATGGGGAGACGGTTGGAAATACGCGGAATTACGCGGAGGTGCGAGCGTGTTTTGGTTTCTACACAGTTTTTACAGCGAGAGCGCCTCGTGTATTTTAAAGGCAAACAAGAGAGCGCATTCTCTCCGTGGTAGCGCTCCATCCGCCATTTTTTTTTCTCAGCCCAAAACAACGGACTTTGGATCCGACTTCGGGCCGGACCCCCACCGCGTGTTTCTACCTACCCCTCGCCTGAAAATTTCGTTCTCTTTGTCTGTCGGGAATTCTCTGCTTATTTTCTGCTGCTTGGTATAACCAGAACTCAGAGAATAAGCATAAAATGAACCAGCAATCAGTGACGTCACGGATCGGATCGAATCCCGTCTGGAGAATGACTGTTCCAAATCGCTCAAGCCATCACCACACCCGCTGTCAAAATGAAAAAAATCAAACACAACTGTTTTGTTTACTTTTTATTGTATAAAAACCGCGTGTTATGCCCGTGTAGTGTGTACGTCGAAGCTTCCCATATTTTTCGATTTTAAACGCTAAACCTGTATGGAGGAAGGTGTAGTCGAGCTCTGCTAATAATCTGTAAGTATAAAACCAATAATTTTTTTTGATAAATTTCAACATATCACTCCTTTTACTAACATTTTCATTATTGTAGGCGTCTTGTGATACCGACTTCGTGTATTCGAGTAAAGTTATTTTCTTTTACTGTTTGCTAGTGCTGCTAATCTGTAAGTATATTTTTAGAGCATCATTATAGTTGTCAACAAAACAAACCACAAAATTGATAATTCCTTCATCGTCATTGTAGGTATTGATGGAAAAATCTAACGCCGGTAATGGAAGTGTTGCTGAAAGCATTGCTGTACAAAATAACAGACAGTTACATACGCACACCAATATGATTTCTGACGTTAATCTAAAATTGGACGAGTTAATTGTGCAGCAACAACAGCTTTTAACACAACCTTCTCCGAATTCTAATGATGACCATAGTGTTCCGGTTGAACAGTAAACTGAATTTGTGTTTGCATTTATTGCATCAGAATCAGCCCTGGAAGAGTTCGATAAAAGCCTTAATTTGGAGGAACAATTTGTTCAAATGAAGGAATGGCTTAGTAAACAGATTACAGCTGTACAAGGGAAAAGAAGAATGCATGATGCATTGTATCTTATGTTCAACAGGGTTTTTCTTATTTATTTTATTTATTTATTTATTACGATACAAATATCTGCCTCAGAGGGCTAAATATAGGGAAACTTACTGACTAAAACTTAAAATTAATGATAACAAACAAATACTTAAATCTAACTAGACAAACATATACTAGACAGCAAGCAATTTGTAGCACAGCCAACACACGTAAAATGAAAGAATTAGGATGGGGAAACAAAAAGGGAGTCAAAGAACTGAAGGAAGAGAGGGCGAAGGGATTGAGGGGGAATATGAAAATCAAACATACCAGAGGCACTGTTGAAGCGATGCAGGGATCGAAAAAACGGATCATTGGTGCCATACAGCGTTCTTCTCGACGGAATTTCAAGGAAATCGCGGCGTCGAAGAAAGCGAGCAGGCGCGTACAGCGGTATTCTGTTAAGAAGTGAAGGACAATCAATCTCGTTCCGAAGCAAACCACTGATAAGCAAAGCTTGAGAAGCAGAGCGACGATCATGCAGTGTCATCAATCCAAGCATACGGCATCGGACTTCATAAGGGGGAAGAGAAGCACCCGATTGCCCTAAAAGATGCCTAATGGCAATACGGGTGAATCTGCGGTGAACACTTTCAACCCTTTCAATCCATACCGAGCTGACTGGGCACCACACAATGCTAGCATATTCTAAAATAGGGCGGACTAAGCTACAGAAAAAGGCTTTGAGGCATATAGGGTCACGCACATCATTTGCCATAGCTCAAATCATTCCTAGTACACTATTGGCATGGTTTATGGTACGCTCAATATGATGGTTGAATGACAGCTTTGCATCAAGGTGAACCCCAAGATCATGAATGACATTAACACGATTTAATACAACAGAGTTTAGTGAATAATTATGAGACAACACGTTTAAGCTCCGAGAGAAAGATATACAAGCACATTTATCAATACACAGGGAGAGAAAGTGAGCAGAACACCAAAAGGAGAAGGAGTCTAACAAACATTGAAGAGAGACACTTGAATTAGAGTCAGTGATAGGACAAAATATTTTTTAATCATCTGCAAACATAAGGAAGGAATCGGATGGAAGAACAGAGCACACATCATTGACAAATAAAATAAAAAGTAAAGGACTCAAGACACTACCCTGGGGTACACCCGACGAACAATGAAACTTATAAGAAAAACCGTCATTCAATTTAACACAACAAAAACGATTCGATAGAAATGATTGTAGCCATTCAAGAAAGAAAGGAGAGAAGCCAAGTTTCTTGAATTTAGCAATGAGCAGAGAATGGGGGATTTTATCAAACGCAGCTTTGAAATCGGTATACACAGCATCAACCTGCATGCCAGAGTCCAGATTTAAGAGTGCTGAGGAAACAAATTCCATAAGATTAGTAGTGGTGGAGCGGCCAGCCATAAAGCCATGTTGATTTGGAATGATCCACGATTTCACCATTTCCATTAGAGGTAAACGAATAACAGATTCAAAGACTTTGCTGAACGCCGATAAAATAGATATGCCACGATAATTAGAGACGCAACCACGATCACCCTTTTTAAAAACTGCCCTTATCTATGCTTGTTTCCAAATATTCGGAAAAGTAGCCGTAGACAAAGAAAGATTAAAAAGGAAAGAAACAGGAAGGGCTAGTGCTTCACGACAATGAAAGAGTAAAGCAGCAGGAATACCATCGGGACCCGGCACTGAGGATGGTTTAAGGTTACCTAACGCACGTAAAACAGAAGCAGTGCTTACAGAAACAAATTCAACATTCAGGACATTGAGAGGGGTGAATGAAAGACTGGCCTCAAAGCTTGTAGAGTTATTTAAACCATTTTCATAGACACTCGAGAAATGATCAGCAAAAAGCGAACGAATGTCATTCGGGCACGTAGCAAGCACATCACCAAGTGACATACCAGTAGGGAGGCCATTATTGTTTCTCATAGAGTTTATGTAATTCCAAAACGCTCGAGGGTTTGAACGGAAGCGAGATTGAAGACGCAAAACATATAATTTATGGCGATATCTGTTATATGATCTGTAAGCGGATGCTGCATATTTAAATAACCTACGCGTGTACGGTGAACGCCAAGTCCTGTAAGCACGTGTAGCCCGATTTCGATCCCTAAGCAGAGAGCGCAGATGGCGGTCGGACCATGGAGGGGAAGGAGGTGGTCTGAAGAGAGGAGAACAGGAGTTTAAGGAAGTGATAAGGATAGCATTGAACTGTGTTACAGCCTCATTGATGGACGTACATTCAAACAAAAATGACCAATCAATAGAGGACAAAATTACACGCAGCCTAGCATAGTCAGCCTTCTTATAATTATAAATAGGACTAAGATTAACACTTTGCACAGATACAGGTAAGTTGGCAGTGGATAGATATTCAATTTCAAAACCAAACGGAGGATGGTGGTCATCAATTTTTACAAGAGGAAGATCTGCCTCATGAACGGAACACGGCGTGAAGTTAAAAGAAAACAATAGTATAAGGTCAAGCACACGACCATTATGGTTTGAAATATTGTTTAGTTGACAAAATTCCATAACGTTGAATAAATCGACAAAAGGTGCATGACATACCAACGCATTATGAGGTGTATAGTGCTGGAAAGGCGTCGTTAAATTAACAGAATTTATCCACTGCAGAGAAGATTGATTAAAATCACCAAAAAGAATAAGTTGATCCTTGTTACGCAAGCGGGCTTTGACATCGTGAACGCATTCTAAAAGTTTTTCAAACGTACGCATATCAGCTGCTAAGTAGGGTGGGACATAGATAACACCTATATATATATTAAAGCACTCATTTTTAATCACAACCCACACACACTCAAGCGGCGCGGCATTTACAGAAATAGGCGCTGATGCTAAACTGGTCGAAACAGCAATGAGAACACCGCCACCGCGAGTACGAGAACTATTATTTATGTTACGATCACAACGGTAAACGATAAATTTATCACTACTAAAGAGCATACTATTGGGTAAAGAATCATCAGCCCAAGTTTCAGTGAAAACAATCACATTAAAATCAGCAGCATCGGCCGCTAGCCTCAAATCAGTACATTTTGATCGTAACCCACGAATGTTCTGATAGTAAATACTTAGCTATTCATTTGGTTCATTTGACAACGACGGTTGTCTGGCATGATCACCACGGGTACGCTTAACAGGGGCAGGCAGATTATCTGGAGGCGACCGATCCGAAGGTTTACGAGAGGATCCAGTCGTTCTCGCAGGAATGAACACCGATGAAGACGATGACGGAATCGACGAGGTTGATTGAAGAGCAGGAAGCACGGAAGTAGGCTCGGAACAGGTGTCACTCAGTGGATGAGAGAGAGCCGAAGGCAGAGAAGCACTCTGAGAAGGCATGCTGGCCAAGCGTGGTGTACTCAGAGAGCCGAAGTTAGATGGATCGTTTACGGGAGCATCCAATCGGACGACGATAGATTTAACGGTATTAGTGTTGCTTGCACTATCGATATTTTTGGCCGACTCATCTGTAAGCGTGTCGTTCACTGACACTACAGGGAGATGACGATTTTGGTAATCGATGAACTCACGGAACACGAGAGATGGAGGCCAAGTAGCCGGAGAGAGAGCTTCTTCGCGCTTGCTGGAAGGTACACCGACCTTAAACGATACGAATGACATCGTTTCGACGTTGGCGCCAAGTTTTACGAGACGACGCACCACAACGTCCGATGGAGCAAGCGCAAGTCGATTTGTAACCATGGTAATGACATGCTTATCCGTTACAGATGTGTCGAAGCGCGACATAAAAATCCACGACAATGACTGTGGCCTTGGAGCCACAAATACTGGATCATATGTACTCCCCGATCCCGTTCCTTGTTGCATTGCAGGCGCAGGAGGCACTGCCGGCCAGGGAGCCGGAGGGAGGTGACGAGATGGTAGATCGAGGGGTAGTGATGTTCGGAGAGGGCACCATGCGTCTCTCTTACCATATGCAGAATCAAACGAGGCACTCTCACTAAATAGATCCTGCTTAAGACGGTGAAGCAGATCCGCTCTTATCGAGTTAATGGCGTTTCCTAGAGACGAGAAAATGCCATCCATTGAATTGACCAAGGCGGCCTCAATCTCCGGAAACAATACAGGCTTTTTCGATTTACGCAAGGCATCACATTGTTTGCATAGCCAGCACAGACCACAATCTGCCAACAATTCACTTAACGTGGATTCAGAGACACCGGCACAGTGAGCATGGAACAAACGGCCACACACCCCCGAACACGACAAGTGTAATGGATCACCATTTGGATTAATTGCCGTAGAGCAAATTGCACAGATAGTCCATTATGATAACACTGTTACACTGGAAAGCAGGCACACAACGAGTGATATCTCAAAGCAAATGTGTGCAAAAGTCACAAGCGATAAAATTTTGCCAGCCACAGGGCGATTAATCAAGCCGCGTTAAAACACTGGAATAAGCAGGAGCGATCAAAAACCACGTCTGTGCGTCACCAAGCGGAGAGAGTGAGTGCTTATGGAGTGCTGTTGGAGCGGAAGAGGCCAAAATGGTCGAAAAATAGAGTTTAGAAAACATAAGCATGTACTAAAATTATTCCGTACAATAGGTGCAGTACGGAACTATAGAGGAATGCTCTAACCAAAAAAGAGAACAAAGTGAATTTGTTAGGTAAGCACTGAGGGTGCACCAAAAAATTAGTTTTTTTCTTTATTCTCTGTTATCTTCGCTCTTGGGTGTTTTTATCGCAATTGATCGTTTCCGCGGTTTTTCTGCCTTTTTAACTGCTTGCGCACACACAAACATCGCCTCAGCTGACAGTCCGTTGGAAACCTTACAACAGTTTCCATCATGCAAAGATTAGGCGTTTAAAAAACTTTTTGTAGACATGAACTAAACTTCCGAATATGAACTAATTCAAATAAAAGTTGCTTTTCAACCGTATATAATACAGCTATTATTTTTACTCTTTTGCAGTTACTTTCAACTCAATTTTTTTTTTGATTTTTGATTTATAATAATTTTGTGACCACCATGACCAGTACATAATCAATTTAGTTGCGTCGTTATGTTCCACGATTAAAATAAAATATGGGTAGGAATGATTACTTACTATCAAATCAATTTCAAAACTAGAATTAATAGCTACTTTCGTTAAAATATGTTAACCCTCCTTAAGTATTAATGGCTATAGCAAGTGTTTGAAGTGACGAACCCAAAAAAATCGAATTCATTTGTTATTTACTATGCTTAGTTAGGATGCATCATATCTCCATATAGTTCAAAACAGTTTCTTTAAGTTACGCATAATGACATTCATTCTTACTACCCTCATTAGCAGTGTAAGTATGTACAACTATAACCAAACAGAACACTACTTGCTTTCGTATTAGCTTCTGCATAAGTATCCTGAATTGCTTCCAATCTAACAACGCAGTTTGCCGTTTGATTACTTTGGTCTAATGGGGACGTGTGGCTTAAAGTGGCCCGACAATCTTTATCTGTAGGCTGAAAATATAATGAACATACTAGCATTAGAGCGTGTTTGGAATAGAGGTCCCTAAAGTGTACTTGCCTGAAGTAGTGTATGTTTCAGCGGTTTAGGTTCATGCATCTCCTTAAAGATTAAGCACAAGCAGGCAAGGTCATTCGTCGTGATCCTCCTGCTGCACATGGAGATTGTCCTCTTTTGGCATGGCAAATTTAAAATCGAGCGCAGTCACTTATGCATAGCTTGCAATAAGAGCGATGAACAGAATACTGAGTTAGCTTTTTATCATGCAATGCACTACCAACATGTTTTCAGACAAATGCTTCTGTATCATGAAGCAATGATCCATTTTTTGTTTTTCCTTCCTAATAGCAAGTCAATGGCAGCCGTTTCACAGCTGCAGGTGATTGGAATGGAATACGCTTGATAAGATGGATGTTAAGATATGCACAAACACCATCCGATTGTTGCTGAGAAACATGCTGCAAATGATGCAACCACCGTGTCACATCAGCGCAATACCACCGTAGTTCAGGTTCTCCTTGTAATCGTTGGCCGATTCGCGCAGCAATATAAAATGATATCGATCAGCAACAGGTGGCACGCTTCGCATATCAGCTGCATATCTCCGTACTCGATGCCGTTGTTTACCATATTCACAAAGTGACCCGCATTCACAGCACGAACCACCGTTCGATTTGATGCAAATGGTATACTGGGAGAAAGGTGACAAACCGGGTTAAATATCAGTCAATTGAAACACAAGATGTACTCACCTGGTAGATATCCTTAATCCACGGTAAAAGCATCCGGGTGCCCACCGGGCATGAGAGAAGGAACTATAAATTTTCCCCGCCAGAGTAAAGTCAGTCTTCGCGGTAAAGTTGATGCCTGGTTACCTAAAAAAGTAGAATAAAAAATAATCTAAATTAAACACAAACATTTGCCGTGCGATTTCTTAAACGTTAAAAATTAATTAATATTTATAACTTCAATTTGTTCGTCACATCAATTTGTTCTACGCAAGTCCTTTGATTTTAATTATAAACATTAACTTACAGTACTCGTTATCGATCCATCCTTCCTCTACTGTCGTTAAACTTCATGTTAAAAAAGTTTCCTGGAACTTTAATGAATCCCATGAGCATATTTAAACTGCTTAATAATAATTCCCTTTCCTATATAAATAAATTGTCTCTTGCATCTTGTAAAATGTAAATGACTCCCTGTGTTAATTTATTTTATCCCGCCAGGCATTGAAACATCCCAATTACTTTCCTTTACAATCCCCTTTCCGATTTGCCATGTGCCACCATCCGCCCGAGTAGTTGCCAACTAGTCCGTGTATCGTAGCTTGGCTGGCACATGTTAACACTCTGCACGACAAGGCCGTGTCGGAATAGGAGTTGAATGGGAGAGCCTCTATTATTCCTCAAAGGGGCTTCGGATCCCATCCCTTTGCAGAGCATGTTAGTGTATTAGTTTGTTAGTCGAAATGGGTAGAATCCAAATAGACAAAAAAAATTTAACAATTAAAGAATTAAAACAACCATCACCCATATCCTACTATAAAAATCTTGCTTCCATGATCACGAGGACACAGTAGCTCTTAATTAGAGATCTCAACGCCTCACTAGTACAAGACTTGCGGAAACGCGGGCATTACAGTGCATGGGGCCCCGCATGGCAAACATAAAGCTATGTACCAACAATGGTCATTGTCTCCCCATAAAAAATCTGCTATTCTAATACTATTTAATATACTACTTAATCTAACCGTGTTAATATACTAATCTAGCCTAACCATGTTATTAAAAGAAACCTTAACAAATTACCATTGTGAGCTTTATAATGCACAAAGCGGTAAAAGTGGTCGGCCCACGTTGAATCGGGCAACAAAGATCCAGTATAGTGATGGAAACACATCGTATGCGATCATATAACTTAAAAAAGGAATAAAACTTAAAATATAACCAACAATAAATTAATAAAAATGTTAATCAGAAAAAGGGACAGTTAGTGACGGGTTAAATGAAATATGTTAGTTAATAAAGTTATTTTTTAGAAAAGTATGGAGAAAGGGAGTTAAGGAGATTACACTGGAAGATGTTTATGTTTATGTTTATGTTCATTTGTCCATCGATGGACAATAATGCCCTCTCGAACCATTTTAGTAATGTTTTACAATGAGTTCTTTACAGTGGATTACAATAACATAGAACATAAAAATGTGCACTATGGAACCAAATTTAACACAGAAACACGATCATTAAACTCAGTTGGCAAAATCCTCGGCTCAAAAGCGTCGCTGACTGCGTTGAAAGCACGGCACATAAGTAGGAACGGGTCAGAGGAGCCAAATTGCGTTCTAGGGTCGTCGAGGGCCAACATTGCCCGAGTCCGGAGCGGCCTGGCCGGAACGTACAGGTTGATGGCAGCCAGTAGTGACGGAGAGTCAATACGGCCGTCGAGAAGTCCCGTGATGAACGAAAACCTGGCTTTTCGTATTCGCTCACTTAGGGTGGGTAGCCCGAGTAGTAAAAACGTAGTCCGGTAATCGAGCCTTTGGTTCCATGAGCGAAGTGCAAATCGTGAAATTTTGCGCTGGATTGATTCCAATCGAGCTAACGGACGCGCTGCAGTTGGCCACCAAACGATATTTGCATATTCCATCAACGACCGGATACAGGGTTTTCCATTCCAATTAACAACTGTCCACAGTCTACTAGCAATCCTCGATTTGATAAACACAATTGTCTACCACTTACAAACAAGTCAAGCCGTTTTTGGTACACTGTCCATTTCAATTTCCAATTGTTGTCTTCGAAAACACACGTCAGATGCGGCACGGTTTGTTTTGGTTTTGGCTGGAACGTGTATCACTTGTAGTTGGGACAGCTGGGCAACATGGACATGTTAGGCATTTTATGTATACTTTAATCTTTCAATACAATCCAGGAATTTTTACATTTATCGATGCTGTTACTGGTAGCCAATAAAAAAAAATTACAACGTCCCAAAATAACCTAAAAACTGTAACGATCCAAGAATAACTAAAACCAAATGATAAAACTGCTTAATATGTCCAAATTTCCCAGCTATCCCATATACTGATATTCAATCAAGACCTGTTTACAACATGGTTCAATTCTTACAGACAAGTGATACACGTTCCAGCCAAAACCGTGCCGCATCTGTCGTGTGTTTTCGAAGACGACAATTGTGAAATTGAAATGGACAGTGTACCAAAAACGGCTTGACTTGTTTGTAAGTGGTAGACAATCGTGTTTTTCAAATCGAAGATTGCTAGTAGACTGTGGACAGTTGTTAATTGGAATGGAAAACCCTGTAAGTGAGCAATAGAGCGCCTTGGTGCAAGGTATATCATTAAGCTCGCGAGTCATATTGATAGCTAGTCCTATAGTTTCAGATCAGGATGTTTAAAGGAAGTAGAGGGTAGGCGAAGTGCAACAAATTTGCACTTGATCGCATAATGTGGTATTTCCACCGACCTGAATTTCCACCGAACCATTTTCATCTATCTTATAGATGTGTAGGTCGGTAGACGATAACTGGTCACCGTCTACCGACGCACTAAACTGTTCCGTCCAGGTTTCATACTGGATTCCAATTACGGTGTACAACAGCGAAGAAATCCTCTTCACTTCTAAAAATTTTATAATGCCATTTTCGGTGGTTAAAAACCATTGATCCTTAAAGTTTGGCAGTAGGACAAAATCGGCGGTTACGTGTATACCGGCACCATTGCCCTTCAACCGGGGGTATGTTTGAGTAACACGATTGGTAGCCACTTGCACTGATGCAATTTCTTGCATACGGCTGGCTACCTGTTTTACTACATGCGTGCCCGATCTCACATATCGGCGCAAAATTTGAAGATAATTCTCATACCGATATGCAGAATATTCAGAAACCGCTCCAACATGTTAACGTCTCCTGACACGTGCAGGAGATTGTGGACGTTGCTGGTCATATGGGCTCGACCATAATACTGCGGAAAGTTCTTTACAAAGTTATATAAGAACTTTTCCGCAAGAGGTCAAAGATGCTTGTGTGCCGTTGAATTAAAAATCGTCACACTGCAAACGTAGCACAAGAAGTGATTGAATGCATCAAAAGACATAAAATCCTTCAAGACCGCAATACTAATATGAAGAAGGATGGATCGAAATTCGGCGGCCTTCCAAAAATGGCGATATCGGAAGGATCGCATAGGGCGATTCACTTCCGAAGGAAGCCGTGTCTTTATCAAAAAAATATTCACGGCTCAAACTGATGGCAACCTTTGTATGGAACACCGTCGATCATATTAAAATTTTTAAGCTTTTCTAATGGTGATCGCCATGATTTGTGGTGGTCTTTGTCTATTCGTCGTTTAAAGCCGACGTCCGTACGCAGTTCGGCGTCCACGGATTCAAAAATCATTTTGTGCTCCGAGTTGAGGTGTACCCCTACACAGGTACACTTTAAGCACCCATGCGCTGCATTAAAGTAAACTGTACCTGGAAAGAAACATAACATAAAATAAAAAAATATTCTTAATTTTCATAACAATAGTGCTTTGCATACCTTTAGCAAATGCCCGCGCTGGAGAATCGGCGACAAATGCGCTTGGTAATAAGCGTACCACTTTGTCGCCAAACCGCAAGCCTGTTTCTTGGAGTCTATTAAAGTCTCCACTAGTGGGCCTAAGAACTCTTCCACCAGCCAAGGTTTAATTTGTGCGCAAAAAAGCCCGACAAGCATTACCGGAGCCTCAGGCAAACTTTCCACCCATATTAGAATTTTTCACAATTGCTTAGTGGAACTCTTAAATAGGGGAAGCCCGTCGATCGACATTGGTATTTTTAAAGTGTTGTGTTCGGCAATGGTATTTCTGTAAGAAAGGAAAAAACTAAATTAGGAACACTATGCAACCCAATAAATAAAAAAATATAATTTATTGCTATAAGCACTTACCTAAAATAGTTGCGAAGGACCGTCTCAATCCCCTGGTATCAAAATTCACCGCCCGAGATCGTTTGTACTTCCAAACCGACCTCGGTGGGAGTTTTGAGGAATGTCCGCGCATCTTTTGGAACGTCTAAATGATACTTAAGAACATGCCCGTCATGGGTTCAATCCCCAAATAGACCGCGCGCCATATGTAGGACTGACTATCCTGCTATGGGGGGAATCAATTAGTCACTGAAAGCCAAGCCCACAAGTGGGTACAGGCAGGCCTTGACCGACATCGGTTGTTGAAAAAGAAGAAGAAGAAATGATACAAATTCCGCAAGAGCGCCAAAAGTAAATTGAGCGTCGTTCGCGGCACGTTTTTAACAATATCCCATGTTCTCAGGCCTTCAATGGGTGATAATTTACCCATGAAGGCCCAGGCTTCCTCCCAACACGCTGTGATATCTTCATCATCACTGCCGCGATCGGTATCCCCGTGATCACTGTCTGAGTCTGAAAAATAGATGGAAAAGGGTTAGTACTATCTAACTCACCGTCACCTTCAAGTAAATTGTTGTTAGTTGGATAGATGTTAGGCAAGTTGAAACCATCACCAGAAGTACTGCTACTATGTACATTGTTTTCACCTGAAAAGGCAAGACAAAAACACAACGTAATTAGTTTTGTGTGATGTTGACAGTCCTGGAAATATTTAAGAACAACTATTATAATTTACCCCTTTTTGGAAGTAAAAGAAAACATCAACATCATACTTAACAAAAAAAAGCTGACTCTATTGAACCTATAGCTGGTTTACCCATCTTTTACCTTTAACAAACTTGATGATTAACACGAAGAACAATTAAAGTTATTATGGTATTGCGGGCAATATGGCCCTTTTCAACAGTTCCTACTGAATATAAAAAAGCATACCCTAAGGTATTTGAGATGAACCATGCTCAGCATGTTCTTCTATAAACAATTCTCACCAATACAAAAAAAACGCAATCGTTTCTCAATCTCCTAATGCTTATCACTATGATTGTTTACTATCCATCTGATCCCAAATACAGCCCCCAAACAGTGAGTGGTCAAACAACGGGTATATCAACTAACATAGCAAATAAATGGGCAAACGAAGCCCAAATTTATTTTGCTAGATACGAGGCAGTCTGCTCGTGCCGATCGCTTACTCGACAATGCATATGCTGCACCTGTTTGGCACGTGGCGAAGCCGCCAAGTGAATCACTTCGTAACTCCAACGCTGCTGGCATCAAGAACGCGCGCTTAAGCCAAGTTGGAGAAATCGGTCCGACCCAGACGCTATCCGGCAGGCGCGGCATGATGCGAAAAGGGCTCTACACGGAAGTACGGCGTAGCGAACAGCCACCGTCGCCGTTATCATCACCGCGAGCAGTGGTGAGACTATACGCGCAAAGATGGCGAGACTTCGGCAACGGCATCGCCAAAACCGTCAGGAAAAGCGGAAGAGATTGACGGAGCAGAAACTGACAGCGGGGAGTCTGGGCATCCTTAGTTGGATATAACAAACTGCTCTTCCTAACGCCGATTCAAACGGCAGTGTGTGGCCTCCAAGTTGTATCGTAGCATTAAGCACAACCTAAAATACATAACAAATACTATATTCGTTTAATTAATTTACCATTTGAGGTAGATGGGAATGCAATACTGCTAATTTCGGTCGATGTATAAGGTTTGGGTTGTGTCCATTCTGCCTCCGTTTGGCGCTCGTATTTATCCAAATAACGCTTGCGTTTTCGCGAAATATTTGTATCCTGACTCGAGGGCATGATGAAAGTTGGAAGTTATATAAATTGCTCAAATTTAAAGACAGAGCGCTAGAGATAATGCTGAAAATGCGAAAAAAGCACTGCACACAAAATCGCTACACGACGCTGCACAAATTGACAATTGTTTACACAATTTTTTGTTCACCATCACACATTCACTTGACATGTCAAAAAATTGCAAGCCCCAATGCGGGGATCAAAAAGGGGGTCTGAAGGGAGAGAAAGTGATGAGATCGAAGCGGTACGAAATTACCGTTGCAAAACCGCACGTTCGGAAAGCTAAGTCCCAGAAGCCCAGAGCTACGAATGTGACAGAGAGGGCATGAGAAAATGAGTGAATTTGAGTGCCATTGTCGGGAGGGGAGCGCTTGAGTATATTCTCTCAGAACTGAGTATTCGCAGTTCAACCCGTGCAGTGAGAATGTATGTGTTAATGTGTAGCGAAATTTGTCTCTGTATCTCATTCCCCCACTCCCAAAAAACCACATTCACTCTCCGCGCACTCTTACAATTTCGTCGCGCACGCTACGTACAACACAACGACCTTTTGTAGGTCGTTTTAACCGAGCGCACTGATCAAAGTCGCGATGGTTCAATCGGAACGCCGACACTCCAAGTCAGAGATTTGGTATGAAAGAAAAAGTTTTTCTGACCATATCGACAACACACACGCGATGACACACATCGTCACATCGACCGACGTCGATGGAAGTGAGTGATGTTCTAAAAATAGATCTGTTGGGCGAGTGATATGAGGGAGGGAGGAGGGGCGTAGAACAGAACATAAGCGTGAGTGAGTCGTCGCGTGTGTGTGTGGTGACACTCGAGAACTCATTTTTTGCTTTTTCCTAAAACCCACATGTTCCACATTTTTCTGATTTTAAGCAACCAAAGTAGAACGGGAAGTAGAAGGCTACTTCATATTCTATTTTCCCTACTACTTTCGAGCGTTTTGAATCGCTTGGGATATAGCCCGCTGTATGGTTTTCTTCGCAATTCGCACACTTCAGTTTATGTTCTGGTACTTTATCATCACTCGACGATGTACCCGCGGTGTTACGAACAGAGTTGAGCGGCACTGACAGCATAGGATAGTTAGAGTGATACGATAGGTTTGAGAGATCAAAGTCGTGTAATGTAGAGGAAGGATAAACGGCCAAAACGGTAAGAAAAGGTCAGATGAAAAGAGGATGGCGGTAAAAGGGGAAATTATATATAGGACCTCCACCAACGTCCTTTTCGGATCGAATCTCTGGGCAAATAGATTGTAATTTTGGCGCTCGCCTCAAGCTGCCTAAAATAGTCTACGACTGGCAGAAATTTGAACAACATCCGAAAGCAGTTATAACATTCCAAAATTACTGTAGTTGTGAAGAAACCCGCTGAGTATTTGTTTGTGAGTGCAGTTCAACGGAAAATGTTCAGTGTTACGTCCAGCCAGCAGAATGAAAACCGAGAGGTTGCCAGTTCGATGGTGAGGCAAGAGAGTGGCCAAGTTGAAGCGGTCGTGCCGCGAAGCAACAAAGTCGTTGGTGGAATGGTGAGCGGAGGTTTTCCAACTGCGGAAGGGTTATCGAACACGGAATCGAACACGGCACAGCCGAATGGCCCACGGAACGAGGCGGATTTGCGATCACCGTTGCGCAACTCAATGGCGGAGTGCATTGCGACGCCAGAGGAGTCAGTTCTTTTGATTGAATAGGAGTCAGCAGAAATGTATGTGACGGAAAAACGCACCGCCGTTCCTAATGCACATCATTCTCGGCGCGCCGAGATTTTAAGAAAGAGAATTGAAGTGGAGAAGCAGCAGTTGAAGTTGCAGATTGAAGTATTGCAGATTAAAGTTACAGATTGAAGTAAAGCAGAAGAATGGCTGCCCGCTACCGATCACTGTGGCGCAAACTCGGCTCCGGGTATGGCACCCCCTACCCCATGTTTCGCTAGCACCGTCAACGCACCACGAATGGTATATCAGGATCATCCCCAGGTTCCTGACTATATTACCTGGAGAAAGTACCATGATGAGGCGCATAGAAGAACTTCCTTCCAAATGCCGCCGAGTTAGCGCTCTAGAACTTACGCTGGCACCACCATATATTCAAGCGCTAACCTCACACAATTGCAAATTTCGGCCCGACAAGGTGCGGTTGGAAAAGAACTACCAGTATTCAGTGGTGCGGTGGAAAAGTTTCATTCGGATGTTTGAGCGATCGACGGAGTTATGTGGTTTTTCAGAGGCACTAAACCTACTACGACTTCAGCGAGCGTTGATCGGAGAGGCTAAAGAAAGTGTTGGATATTTGCTGCTATTGTCCGATGGGCTGAATGAAGTGATGGAAACGCTGGAGGTGCCGTTCGGTCGTCCCGACCAGATAATCGAAGCAATGGTTGAGAAAGTGAGAAGAATGCCGGCTCCTAATCCAGGTTGTTTAAGGTCCCTCGCGAAATTTGGGTTTTCTGTGCGAAATATGTGCGCGACAATAGAGGCTCTCAAATTACCCGAATATGCATACGATGTTGCACTACTACGTGAGCTCGTTTTGAAACTACCATCGGAAGCCGCACTTGATTGGGCACGGTACAAACGGCAGCTGCGGTTTGTAAGTTTGTCAGAATTTGGGCACTGGATTAGTCAATTGGCACGCGACGCTAGCGACGATATCGTAGACCCTCCTAGTCGTAACGCAAAAGAGCAGCGGATTAGTACGGGAAGGCGGCAGCCATCTCAAGACTTTCGTTCACAAAATCATCAACCGTCTCGTCAGCCTCCACGAATTCACCCACCAGCGATTCGTGCACCTCAAACCGCCAACTGGAACACACACACGACAGGCGCTCAAGTTGGCAATTCGATACGGTCACCACAAACGTCATCGGGAGAAGGTTCATCGGACGTATACATCCACTGCAAGTTGTGCAATGGAACGTGACAATTTTTATCTAACTGCTGTGCGTTTTTACAGTTTTCGGTAGCAGCAAGCATAGCATTCGTTCGCACAAGGCAGCTTTGCATGAAGTGCCTAGTTGCCCACCAGACACCTTGTCTTATAACTGCTCTTTGCGGAATGGATAGGTGCGAAGCCGTGCACCATGCTCTGTGTTCCGATACAGGCGCCCAGATCATCAGTGGAACTCTGCAGCACGCTTTCAGGTACCGAGGATCGAGTTTTATTGAAATACCTGCCAATTAAAGTGTACGGACCTCGTGGCTCCGTAGACACCTATGCGTTTATAGACGACAGATCGTCGGCAACGTTTATGGACAGCGCGCTTCTAAGCGAAGTTGGAGTAACTGGTACTCCCTTCCTCTTTGCCTGCAATGGACTGGGGGAGTGACTCGACAGGAAAATGATTCAGTAAGGCTGAAAATCGTTGTATCTGTAAAGAACGAAAACCATTAATACGAGTTACATAACACCAGAACGGTAAATAATCTGGCCTTACCTAAACAGTCGTTGCTAGTGCCCGAGTTGACTTCTAGTTACGAGCATTTAAAGGGCCTTCCGACCGACTCATACGCCACCATCCAGCCACGAATTCTTATAGGAATTGATAATTGTCACGTGACCAGACCACTCAATAGCGTTGAAAGAAGGTATAATGAGCCCGTTGCCTCCAAAACTCGGCTAGGATGGGTTATATACGGTTCCTGTCCAATCGCCAAGAACGTCCCAGGTGCGACATACTTGAACTTTCATGTGCGCTAGTGTGATGGAGTAAGTGAAGAGCTACAAAATACAGCGTTGAAGAATCATTCTGCACTAGAAATCATCAGAGCCGAAAGACCGTCTAAAGAGAGGCGGTGTAGAGAAGATGCAATGTTGTCCCAACAGGAGCTAGCGGATGCAGAAAATACTTTGGTTAAGCATATCCAACCGGGAGCATACTCACGTGATAGCTGTAGTTCAATGCGTCAAACTGAGATCGTTCATTCCAGGCGTAGCGATTCGGAGAAGGACAGTTCGCTTCACACCGTCCTCGACGGCCGAGGGCTACTGGTAGTGGACGGGCGTTTGATCAACGCCAGTGCACGCAACCCGCCAACGAGTGGTCTAATCATATTGCTTTCAAAACATCGTGGTACACTTATATTAATCCTTGAGTTTTGTGGTCGTTTCAGGCACCGCAACGATATTTCTGTCATCAACGATGTCCGTCCGCGCTTCAGAATACCGCGGTTGCCGAAAACGTGTGCGGATGCCACCCAAAGCTGTCGGATCTACCGCATTCGGGAGGCCAAGCTCGATCCCCCGATCATGGAAAGTCAACTGGATCCCGGAACTTTGATGAGACATCGAGCATTCATGAACATCGCGATCGACCACGTCAGGCCCATTTGCGCTTCGATAGGACGACGCACAGAGAAGCGGCGGGGCGTTTGGTATATGTGCGCTACGGTCAGGGCGGTACACTCGGGAGCAGTGCCGTTACTCTCCAGAGGCCACGGAACAAACAGTGCGGAAGCAGCCCGCGAGTTGATGGAAGGGGTTGCCGAGGTTGACTACGAAGCGCTTATGATGGAGTTCTTCGGTCCGGTGGTAAAGTGGCCGTTTAACCGTGTCGGCCAGCCTCCCGACCGATAGATGAAAACGATAGTTGTTGATGAATACTTACCGCGTAACTTCGGGCTAATGGGTGGGTGGAATCCGTAGTTTATAAGAAAGATGTGCAAGCCAGACGAGCCGCGGCGGGAACGCAAAGGGTATTTACAAAAGGCCAGTAACGTAATTGGCCGTATTATACGTGAGAGGTGGGAAAACAGAAGTCGATTTTAGCACTGGCGAGACGGAATAGTGGCATGGTCCCGCTCAAAGTGGGTATAAGGGAGGTGTCATCATGTAGAACATTTGGTCGTCAGCGCTACAGAAAAATAAAAAAAAACCGGATCGACGGCAGTTGTCAAAACCAACGCGCGCTGTTGGTGTATGTTTGTGTGAGTGTATGAGAGACATAAGGCGCGATTATTAAACACAAACGGAAATGACACAAGACAAGTGCGTCAAGACAAACGGAAAATAGGTATGCATTTTGAAACCGTTCTTGTGACAAACAAGTTTCGTTAAATTTTTTCTTTCGTTAAAGCTGTGTCAAAGCCTTTGTCGATGTGTCAAAATGTTCAAAATCAAAATAAAAAAACGTAAACAAGTTTAATTAAGAAACATACGTTTCGTAAGCTAACAATAATCCTTGTTTTAAACATCGAAATGATTTTCTCCCACTTCGTAAGTGACGATAGCAGCAGTGAAGAAGAAACAACGGTAGATCTGGCAAAACAGCGTCCACTGCTTCGAAGTGTTTTCGTCCCGTTACAGCTTTTTAACCAAGCGTGAGTTAAGCATGCGGCTCATTTGTGCAAGGCTGAAGGGAGCTACCAAAATGGAACAGGCAATGATTACAAAATAGCTCAAAAACACAAAATTGCCCAGCCTACTTTCTCGGTAGCCTTTGCAAAGTGCTTGAACATAATCAAAGAAACTCTTAGGAACAAATGGATCTCTTTAGCGATGGAACCAAATGAGCAACAAGATGCACGACGATACTTCTTCTCAAAAAGTGGCATCCCTGGTGTTGTGATGTGTGTTGATGGAACACACATAAAAATTATTGCACCAGTGGACGATTACGATCAGCATTGTAACCGGAAGGGCTATTACAGCCTAAACGCGATGATTGTAAATAAAGCTTTCAGTTTTTTTTTTCTTATGTTGGGTGCTTCAATATTATTTTTCTTGGTACCGGTAGATTTGCGACCATCACATAAAAATTCGTTATGTGAATGCCAAATTCGGAGTATTCACATATTTGGAATGTAAGTGGAATGGACAACTTTTCCGAAACAAAACATCGACGCGGAGAAACTGCATTCAAGATACTAGGTAATACATTAAACCATCCTGTGGGTATTTGTTTATTTAAATAATATTTAAATTCTCACAGGTGATGCTGGATACCCGTCAAAACCGTGGCTAATAACACCAAAACGTAATCCTGCTCTCAACACACCAGAAGCTGCCTTTAATAAAAACCATGCTTTTGGTAGGGAAATAGTGGAGCGTACGAGCGGGTTGCTCAAAAATAGATTTAGATGTTTGTTAGGTGCTCGACAGTTGCACTACACCCCAGTAAAAGTAACTCAAATAACGAACGTATGTTGCATCTTACACAACATGTGTATTGCGTATGGAATGGAAGAGCCAAACTCAGATGAATAAAAGGCAGCACAACTAAGTTAGCGATTGAGTTCTATTTTTTATTTTTTATTCATCACAAAAGTTCACATCAGCGCTGCTGTTGCGTTCTCTATAGCGCCAGCTACCTTCGTTAGAGCAGCGGTGGATTCTTTTTGCGCCTCTATGTTGCGCTTCATGAGCTGTAGCAGCTCTTCGTTTTGGCGCAACACCGCCTCGGTGTTTCTGCGCTTCCGGCTTCGTTTCTGTCGAGCTTTGGTTACCACCGGGTTTTGCTGCTCGTTATTTGCCATCTCACTATATGGCTGCTCGTTGTCGATGTTTGGCTCGTTATTGTTAATCGCCAACAATTGGTTGTTGTTGTTGTTGTTGCTGTCCATAGTGCAAAACTGATCGCCGAAAGAACGGCCAGAGTTGCCTTCTATTGTGGCCTTTAAGTTGGTTAAGTCAGCAACTCGTTCCTCCTCGTCGTTTAAGGGCCGTTGATGGAACAGCCCGCCACCAGTAGCCAACAACGACGCTTTATTGACTAGCAGCTTTTTTTTACCGCACATTTATAATCGAACCATACCTGTAAAAACAGACATCAAAAATTAAAAGCGAAATATATAGAAGTATTGTTGCTCTTTTAATCATACCCGCTTCCACGTTGCACCCGTTCGAATTGGCGGCCCAAGGGCGTTAAGATGCTCGGCCATCTCTTCCCAAAAAGCGGTCTGGTCACCCTTGAACATCCCTCTAGCGATGTCGGGGACAACTTCCAACTTGTCGACCATTTTTTGGTACTGCATTCTGGTTGTGCGGGCGTCTTTGTTATACCTAAAAGTGTGTGCAGTATTGTATTTGTGTTTGTGTTTCATAATACATATCTTGGCAGTGTGCTTGTGAGTTTGTGTTTCGTTAATTTTTATTTTTCCAACACACAACACAAACGTATGTCATAATACAAATCTTCCGATTTTGACAACTTGTCTTTACAATTTATGTTTAATAATCGGGTCTATAATGTTTACATTTGAAGCAAATTTACTTCGGTGAAATTCTTGAAAATTTTACTTGATCATTTATCAAAAATTGAGTGCAAAGTGTTACTTCAATGTTTCATAAACACATTCCGGGTAATTATTTCGATGTTTTCTTGGTAGATTCTTGGTTATATGCTAAGAAAACAGTGTTTTTTTTATATTAACAAATCAACACAACTTGTGTGTTTACTTCTTGAGTGGCTATTGACAACACTAAACATAGAGATTAAAATTAAGCACATTTTTTGTATACATTTTTAGTTATATTATTTTAATGATATTTCTTTGAGATAGAGTAGACATAAGAAATATAGATCTCATTCATTTAGTGTATACATTTGCTTCATTTAGTATATAGAGTGTATGGTAAATTTAGTTCCAGTTAGTGTATTTGCTTGTTGATATACCTATTTGCATTAAAAAAACTGTAAGATTGTAACTTTTTGGAATATTACATCTGAAAGTATCTGGTAAGTTGATAATTTATTATGTTATGTTTCGAATCAATCATAATAACACACATTTCTCCTTCGATTAAGACATTAAAATGCCGTATAGGTCGTGTGCGGCGGTGTTTTGTGGAAACAACAGTAACACTGCAAAGCAACGGGGCCTCAATATTGTTTTCCATACTTTTCCTTCCGAACCCGATGTGTATTGGAAATGGATACAGTTTTGCGACCGTTATGAAAATTGGACACCGAACAAAAGTGCCGCAATTTGTTCTCAACACTTTCGAAGAGAGGATTATCAATTAGGGAACACGCCGCTCTCAAGCATTCCAAATAATATTCGACGTTTACACTTAAAAGGTATTGGTTTTGTGTTAACACTCATAATTCTTGCAAGCTATTTTTTGTAATAATCCTTTTCATCATTTTTACAGCTATCCCAACTGTGGATAATACAAATATTGACCCAGTCAAACAACCAGAAAACACCGAAACATGCTGCAATGTAAACGTTTTAGAGCATGGTTACCAAAACCCACCCAGTAATAATGCCTCACACGAAACATTAAACGAAAACATAAATAATGAAAAGGATGCAAAAATAGCAGCTTTAGAATTAGAACTCAAGAAATTACAAAACGTTCAAAAAACTAATGAAACATGAACTGAGCACAACCGAAATTTATGAAACAATCTAGAACGTTTGAACACAGAAAACAAGCTTCTGCAAAAGAAAATTTCATGTCTAAAAAAAGGACACGATAAAAAACAAAAAAAAAATCTTTTAAATCAACAACCAAAATCTCGGCCAATAAAAATTTGCTCAAAAATACATTGTCAGCAAATCAAATTGATTTAATTTTAAACAGAAAAAAGAGAGTGATTTGGACTAAAGAAGAAATCAGTGCAGCATTAACCTTAACATTTTTAAGCACAAGAGCCTATAAATATCTGTTAAAAGATTTGAAATATCCTCTTCCCTGCGTTACGCTATAAAAATATTGCTATATTGCTGCGTTACGCTAAAAAAAATAATTTAAGTCAGGGTATATTGGAAGACATGATAAGACACCTACTAGTCTTTATCAAATACATGGGAGCCTAGAGATCGTGAATGCGTCCTAAGTTTCGATGAAATGAAAATTTGCAAGATGATGGAGTATGATCAGGCTGCCGATGAAGTTGTAGGGCCATAGGTAGTTATGGCAAGAGGCCTTTTCCATAAATGGAAACAACCCGTTTTCTTGGGGTTTGATAAAAACATGACAAAAGACATAATAGTTACTTTAATTCAAGAGTTAGCCGAACAAAATATTAATTTTGTTGCTATTTTTAGTGACAACTCGTCATCTAATTTAGGTTGCTGGTGAGAATTGGAGTTGCCTAATCCTATTGAACTGTATTTTAAACATCCAAAAACGGATAAAAATGTATACATTGTACCCGATGTACCCCATTTGCTAAATTTGTTAAGAAATTGGTTCATAGATCATGGATTTCGGTACAAAAGGCTGGTTATTAAGGCAGACCTTCTATTTGATTTAGTGGCAAAACGAGATCAGGCAGAGTTAACATCGTTATATAAGTTAACAAGAAACCATCTTATAATGGTACCTCTCATGAAAACCAGAATGTACGACGAGCGGCTCAAGTTCTTTCGCGTACGACAGCTATATCATCAAGACAATACTATCCTGAAAATGACGAAGCCTCGAAGTTGGCAGTTTTTAAAGAAGTAGTAGACTTATGGTTCAGCATATCTAATTCGTTCACGCCTTTTGCAAAATTAGATTACAAGAAATTATTTACAGGGAATGAAAATAAAAAAAAAAGGCATAACAGGACATGTTCAATCTCATATCGACAATGACTATTATTGATAAGCCAGTCATGCAGATTTATCAAAAGTCGTTGCTTATGCAAATAACATCACTAAATTTAATATTTGACAAAACAAAAACACAGCATTACATTTATTTCAACACATAAGATAATGGGTAGTTGAAAATATATATATATATATATATATATATATATATATATATATATATATATATATATATATATATATATATATATATATATATATATATATATATATATATATATATATATATAGATATATATGTATATATATATATATATATATATATATATATATTTATATATTGTATATATATATATATATATATTATATATATATATATATATATATATATATATATATATATATATATATATATATATATATATATATATATATATATATATATATATATATATATATATATATATATATATATATATATATATATATATATATATATATATATATATATATATATATATATATAGTTATGTACACATGCGCTACGCGCTATGATACAGGTGCTAAGTAAGAAAACGGTCACAAGCGAGCCATCGATGTTACTCCACGCGCGGAGTCAGGTTCCAACGGGAACTCCACTGCAAGCAGGTTCCCACGACCAGGTGTGGTGTCGTATGTTCAGACGGACCGAGGCAACATGATCATCATAAACGTGGACGACTACGTGACCGGCAAACCTGGCAGCACCGAAAACACCAGCCTAGCTAAATACCACCGAATCCAGAAGTTAGCTTTAGTCTTAGGTTAGCAGTTCGCAAATAAAGATCCCCAGTAATGTTTTTAAAAAACTTACTCCGGGCTATCGTAAACATAATTGGCGCAGTCGGCTAGGCCCAATTCACGTTAAGTGACAAGTGTTCAAGTACAGTGCAGTGAAATAACGGAAATAAATCTGTGTATCGCCCGGACTTTGCTCCATCGCCCGATCCGTGGTTGACTCGTGACGATCGCGTGAATTTCATTATTTCATAAAGTATAAGAACAAGTGCACGAACGGTTGGTTTCAACTATTTAGAATTGGAAGAGAACATTCGAACAAAAGCTAGCGGCAAGACTCCCCAGCCAGCGTTACTGGGTAAACTAATCAACGCAGGACAATCGCTGACCCAACCCGTGGACAACGAGTGACTAAAGAAGAAAAGGAAGGACAATCGCTGACCCAACCCGTGGACAACGAGCGACCGAAGAAGAAAAGGAAGGACAAAGCAAAGGACAGGTAACGGAAAACCCTAATTTCCCGACACTTGGATAAAAAAAAGGTGAGTTACATCCTAAAGCATAAGTTCCACCACTCTTATAATAAAAAGGCGGTAGGCAACAAACAATTTTTATCATTGAATGCCAAAATATACCCCTTTCCCAAAAGTTCGTTCTTTGAAATTCACTAGGGAAAAGAAAATACCAGTGAAAATGGAACAAAATATACACGCATTGATTGAATCTATGCGCTTGTTAGAGGAATGCGTTAACACACTCCAAGCGGAAAACGATAGTTTACAACGCTTCCAACAACAACAACAACAGCCAACGACCTCGAGTCGCAGTGCTGACTATTTTCGTATCCCGGATCCAATTAGGGTCATTCCCGGATTCGACGGAAACAAAAAACAGTTAATCGGTTGGTTAACAACAGTTAAAAAAACACTAGACCTCTTCAAAAACAATGTGGCACCAGAAATATTTAGTGTCTACGAACAGACCGTAATTAATAAGATAGAGGGCAAAGCACGTGATACTATTTGTGTGAACGGAAACCCTACTACTTTTGATGAAGTCGCAGATATTTTGCAGAACGTTTATGGCGATCGAAACAATATCGCAACGTATCAAACACAATTGTGGAACCTAAAACAAAACGAATCTTTGACCCTTCACTACAGAAAAACAAAAGAAATTTTGATCAATATGAAATCAGTAGCAAGACAGAATACGGTATACGCTTCACATTGGGAGGCAATTAACCTGTTTTTAGAACAAGAATGCCTCGCTGCGTTCATAAATGGTCTGAGCAAAACATATTTTGGATATGCACAAACCGCACAACCAGAAGACTTGGAATCAGCTTATGCCTTTCTATGCAGATTCCAAAACGCTGAATGAACCAAATCAAACACCAATAATGGGTTCGAAAAACATCCTAGTGTCGACAAAAATGTAAAAAGGGATAATAATTTTTCACAACCTAAACACCTTGAAAATTGACCATTCAATAACATGAAACCATCTTCAGATCGTACAAAAATTGTTCCCTTGGACGTCAATCAATCCTTACGGTCCAATATGAGAAACAAAATTTTCTCGCATACAGCCGAAGAAGATGACGGAAAAACAATATCAGAAGAATCCGATTCAGACGAAGAAACCGATAATGAAGAAGATGTAAATTTTCAAATTACTGCAAACTTAAACCCACCGAGTTAAACGCAATTAACGGACTACCCTTTTACACAACAAAATTAAATGGCTCAAACATCAAACTTTTAGTAGACAGCGGAGCGAACAAAAACTTTTTAAATCCAGAATTAGTTCCACTAACTCAAAGAGTGAAATGCGAAACAATCACCATAAAAAATAAAAATGGTAAGTTCAAATCACAAGAATGCACATTCATAACCATTCTAGATAAAAAAATAAAATTTTACCTTTTCAAATGTCATAATTATTTTGACGGAATACTCGGATACGAATCACTCTCCGATATGGAAACACTAATTGATACAAAAAATCATAAACTTATTCTACCCGATCGTACAATCGACATAGAAATAAGAACATTAGAACCCCCTTCAATTACATTAAATGCTAATAATTCTCAAATTATAAAGCTTCCTGTTTCTCAAACAAAAGGAAACATTTTTCTTCCAAAAGACATTCAAATAAAAGATGCAATAATTCCTTCAGGCGTTTATAAAGCAAAAAAAGGATGTGCTAAAGTTCTTGCCAGGAATTACGGCGACACATTAACATTTCATTGGACTAAACCAGCAAAAACATATGAATTAGACAAAATGATCGAAATAAATCACATGAGCACACACCCATATAATGATCATCCGCAAAATTACATAGCAAATCTCGAAAATTTAATTCGCACCGATCATTTAAACAAAGAAGAAAAACATAAACTTTTCGAAATTCTTAAACAAAATCTAGGCATCATCCATCAAGAAAAAGAAAAACTTTCATGCACCACCGCTATTAGACATCGAATAAAAACTAAAGACGATATACCCATTCACACAAAAACTTATAGATACCCCAATATTCATAAAGCAGAAGTGAATAGGCAAATCGAAGAAATGATTGCTGACGGTATTATCCAACATTCTATATCCCCATGGACATCCCCAATCTGGATAGTCCCTAAAAAATCAGATGCAAGTGGAAAGGAGAAATGGCGCATCGTGGTTGACTATAGAAAATTGAATGAAAAAACGATCGATGATCGATACCCTATTCCCAATATAGAAGAAATTTTGGACAAGTTAGGTAGAAGCATGTACTTCACTACACTTGATTTAAAATCCGGCTTTCATCAAATTGAAGTTGATAAAAAGGATAGACCAAAAACAGCTTTTAGCACAGAAAAAGGATACTTCGAGTTTATACGAATGCCCTTTGGCTTGAAAAACGCACCTGCTACTTTTCAACGGGCCATGAATAATATTTTAGGTGACCTTGTAGGAAGAAACAGTCTCGTATATCTAGATGATATTATTATTTTTGGTAAATCACTCCAACAACATTTGGACAATTTGAATAAAGTGTTGAAAAAATTAATTGAATCAAATTTAAAGGTTCAATTAGACAAATGTGAATTTTTAAGAAAAGAGTGTGAATTCTTAGGACACATCGTAACTCAAGATGGCATCAAACCCAATCCAAACAAAATAGAAAAAATATTGCATTGGCCCATACCAAAAACAACAACTCACATTAAAGGCTTCTTAGTAATCCTTGGTTATTACCGAAAATGCATAAAAGATTTTTCAAAACTGACCAAACCCCTCACAAAATGTCTTAAGAAAGGTTCTAAAATAACACATAATGACGAATTTATAAATTGTTTCAATGATTGTAAACAAATGCTCACTACTGATCCAATTTTAAAATATCCTGATTTTAGCAGAAAATTCATTTTAGAAACAGACGCAAGTGACTTCGCCCTTGGCGCTGTACTTTCACAAAAATTCGAAGATGGTAAGGAACACCCAATCGCTTACGCTTCTAGAACGCTTAACGAAACAGAGTGCAACTATTCAGCTACCGAAAAAGAGCTACTCGCCATTGTTTGGGCAACCAAGCATTTCCGACCGTACATTTTCGGAACAGTTTTTGAAATAAGAACTGACCACAAACCTCTTGTTTGGCTAAGACAGAAAAATGATTTAAATAGAAGACTTCTTCATTGGAAACTTGCCTTGGAAGAATTCGAATTTGAAATTAAGTATAAAAAAGGTACTCTTAACGGAAATGCAGATGCACTATCCCGCATAACGGAAAACCCTGCTTTAACATCCGAATTAAATGCAAATACTGCCTCTAACAATACTGACACTATGACGCAACACTCAGCAGATACTAATGATGACGAATTCATCCCAGCAACTGAAAAACCACTAAATGAATTTAGAAATCAAATAATACTAGAAGAAAATAATAATGATTCTCGAGAAGCAATTACACTTTTCGGAAATTATCATAGAATAACAATAAAAACACCCCTTTTTGGACCAGCTATGTTGATCAACATAATCAAAGAATATGCATCTCCCAAATGTGTTACTGGCATTTGTTGCAGCGAAAAAATCTTACAAAACTTACAAATTATCTACAAAAACTATTTCTCTCGCACAAAATCGATCAAACTATTATGGACAAAAACAATTTTAGAAGATGTAACCGATGAAATTGACCAGGATTTGATTATTGAACGACAACATAATGCAAACCATAGAAGAATTATTGAGACCAAACTACATATCTCTAGAAAATTTTATTTTCCAAACATGAAAACTAAAATTACTAAATTTATTAACATTTGCAAAATATGTCAAAAAGCTAAATATGAAAGACGCCCATATAAACAAAAATATCAAATTACTGCCACTCCTAAAAAACCTTTGGAAATCGTTCATATGGACATCTTTATAATTAGTGATAAACATTTTCTAACCCTTTGCGATAAGTTCTCAAGATTAACCATGGCGATTCCTTTACAATCAAGAAACGCTATACATATACTAAAAGCACTAACTCAATTCTTCGCTAACGTTGGAAGACCTTGTTTGCTTGTGATGGACCAAGAATGTTCGTTTAAATCCACCACAATCAAACAATTTCTTGAAGAAAATAAAATAGAATCTCATTATACAAGTGTTGGTCAATCCTCTTCAAATGGAACAATTGAAATTGTCCATAGAACAATAAGAGAATTGCACAACATACTCTCACTACGAGATTCTACAAAAAAAATATCAACTACTTCAAAAATTAATTTGGCAGTCTCAATTTACAATGATTATATACACTCTCAAACAAACATATCCCCTAAAGAACTATTTTTCGGCTTCAAAAACGAAGATCCTATCCCTGAGGACCTTCAAGAAAGAATTAAACAAAAAGAGGAACTTTATAGAGTGTATGCCACAAAACAAAAAGAAAAAAAATCCAAATACATAGAAAAATTAAACAAAACACGAGAAGAACCAGAACTATTCAACGACAATGACACGATCTTCGAAAGGAAAAGAAATAATTTAAAACACGAAGAAAGGTATCGTGAAACGAAAGTTTTCGATAACCTAGTTACAAATATTTTAGACCGAAATGGAAGAAAAATTCATAAATCAAAATTGAAAAGGAAACGAAAAACCTGACATACCATTTAAATTCTTTCTCATCCTTACGGAAATCACAGCTGAATATTATAAAAAACTAAAAATGAAATTTGGAATGATTCATTTCCTAATAATAGTTTTGACTAATTCAAAACTTATAACAGCAACAATTTACAGATAAATTCCTAGAGAAGATAGAATAGTCGCAATAAAAATAGGAACGGCCAAAATAAAAATTGGATATTATAGAGTTATACATACAATAAATCTGGAAAAAATAGAAACTAACCTTAACTATATTCAGAATTAAGCCAATAATATTAGCCTAACCAACCATCTTAAGGACACCTTAGACTATAAAATCCTATCAGCTTATAAAAAAAATTAGGAAATATAAGACCTAGAAAACAAAAGAGAGGCATAATAAATGGTTTAGGAACAATTATAAAAATAATCGCAGGAAATCCAGATCAAGAAGATTTGAACATAATTAACAGCAACTTAGAACATTTAGAACATTCAGAAAACAAAATCATATCCAACATTAACGCTCAAGTTAGAATTAATTCCGAAATAGAAAAATCAGTGAACAAAATTACACAAACTCTTAAAAAAATCGAAAATCAAATGAATAATCAGATAAAAGTCGTAAAAATTGAAATAGAACAAGTAAATCTTATCCTGAACATTGATAACATTGTACAACTGCTAGAAGACATAGAAGAACAGATCAGCTTTGCTCGTTCTAACATAATAAACAAAAATATTCTATCGTCAAACGAAACGGAATATATATGGCAAACATTAAAAGATCAGAAAATATTTCTAAATTTTAAAGAGGAAATTTCACAATGTGTTTCATGCATAGTCACAGCAATAGGTAAAAAAATATTTCTTGTAGTAAAAAAAACCGATAGTAGAGCGAAAAGATTATGACCTCTTACGAATAGAAACTCTAAACGTACACAACACCCGAGTAGAGACAGATGTAAAATTTGTAGCCAAGCATAAAAACACCATTTTTAATGTTAACGAGGAGTCCACGATTTGCAACAACCCACAACCGCTAAACGACGAGTGTATCTCAAATATCATCAGAAATCATCCATCTAAATGTACCACCACCACGAGCTCCGAGCATACGTTAATACGAGAAATGAAACCAGGAGTCATTCTAATCGATACCACCCTTGGAGTGCCAGTCATTGATTCATGTTCAAACAGCCAAATAATAGCAGTACCCACCAGTGCACAATGGGCATTTGCCGGGATGAAATTCAAAAAATCAACTTTGTAATAGCGCAATTCCAAATAATAGGTTTTAATACTAAGGGTTAAACTAAGAAAAATACCAAATAAGAGCTCTTTATCTCTTCTGGTTCTCTAGAAAACACCTCTCAAAGACGAGATTTGTTAAAAAAACGCAGAAAAATCTTCACTTTTTTGGAAAACTTTAAACCTTTGTAACTTTTTCAAATATGAACCGATTTTGATAAATTTAGACATTTTATAAAGGATATTTAGTCAGCTTTATAAGCACATGAAAAATTTTGAGCTAAGTTAATTAAATGCAAAAATATACGATAATAACTGAAGAAACCTCCTGAAAATTTTCATAATTTTAATTTTTGACTTGATGCCATTATAAAAGTGGCGTAGAGTGGCGTTGTCTCATATATGTCACATCATAGTGTAATATATATACTATCAATCTGTGAAGAAATATTCTGCGAAAGTTTGCGAACGCGAATTTTATTGAAGTTTTTTCATATCAACTTTTTCTAAAAACAGACACATGCGTAACTAGGCGGCTCCATAGGTGCCTAGTGTAGCGTATTTCGTGTATTCTACAAAAATATATTCTACGTTCTTTTGATCAATTTTCATTTCAATTACGAAGCTGTGTATCTTAATTTCAGCTCATGTACTTATCTTATTCTTATTATATAGCTCATGTACTTCTATTCTAACCTAACTTTATCATTAAATATAATGAAGCAAATCAGAACCAAATACCTTTTGGTCCTACTGCAGATTACAGAAGGATATAAGGAAAGTAATTCTTAAATTATACGCATAACAGGAAAACGTTATGAATTCAGTAGCATCTATTGGCGTTTTGGGAGAAGAAACTCCCAAAACTCATGACAAACTAAATATAAGGATAGAGGGGAGATGCTACAAAGAATATTTTGCAAGAAAGAAAATGCATCCAGAAGGACATTTTGTATAATGAGCTGTATTTCTCTGATTCGTTAACCAGTTCAATATCAGTAGCTACACGCACTAAAACAAAGACAGGGTTTAACTTTACAAATGAAGTAAATACTTAGTTTGTAGCTATCGTGCAATTTTGATTTTTTCAGATAGTTGTAAAACCAAGAAGGATTTTTAGTTTTATTACCCCTTCTGAAGGCAGTACAGCACTTGGAAAGGTATTGGATGAATATTCAAAGACAAACAATATGTGTTGCTTTTCATTACGAATTTGGGAAGTACTTTATTTCAATGCACCTGCTCTATCTAATTATTTAAATGCCTTTATTCATGTCTTTGGAAAAGTGAACTAGACGTCAGGAGCTTGTAATAGCATCCACCTAAGTTGTGTATGTAAATTTTTAATATTTGTACTACCTGTGAGTAAAAGTGACGAGAATTAGCTACAATTGTCCTATACAAAGCAGAAAAAAATATTTTATTCAAAATTATTATGTTTTGTTTATATATTATTATTATTATTATTTATTTATTTAATCTTCATTATGGAACATTACAGTACATTTTAAAATGGTTTATACTATTAGCAACAAATAATACAAGAAAAAAAACACACAAAATTAATAAAACTAAGCAAAAATCCCTTAAAACACTATTTTATGTAGCGCCACCTGGTGGTATGGATGCGAACTACAAATAAAATGTTATTTACTATCATAATACTCTACTACAAACGATAAAAACTAACAATTTCTGCAAAAATAATTTTATCCCGCAATTTGTTCCAAACTGCCCATTGTGCAGTGGCGGGTCAAGCCTCTCCGAGGCCCTAGGCGTAATGGTAGACGGGGCCCCTTTACCAAATCCATCGATTGGTGGGGGGGGGGGGGGGGGCAAATTTTCTAAGTTTGCTGCAGTTACATTTTGTACTGAAAGCTATTGAGTAATACATGGTTTTGTCGTTTCACTGAATATTTGTAAAACAAATTACTGAAAATGCATTTATTTATTCTGTCAAAACGACATGTAAGTCAGTTTGAGCCTCAAAAGAAAATATAATGCGATGCCCGCTTGTTCGTGATGAACAAAAATTTGATTTGGGTAAGCGATTACTTACAGACACCCCGATAAAATTTTAGGTGCATATTCGGCATGCGGAATTAACGTTTTGGTTGAGAAAAATCTTCACACCACTTTGCTGTTCTTGCTGAAATTTCGTGGTAACCGTGAGTGCATACCAAATCAACAAACTTGTTTCGACAAAATACAGTTCACATCTGTATAAAACTTTATGAAACAGAAATGAACATGAGCAGAATGGACTGCCATCCTGCGCATCAATAAAAACCCCAATTTCTATACTTTTTTTCGCCAATTTTTAATCGATATCAATGACTAAACAATCAGTAATATCAGAAAGGCTTTGTGGTATGTTTAAATTTTGGGTACTGTGTATACTGTTTCGAAGCGGACTTTCGACACTTGATCGTCTAGGCGATCATAAAAACCTTTAGGACGTTGGAGTTTAGAGGGCTTACCTTGGGTAGGAGGACATAAGTAAACTCCTGAAATGAGAAGTCGATAGATGATGGATGGGCTTAGTCCTATCCTGACAATCCGAACAAATCTGACCTGCCATGATCGGAGTTGGTTTTATTTATACTCAAAAGAAGTTAAAGGTCGGAATCGTTTCCTATCCTATCGTTTTCGCTAAGCTAGTTACGTTTGTCTTTTATTGACAAGAACGATGGTTCTAAACGATATTTTCTTTCCTACTTTACAGTTTTCAGCTCGTGTTTCATAGTACGGATGGTTTGATTTAAAATCGTCATCGTGAGCATAACATGAAAACAATAGTTTGCTTTTACGTTGGTGTTTACCTTTACAATGAATACTGAAGTACCGTCTTGCTTCGATTTACGGCCACTTCATTTTCAATCGGTCAGAGCGATAACTTCTTGCACGCGGGAAAAACAATATTTTCATTCGAAAGTAACTGAAAATACCCTGTATTGCAGTATGTTTGTCTTAAGTGATCCGCGGACCACAGATTGGAGGCCACTGCTTTAGATCAGCTGCTTTCTAAATGATCGATCGTTGGGGGCCAGGAGAATGCATCTTTTTCTTCTACACATGCATTATTATATTATTACAGTTAATACACAAAATAACTGGTTTATGATATTAAACAATGCGATTGGTTATATTGTTGTTTTTCTTAAATTATTATATCATCCAAGCAAGTTTCTAATTCGTTTTATTAACTTACAATTACTAAAATTGATTGTAAAGATTCTTCAATTAAGGCCCGTGTCTGTGCTCCATCGCATGCGATTTTATCGCACGTGCTGTCAAACGCTTTTTCGTATAATATTGAGATTATTTGGATGATTATAATAATATAACGATTATGAAAAATTAAGTTGAGATTGTTCCTACAAAACACCACACATTTAGTTTGACAGATAAAATCGGATGCGGCGTCCGACGAAATCAAAATTTTTTGATTCCGTCGTACGACGAAATCGCACGTCCGACGTTATCTGTCAAATCTCATATAAAATTTTGACAGGCCTTCCGATAAAATCGCATCCGATGGAGCACAGACACGGGCCTAAGAGTCAGCAGCATAGTGTGCAAAAGTCATAAAAAGTTCCAAAAGATTAAGCAAAATCGCAATATCGCTTCTCAATGTACCCTTCCTTCCATGTTGCAAATTTGTTTCAGGATATATCTGAAGATGATACAAAAACCTTAACAGCTGAAAAATTATCGAGACAAACGTACAATCGTTCAGTACTAGTATGAGGCCACGGACAAGTAAGGCCAGGTCAGACAAATTGTTAGCGTATTTCCTTCAAAAATACTCCTAGAAAATCGTTGCATCCTTAAAAAGCAATAGTGTGTAACCATTGTTCTCGTTAAATCAACAGTCAGGTTTTTATGGAATTATTCGTTTCTATTTTCTAATTTCTCCTCAATTTTGACCATATTGATTGGTCCGACAATCCATGTTATGGTGATCAAATTTGGAAGAGTTCAACGATATGAATTGTCGTATTAAAATATGTTCAGTTACTTTTTAATGAATAGGATCTTCCTATCTTTCAAAATCGGGCAAATATTTTCTCAGGCCTGACTGCATATTGTGGCGGGCCGGACTTTGCCGACCGCTGCCGACAGCTTACTTAGTTCAAATTTTACGCGATCATTCATATCGATATTTCCTTTCCGTCGACCCTTTTGACCCAAACCCTTCAACAGCTTGCCTTTCTACCATCACTTCCTCCTGTCCACAACTTTGACTGGGCCCCAAAGGTAAGCCGGGGCACGAGTTCTTAGTTTTTGCGAGATAACATAGACATAAGCCAAATTAAAAAGCGCACACATCGACATCGGAATCGATTCTTGAATGAAACCTCAACAGATAAAAAGAGCGTGCTTGGTGTCAGCCAATTTTTCTTGCTAATTTCTACGGCTACGAACCGTTGTGTTGAGATCGGTTCCGGAGCCTTTTAATGTCGTATGTCCTTGTAGTTTGCGTGAGGCATCTCTTGTAACGGATTTTCGCTGTACCCAATTCGTGCGTAGCGTTCATTGCATTTGATCCAACGCTTTGGGCCAACGATGATGAAATGATATTGTTTTGAGCTGTGGGCATGTATCGCCGCGTTCTGCTTATCCAACTAAGGTAAAAATATTGCACATGTTAAAAAGGCAAATATTTTCTGCTTCTGATAGTAAAATGCTTCTGATAAATAAAATAAATATGCTTCTGATAAGTCTGGTAGTAATAGTAAATCTGATTGTAAACATAACCCAGGGAGGGAAAATGGGGGTATATTGGGTTGACAACACCAAATGGAAGGGGCCCCTCAATCGACGGGATCATCAACGGGGCCCCCAAATGGCCGAGGCAATGGAGATTGTTCTTCGTATTATGGCTGTGTATGGATGTATGTAGATGCAGCTGTAACGGTTTTTGGTTTTGTTGTATTCGCAAAAATTGAAATAGTCGATAAAAACCATATATGAATGAACATGGTCCATAGGTTCCTTGAGCATTTTTATACCCTTCCCCCCTTCCACCAGGCCAGGAATGTGAATACCATTTTTCGTGTGAAACAGCTGTCTGCTTTCGGCACACAATCGCAAAGCGGTAGCAGGGGCCCCGTATGCAAGTACAGGACGGTTCATCCCAGCCAAGAGCGCACACAATGACATCGATTTAACCATTTCTCGAATGAAACCTCAACCCACTGAAGCACCGTTGACCAAACGACCTTCCTAGGCTTTTTAAAGCGACGCGAGCTTGGTGTCAATTTTTCCTGCTAATTTCTCCGGCTACGAGCCGGTGTATTGAAATTTTGTGTAGGGGCCTTAAAAATTTTGTTTGGGTGTGTTGTATGCTTGTGTTGTGTAACGGGTTTTCGGTGGTAGTTAAGCGCAGCGTTCTGTGCATTGCATTTTAGCAGCAAGTTGCTCTGCGTGGTTTTGGGTTTGGGTTTGGGTTTGGGAGACCACCCACACCAGCAAAAATTGACGGTTTCTCGCTCTGCCCAATACTTTGCGCCAACGATGATGAGGTATTGATTTGAGCTGTGCGCGCGTGTCGCAGCGTTCTTCGCTTGCGACTTTGGTGCAAGAATCGGCAGATTTCTTAGAACATTTAATGTGTTGCTTTGAGTAGTATGGGGCCCCGGTTTTCTGCAGTTCGGGGCCCTCGACAAAATATAGTAAGTGAAGCGATGGGGTCGCCGGGGCCCCTGGCGGGCGCCCAGTCCGCCCACCGTTTAACGTGCCACTGGTACCCACACTAATTGAAACCGGCAATTGCACCGTAAAAATCTTAAATAGCACATTTACTGCGCATATTGATGTGTTAGACCAAGAAGACTACTTCCTACCCTTAACTGGCAGCAAAACAGAAATAACTCTAAACAAGCCAAGTATACAAGATCTGCACACAATGCATATTAGTAACATACATCAACTCCATACAATAACACTCCGCTTACGCACACATACAATTGCAGGAGGGATATTAATTGTTGTTCTAACAGGCTTTCTTATAACTGCATTTTGCATCTACAAACACAAAACCAAACATGCAGAGAAGAAAATGTCTACCGAAGCTATTCACAACATCATCCCACTGCAAACGTCGGTAAGTCGATCGAGGACGCTCGACGTTTAAGGAGGGAGGAGTTATGTACACATGCGCTACGCGCTATGATACAGGTGCTGAGTAAGAAAACGGTCGCAAGCGAGCCATCGATGTTACTCCACGCGCGGAGTCAGGTTCCAACGGGAACTCCACTGGAAGCAGGTTCCCACGACCAGGTGTGGTGTCGTATGTTCAGACGGACCGAGGCAACATGATCATCATAAACGTGGACGACTACGTGACCGGCAAACCTGACAGCACCGAAAACACCAGCCTAGCTAAATAGTACCGAATCCAGAAGTTAGCTTTAGTCTTAGTTTAGTAGTTCGCAAATAAAGATCCCCAGTAATGTTTTTTTAAAAACTTACTCCGGGCTATCGTAAACATATATATATATATATATATATATATATATATATATATATGTATATATATATATATATATATATATATATATATATATATATATATATATATATATATATATATATATATATATATATATATATATATATATATATATATATATATATATATATATATATATATTTTTTTTTTTTCTTTGGCTCAACAACCGATGTCGGTCAAGGCCTGCCTGTAACCACTTGTGGGCTTGGCTTTCAGTGACTGATTGATTCCCCCCCATAGCAGGATAGTCAGTCCTACGTATGGCGGCGCGGTCTATTTGGGGATTGAACCCATGACGGGCATGTTGTTAAGTCGTACGAGTTGACGACTGTACTACGATATACTTCTCATCATTCTTTATTTTTATTCCAGCTGAATCAAGATGTTTTGGAAAAAAATTTCTCTCAACTGAGGCAACTTGGAGAGGGTATACGACCACCCTACACCTATGAGCTGCTTACATCGAATAAGAACAATCGTACTGGGAAAAACACCAAGTATTATAAAGAACCAAACCCATTTACCTCGTCCTCATCTGGCACACGATGAATCTGTATCCATAGAGCAACGTATTGCAGAGGAAAACGAAAATGACGGATATCGAGACGAGAGAAATGACGACTACGTGTTAGCTGAACTATACTCCTCTGGTGATATCATGCCTACTCTCAATGAACCGGAAGGAGATACAGAAGATTTTCTATCAAGTGATGGTAGTTCATTAAGTAGCACGATGATCGAATTACCAGAACAGGACAGCGATGGTCTTGAATATGTGATGGGATACATAGCATCTAGACACGTAGATAAGTTTCCGTTACTAGATTTGGGTAAGCAAAGCTTGCACTTTACTACAGATCATAGCTCTAGCTTCCCGCCATCATTCTTGCGCCATTTGTCTAAAGGTGGATTGTTTTCCCATCAGAATCGTTTTTAAAGCAAGGATTTAAAATGGAAAAAAATCCAGAAACTACATCCTGATGGAAAATTAACCAAAACAAAAGGTATCGTTTAAAAATTGACAAATCGTATCGTAAAAAAATGCCTGAAATACCCTTACCAATAATAAGCAGCTTTGCAAAGCAACGTATTTGCATAAGAATAAAATATGAAAACATAAAAATAGCTAACGAAAAAAACCAACAATCTCAAAGAGGCATAGCAGGACGTTCAAAATCGGCAAACAAATGAAGAAAAACAGTAACTTAACAATTTGTTACACATTTTTCAAATTAAAGTTAAAGTTTTTGTTAAATTCTTATACTTTACATGTTTAAAGTAATGTAGTTACCATTTATTAGAGCATCGATGTATTATAATTTTTTTTTGTACGAATTATATTACGAATATACAACTCATTTCAGGAATGATTCCATATCAATCAATCATCAAATGAACCCTCTATACATCACAAACTCTCTGGTAGAATATCACAAGAGAACGCATTTGATTAATGAAAAAAAAAATAATCGATAACCGAGAAAATATATTATTGGTTGACATCTAAGATAAGTTCATCAAAGAAATATCATCTATTATTTACTCAGAGTTTCTGATGCTATGCAGATATCGATTGAAAGCTAATTATGTATGATTCTCGTTTCTAAAATGACGGATGAAGATCTACGAAATGTTAATAGTATCCTGGCTTTAACTCTAGACCAGGGGTCTCCAAACTACGGCCCGCGGGCCGCATGCGGCCCTCAAGGGCTTGAAATGCGGCCCGCGATGACTTTGTAAATGTTAAAATAAATAGCTTATTTTATTGACTAATTCATCAAAATTCAAATATTTACTTCTGAAAGTCGAAAATTAAATTTGAATAAAAGAAAGCTGTAGAAATTTGATACACTCAATTTATATTTTCTAATTAAAACGAGATTTGAAATTTCAGCTATTGTAAAAGTAGCGTCAAAATGTCCCTCAACAACGTTAATTGTGAAGCAATGCGGCCCGCGAACTGAAAAGTTTGGAGACCCCTGCTCTAGACTAATCGAACAACACACCCTCGCGCCCCTTGTACAATACTTCAGATATGGTTTGCGTTCTGAAAACGTCTGTTGCTGACGGTCGTGAGTCCTTTCCTAAAGGAGGCATTTTCGCGATACATGGGGTTGTATAATAGATTCACTACTCAGGTGTGAGTTATAAAATCATTATCGTATTCTGCACATGTGGGTACACTGGTGGACATAAAAATAGGAACTTTTTTCTGTGATCGAAAGACATAGTTCTTGTCAGAAATATTTGGTAGCCCTGAAAAGGACTGTCTAAGTGGTTGTTGGGAGGTGGTGTTGCGGTGTTCCACAGAGCGAAAACACATTCTAACGGTCAATGTGGTGACCGTTATTCACTATCACTTCCTCACAGCGTAGGGCCATATCGCCGATGAGGTTACGGCATTCGCTTCTGTCTATGCGTTTCCACATAGCCTCGCAGCGTGTCCATAGATCATCGGCTGAACGTGCAGGCTGGTTCTTAAGCTGACGCTTGAGAGTTGACCACAGATTTTCAATTGGGTTTAGGTCAGGACTCAACGCAGGCCACGGTAGAACTTGCACATCCTGGTTTGCCAAATAACATTTAACTGTTCGCGATGTGTGCTTAGAGTCGTTATCATGCTGAAAGATGTAATGCTCTTCGTCTCCGAATTTTTGTCGGGCGTATGGCAACATCTTACGACGTAGTATTTTTCTATACCCTTCCAAGTTTAGTGTCCCTTTGATACGGAACAAAGGACCCGGGCCGTGCCAGGAAAAGCAACCCCACACCATTACGTGGCCGCCTCCGTGCTTTAGGGTTTTTATAGTATTTTTTGGATGATACGCCTGATTAGGAAGGCGCCAGACGTATTTAGTGCCGTCCGAACCATCCAGATTGATTCTGGACTCATCCGAAAAAATGATTTTGCTCCACCAAAAGATGGATGCAGCTAAATGTTCTTCGGCAAACCGAATGCGCGCTTCTACGTGGTGCGGCAGTAGCTTACGAACCTTCCGCGGTCTCCGGGCACAGAACCCAGCGGCGTGTAAACGGCGAGACACCGTTTTCGCCGAAACTTGCAAATCAAGCTCCTGCTTGATACGAGCGCAAGTTTTGAAAGGATCCGCCCTGATCATCTCAACCATCTGCGCGTCAACGTCGACCGTTGTTTTTCGCGGACGACCTGTGGATTTACCCGTAGCCTCGCTACCAATGGCGTTGTCCACAAACGTCCGCGAACGGCCGAACGCCTTGCAGATTGTCTTGATCGGCACGTTCTCACGATATAGCCCCTGAATGTGTTTTCGCTCCTCTGGTGTGCAGTGCTTTCCGCGACCCATGATGATTTTGTGGAATTTTTAAATAGCAACCTTTCACCTTGACCACTGATGGAAGAATGAAGCGCAACACGGTTTGGCTCTCCTCTCCTGGCACTCAAAACTCAGATAAGTATAAACTCACCAAAAATGAGAGTATAAAAGGCAAAAATCGGCTATTGCAAATTCAGTACGCCTCCAACTGTTGGCGATGACACACCTAGTGAACGCAAAAAAAACACACAATTTTTTTTTCCTATTTTTATGTCCACCAGTGTACCTACTTATCACTCTTCGCACATCGGTTCACGATCGGGATCAACAGAACATGGTACATATCGATCTTTACTACGTGCTTCACGTAACAAGCCGCTTCTTTCATATTCAGTGTGATAATCGCCAGAAGACAGTTCACGCAATAGGCAGCCACCTCGAGTCCCATGAAGCTCGTGGACAATATGGGCACCTTCTTGACTAACGCGAGTTGCTCATTGACCTGCTTGGCATCGGCCGCCGTACGCAGTACGCAAACGTTGCACAAGTAGGCACCCTCAATCGTAAGTCGGCCAGGATTCGAATCAGTCGAAATGTACGCCTAATAGTACCAGATCTGATAGCCAATGTCCCAATGGCACCGTCCAGCTTCGTTACTGCAGTGCCCAGCATGATTTCGATGTCGTTATGTATCGTCGTAGAACTGTTGCGTAAGCAGCAGGACATTTACAAGATTTAGGTCTTTCATTTTGCTCACCTTCACCCGGCCGTAAGTTAGAGAATTTCCCTTCTTTATCATCACTATCCACCCGTATGTGATAAGGTTTAAACCCGCAGATAGAAAAAGCAAGCAAAACTGGACAGCACAGTTTGCTTATGGTTCCTGTACTAACAAAGATGAAGGAAAGTATAATGATGTAATGATTATTTCTTTGAACAAAATAGTTCAAATAAGATACTTCGACTGATATTGTGCCTGTAGCTTGAGCAGCATCATCACTGTGTGTGTAGATTCTGTTGGTAAACAAAAATCGACGGCAGTTGTCAAACTGATTTATAAAATGGCAACATGCCTAACGCTAAGAAGACTTCTTCTTCTTCTTTGGCTCAACAACCGATGTCGGTCAAGGCCTGCCTGTAACCACTTGTGGGCTTGGCTTTCAGTGACTAATTGATTCCCCCCCCCCCCCCCCCATAGCAGTATGGCGTTGCGGTCTATTTGGGGATTGAACCCATGACGGGTATGTTGTTAAGTCGTACGAGTTGACGACTGTACTACGAGACCGGCTAAGAAGACACCTCCTCTATATTCCTCCTTGGTCCCGCTGTGCAAAGCGACGGAAGAAATCATGGCGTTCGGAGAATTTTCTCATGCCTTCCTTTTCTCTCCAACGGCAAATTTGTCAAGCAGCTCGTCGAGCTACCCATCCCTGGCTCCGCCTCATACGCCTCGCCTGAGCGCGCTGTCGAAGGTTTGGATGTGTTGGTGCGTCAGACGGCCAATCGCTGTCAGCCGTCGTTCGTGCTTTTTCCCTCCATAGCGCTATCTCTTTCTCGCGTGTGGACAATGCTCATGAGTTGCTGTGGCGCTTGAAAAAGCCGTTAACAAACATTGCGGCGATGAAGTTTCATTTTCACAAATCAAACTAAAAAAGCGCAATGAGTTCAAACGCTGCAATTTAAAACTGACTAAGGAATAGCTAGCTGACGCTGGAGGTTTTGCTGTGCAACGCGCAGAACCCTATTTCGCATAACCACGTTCATCCCTGCGCTGATTTTCATCAACTTTCCTTTCCACCGGCATCTAGAACGCAAGCTGATGATGAAACCGGCACACTGGAAAGTTCATTGGCAATCCCTGGGGCCTGTCATCGAACTAAATGTGCTAAGCATTAAGCATAACTGTAAGGTACGACCGCAGAATCCGATATCGGTCTATAGACAAGGTAAATAGGCCTTTCTTGAACGCGGTAAACTGCTTCCGCAAAGAGTGCGTTTGCGAGAAGAATAGAAATGAGAGCGACAAAACGAGAGAGTGCGAGAGATAGAAAGAGAGAGAGTGGAGGAAAGGTCAGTAGCAAAAAGGAAGTCGAACAATACGGAAGCAAATAAAACTAATTTTTTATGCGATCTTATCAAAAGTGCATGTAAAAAAGGTTTTTCAAAAGATTTACTTTCCGAATCGTAGCGCTACTCAACAATAAAAAATTAGTTTGTTACCACAATACTAAAAGTGATCGTGAATCTCTACCTGCATCCCGAAAGTACGAACGAGACCGGCGACGTTGTGGATGCCGTATTGGCCGTTGCAGCGAGAGTGGAGATGATCGAGAAAGGAGAATCGGCGCAGCAGACGCACACCACTAAGCAGACACGTGGTGCGCAGCAATTGAAGCTAAACGGTGAGAAAAGAAGTAAAACGAAATCGAGCAAGGAGAAAAGCATCAATACGCTTGTAGCCAAATACGACGCAGAGATGCGAGAGAAAGATAACGAGATTGAGAATTTGCGTTTGAAGGTTTCCAAATTGAAACGCAATCAACGTCGTCCCGTTGATAACCCTTGCGTGACAAGTCGTAGTGCAACAAAGGAGATGGATGAGGATGAGCGCAGCACGGCGAGTGAGGATTTATCTAGCGGTGATCGTGAGCTCGTTGAAAGTGATGTGGAAACGAAGGTTGAAGAAAAACCCCTTACGCGTCGTCAAGAGTCGGCATGTAAACGTTTATCGATGCCATTACCCCCGTTTAGTGGTGCCCCCGAGGATTGGCCGGCGTTTATCAGCTGTTTTGAGGACACGACAAAAGCATGTGGCTTTTCTAACCTCGAAAACTTACAACGATTGAGACAAAGCCTAAGTGGAGATGCATTGGAAGCGGTAAATGGAACGTTGATGCTCGCGGATGCTGTTCCGGACATGATGAAGGAGCTGCGAAATTTATTTGGGAAACCTCGTCGTATCCTGAAGGCGCTGTTACGCAAGGTTCGAGCTGTACCTGCTCCGGATGCTGATCGACTGGAGACGTTTATAACGTTCGGACTCGCAGTGAAACAATTGGTCGGACACATCGTGGGTGCGAAGCTGACGGAGCATTTAAGCAATCCTTTGCTCGTCGAAGAGCTGGAGGAGAAGCTGCCTCCAGGTTACCAGTTAGATTGGGTAAGATATAAACGACATAGGGGTGGAAAATCTCTACAAGTGTTTTCAAGCTACCTGACTGCCCTTACGGAGGATATCACGGAAGTAAAGGATTTCGGAAGCTACAAGACCAACAGAGGAAATTTCCGTTCTGGGATCCGTGCAAACCTAAATCATCCTGTGATCGAAAACAGGGACGTCAAAAAGTGCTACGTTTGCAACAGCATTTCGCACAAGGTGAGAGACTGTAACGAATTTAAGAATGTTTCAGTACTAAGCCGGCTGGACTACGTAAGGAATAATTCGTTGTGCGTGAACTGTCTGAACAATCACGGAAGAGCTGTGTGTCGGTTTAGGCGTGCATGCGGGTTTGAGGGATGCAACGATCACCACCATCCTTTGCTGCATCAGACGTCTACCCTAGTGGAAGAGGCGTGCAACGCACATCGTGGAAAATATCTTTCCACGGTTTTTCGAACGATGCCAGTTACGTTATCGGCGGGTGATCGTACTTATGATACGGTGGCCTTTCTGGACAAAGGGGCTTCGGGAACATTTGTTGTGGATGAAGTTGCTGATGCGCTTGGCATTCAAGGCGTGAATGAGCCGCTAGTGGTGAGCTGAAGTGCAGACGTCGAACGACGGGAAGATAAGTCAAGGAAAATCGATGTCGTTTTATCCACAAGAGGATCATCCGAGAGCTTTCTACTAAAGGGAGCACGAACCGTGGAAAAGCTTGTGCTTCCTTCTCAAAGAGAGTCCTATCGTTATCTACAGCAGCAATACCCACACCTGAAAGGTGTGCCAATTGAAGAGGCGGCAAATGAGCCCGTGAGGATACTGCTTGGACAGGACAACCTGCATTTATTTGCCCCGATGGAGTCGAAAATTGGCAAGCCAGGAAAGCCAATCGCCGTGAAAAGCAAGATCGGTTGGTCAATTTATGGCCCGAAGAGTACGGTAAGCAATATACCAAATGAACGCATTAATTACCATACTATCGTTCCAGTTACCAACGAAGAGCTGTATGACGTTTTAAGAATGCAATACACTTTAGAGAATTCTGACGTTCTTGAAGCCAAGCTGCCAGTAGCCAAAGAAGATCGCAGAGCGAACGATATCTTGCAAGCGACCACGGTGCGTATAGGTGACAGATTTGAGACGGGACTCCTGTGGAAATCAGATGAACGAAAGTTTCCTGACAGTTTCCAAATGGCAAAAGGGCGTTTAGATGGTTTGAAACGAAAAATGGCGAAGGACAAGGAATTGGAAGTAGCCATACATAAGATGATAGAAGAGTATGAATTAAAGAATTATGCTCATAAGGTGACTAAAAAAGAGTAAGATGAAACGGACCCTGCTTCTGTATGGTATCTCCCACTTATTGTGGTAAAAAACCCAAACAAACCAGGAAAACTCAGATTAGTTTGGGATGCAGCTGCAACCGTTAGAGGTGTGTCTTTGAACACGGAATTGCTAAAGGGCCCTGATATGCTTTGCTCGCTGCCATCGGTTATATGTCCCTTCAGAGAAGGTCCAATTGGATTTGGTGGAGATATCAAAGAGATGTACCACCAAATTGCATTTAGATAGGAAGATAAACAAGCTCAAAGATTCTTGTTCCCTGACCCAGAAAATGAGAAACCAATAACATACGTTATGGATGTTGCCACCTTCGGATCAACATGCTCGCCATGTTCGGCACAGTTTGTAAAAAATAAGAATGCCGACGAGTATAGTATAGTGAGACATATCCTGAAGCTTGCGATGCAATAAAGAACCGACACTACGTTGATGACTATTATGATAGTGCGGATTCAATAGAACAAGCAGTACGATTGGCAAAGCAAGTAACATATGTACACTCAAAAGGTGGTTTCCATGTACGAAATGGGGTCAGTAATGGAAAAGGATTTAGCGAGGAAATGGGAGAACAAAATCCTGCGCTATCAATCCAATTTAAAGAGAAATGTTCAGAGCGTATTACGAAAGTTGATCGAGTTCTGGGCATAATGTGGAATGTAAAGGATGACACATTTCAATTCGCACCACCTTCTAAAGCTTATAAAAATGATCACCCTTCGAAGAGAATAGTTGTCAGTTGCGTGATGTCGCTGTTTGATCCAATGGGATACCTGACACCATTCACAGTGTTAGGAAAAATGCTCGTTCAAGAGTTATGGAGAACTGGATGCGATTGGGATGAACCCATCGACTATTCGACGCTAAAAAATTGGGAAAATTGGAGACAATTGATGCCAAAAATCGAAGCGATTAAAATCCCGCGAGCATATTTTGGTTGGTTTTCTTCAAAACAGATCAAAGAGCTTCAAGTGCATGTGTTTGTGGATGCTAGTCAATCTGCATATGGGTGTGTAACGTACTTCAGAGCCGTGTTCTTTGATAGCATCCAGTGTGCTTTGGTGATGAGCAAATCAAAGGTAGCACCTATCAAAGAACGTACGATTCCACAGTTGGAGCTATGCGCAGCAGTTCTAGGCGCAAGGTTAGTGAACACAGTGAAGAAAATGCATAGATTGGCAATTACGAAGCAATTTCTCTGGTGCGATTCTCGTACCGTATTATCGTGAATACGATCCGACCAACATCGATACAAACCCTTTGTTGCTTTCCGGATTGGTGAAATCTTGGAAACGTCGAGTGTGATGGATTGGCGCTGGATTCCTTCGAATGAAAATGTAGCAGATAAACTGACGAAACGTTGTAAAGAATGGTGTTTCGATCCGGAAGCAGTATGGCTCAAAGGACCTGCATTTTTATACAAAAATGAATTAGAATGGCCAAATCAACCAAGTATTGGCGCAAACACTGAAGAAGGATTACGCGCAATTCACCTGTACCATGAGGTAGATCTCCAGAAACCCCTCATTGATGTGACACGTATATCGAAATGGACTATACTAATTCGCACTATGGCATGTGTGATTAGATTTATATCCAATTGTAAACGTAGACGAGATGGGAAAGAGCTAGAAACATTTAAAGCGACCAAACTACAGCGGAAGAAAATAATCACGGCAAATTGGAAAAAAGTAAACGTTCCGTTAACTAAAGAAGAGCATTATAAAGCAGAGTGTATTCTCTTAAAAATGGCTCAGGCGAAATGTTTCGGAGATGAACTAAAGGTATTGAGACATAACATGAATTTGTCAGCAGAAGAGTGGATTCCTCTTGAGAAGTCGAGCATGTTATATCGCCTAACACCATTGATCGACGGCGATGGAATTATTCGCATGGAAGGGCGCACCATTAATGAAGAAGTACTTCCTTTCGATTTAAGATTTCCAATCATTCTGCACAGGCACCACTCCATCACCGGAAAAATCATTCAGTGGTACCATGAAAAGCATGGACATGCTTTTCGAGAGGCAGTGAAAAACGATCTTAAGCAACGTTACTTCATTATAAATATGAATGCAGCAGTGAGAAAAACCGTAAGCGGTTGCGTTTGGTGTAAAGTCAAGCGAAGTCGGCCGGCAGTTCCCAGAATGGCACCATTACCTCCTGAAAGGATCACCGACACGCAACGCCCATTCAGCAGTGTCGGAATCGATTATTTCGGCCCAATCGAGGTGACGGTAGGTCGCAGTCGTCAAAAAAGGTGGATTGTCCTCTTCACATGTCTCGTAGTACGTGCGGTGCACTTAGAAGTAGCCTACGATTTGAGTGCATCGTCATGTTTAATGGCTATTAGAAGATTTATCTGCCGTCGAGGCCCTCCTTCAGAATTTATTTCAGACAATGGGACGAATTTGAAGGCAGCCAGTAAGGAACTAGTGGAACGGATGCAGGCGGTCGACGAAGAATGCGCCAAGGAGCTGACTAACGCGCGAACTTCTTGGCGATTCATTCCACCCGGTACACCGCATATGGGCGGCTCATGGGAGAGAATGGTGCGGACTGTTAAGGCTGCTTTAGAGGTTCTACAAGAAGGAAAGCGATTGACAGATGAAGTCCTTCTTACGACGATCACGGAAGCTGAAGACTTGGTAAACTCGCGACCTTTAACGTATGTGGCGGATGAATCGTCGGACGCGCTAAGTCCGAACAATTTTTTAAGGGGAGTATCTCCAAATGAACCACATTTGGTCTCAGCAAGCCCTAATAATGCAGAAGCGCTTCGCGATAAGTATAAGCTATCACAATTATACGTGGAACAGTTGTGGCAGAGGTGGATATATGAATATTTGCCAGGCATAAAAAATAGATCGAAATGGTTCGCCGAGTCCAACCCTTTAAAGAAAGGAGATATAGTGTTCATAGCAGAAGGAAAAAACAGAAAACAATGGATACGAGGAGTTATAGAGGAGGTTATACTTTCTAAAGATGATAGGTGCCGTCAAGAACTGCAAGTGGAATATTTAAAAGAGGGACGTGCAATTTAGCGGTCGTTGATATAAAGTAACACTGGCCTGTGATACTAGACCAGGATTACGGGTGGGGGTGTAAGGTACGACCGCAGAATCCGATATCGGTCTATAGACAAGGTACAGTGGCCGGCAATATAAAGTGGCCACTACTTACAATTTTACATTTTTTCCATTTTTTCCGTGAAAAATGAAGTTATTGTACTGCTTTATTTTTTGAAACATTGTTCGTGATATGCTTAAGAATGTGCAGTACCAAAACATGACAAAAATGAGAAGTTTGCTTCAAGAAAAAATATTTTTTCCAAAATTGATCAAAATCACTGTGCCAAAATAAAGTGCCCACTTTATTCATTCTATAGAAAATATTTTTTGCGTTGCGGATGTGTTGGTGCGTCAGACGGCCAATCGCTGTCAGCCGTCGTTCGTGCTTTTTCCCTCCATAGCGCTATCTCTTTCTCGCGTGTGGACAATGCTCATGAGTTGCTGTGGCGCTTGAAAAAGCCGTTAACAAACATTGCGGCGATGAAGTTTCATTTTCACAAATCAAACTAAAAAAGCGCAATGAGTTCAAACGCTGCAATTTAAAACTGACTAAGGAATAGCTAGCTGACGCTGGAGGTTTTGCTGTGCAACGCGCAGAACCCTATTTCGCATAACCACGTTCATCCCTGCGCTGATTTTCATCAACTTTCCTTTCCACCGGCATCTAGAACGCAAGCTGATGATGAAACCGGCACACTGGAAAGTTCATTGGCAATCCCTGGGGCCTGTCATCGAACTAAATGTGCTAAGCATTAAGCATAACTGTAAGGTACGACCGCAGAATCCGATATCGGTCTATAGACAAGGTAAATAGGCCTTTCTTGAACGCGGTAAACTGCTTCCGCAAAGAGTGCGTTTGCGAGAAGAATAGAAATGAGAGCGACAAAACGAGAGAGTGCGAGAGATAGAAAGAGAGAGAGTGGAGGAAAGGTCAGTAGCAAAAAGGAAGTCGAACAATACGGAAGCAAATAAAACTAATTTTTTATGCGATCTTATCAAAAGTGCATGTAAAAAAGGTTTTGTCAAAAGATTTACTTTCCGAATCGTAGCGCTACTCAACAATAACTTTGTTAAGCTACGGCTAGATGATAGCTACTTGTATGCGGCTACAAAAGACAGCTACCGATTTCCTTTGTTCTAGAACTGTCAGCTCGTCGCCGCTCGTAAGGCAGCGGTCTAATCTTGTTGCGCGCAACATTGTTGCTCGGCAACATATCGCTGAGGTGGTCTATGAATGTTGCTGGCAACATTTTGCTTTGACATTGTTTAGCGTAAAAAAATTGCCAATTAACAGCTCAGAGTTTATTTTTTATCATTTACTTATTGAATGAAGTGTTGAAAAAACAAAATATACACCAAAAAATGTATTATAAAAGCTTAAAATCCAAATTTAGCGGATGTCAACAAAACGCACGCTGCTGCTGTGTCATTTCATATACCCGATTACCATGACCAAGGTAAATAGAAAATGTTGCCAGACAAAAATCAAATTGGATTGAATTTGGCATGCAACAAAGTTGCGCTAGCTGTCAAAATCCATACATTTTGCCTGCAACAATGTTGCGCGCAACAAGATTAGACCAGTGCCTAACCCGACGTATGCGGGTTATACGGACGTCACACGAAGCGTAAACCTTGGCGTAAACTGGATTTCAGCCATGCAACCCTGAAATCTTTTGACAGGAAGTTTACGCTCTCCCATACAAATCAAGCGTAAACTTTTAGAGTTTACGCCTCGTGTGACGTCCGTATTATACGTACGTCACACGAGGCGTAAACTCAAAAAGTTTACGCTTGATTTGTATGGGAGAGCGTAAACTTCCTGTCAAAAGATTTCAGGGTTGTATGGCTGAAATTCAGTTTACGCCAAAGTTTACGCTTCGTGTGACGTCCGTATTACGAGCGGCTACACAGTGACATATCGGTTATCGCTCATGTTTATACCATACATTGAAGTGTGGAAAGTGACATTGAAAAATAAAATTTATTTTCAAATTGCAAAATTATTTTAAAAATTTAAATTTAATATGAAAGAAAATGTTATAAAATAATTTAAAATTATAAACAATGTGTCTCGATAGGTAAAACGAGTAAAGATGGGTTGGAAACACAATTATTGTAAAAATATCTTTTTTTTGTTATGGGCACACATTTGGGGCTATTATTATCAGTTTTCTTAGGAACATCCAAGACAGACATATTTGGTACGCCGGTCAAAGATACCATCGACAGATTCATTCGACATGGAAACAATAATTGGTTCATATAAAAAAAAAACTTAAGTTGATTTGTTCTCCCAAATAAATAATCATTATAGTCTGTAAACAATTTAAAATTAGGTTACTTAGGGCCAGCAGCACGCTGCATTCATGTATGCGGCTACAAATGACAGCTACAAATTTCCATTGTTCTCGATCTGTCAGCTCGTCGCCACTCGTAACCCGATGTATGCGGGTTACGAGCGGCGACAAGTGATGTATCTTCCACCTGCTATGTTTACTTTACTGTTTCAAGTGTTGAAGGGAGGGATGATCATCGAATTCAATTTTTAAATTTGAGTGAAATAAAATTTAAAATTACGTGCTTAAATAAGTTACTGATAAAATAAATACAAATTATTAAAAATATTTTTATGTAATGTTTTATTTGAGGGCAATAATAATATTGAGAATAAAATGAGGCTTTAATAAACGTATACGAAAATAAAAATGTTGGATACATTATGTGGGGATTTGTTGGTATTGTGTTTGGAGATTCTTTGGAAGTTTTCAGGCGGACATTTTCGAATAGCAGTCAACCACGCCAGCACTTAACAATGGAAGGAGCTAAAACCGCCCAAAAATCGAATAAAAATGTAAGTTACACCTTTTCTCATAGAATGACACACAAAATTATTGGTTGTTTTATTATTTTAGCCAATTCAAGATGAGGAAAAAGTCATTGAATTGATCAATTTGGTGAAAACTTATCCGTGCATCTGGTTAGATACTGATCGCCAGTATAAAAATAACGAAATAAGGCATCAAGCCTGGCAACAGATAACATCCGTGCTGGAGGAGGATCCACAGTGCGTTCATGCTAAATGGAGGAATTTAATGAATTCCTACCGGCGGACAAAAAAGGAGATCGCTTTTTGTCAGACAACAGGTTCCGGTGAGTAAATTTTGCTATTTTATTACTTCATATTTGTTAAGATCGTTTCTATTGTATAAATATTCAGGTTCCAGCGAGCTATTGAAGGAGGTTTGGTACGCCTACGAGCATATGTCGTTTCTACATGAAACGACAGCTCCACGTCGTACAATCAATACTGTAAGTAGACAGTGTTTATGTATCGTTTTGTGGAGGAATAAATTAATATAGCTGTGGCGTACCTCGCACGCAAGCTGCACCACACTACCCGCTGCGCAAAGCGACGGAAGGCGTTATGGCGTTCTGAGAATTTTATCATGCCCTCTTTTTCTCTCCAACGGCAAATTTGTCGAGCAGCTCGTCGAGCTGCCCGTCCCTGGCTCCGCCTCATACCCCTCGCCTGAGCGCGCTGTCGAAGGTTTGGATGTGTTGGTGCGTCAGACGGCCAATCGCTGTCAGCCATCGTCCGTGCTTTTTCCCTCCATAGCGCTATCTCTTTCGCGCGTGTGGACAATGCTCGCGAGCTGTTGTGGCGCCTAAAAATGCCGTTAACAAACATTGCGGCGATAAAGTTGCATTTTCACAAATCAAACAAAAAAATCGCAATGAGTTCAAACACTGCAATAAAAAAATGACTAAGAAATCGCTAGTTTACGCTGGAGGGTTTGCTGTGCAACGCGCTGAACCCTAATTCGCATTGACACGTTCAGCCCGGCGCTGATTTTCATCAGCTTCAAGAACGCAAGCTGATTGTGAAACCGGCACACTGGAAAGTTCACTGGTATTCCCTGGGACATGTCATCGTGCTGAAGGTGTTAAGCATTAAGCATAACTTTGTTACCCTAAGCTTTTGCTTTCGTATGCTGTAGATTACATAGATATCCTGAGCCATCTGCGCGTGGGTGCGAGCGTGCGTTTGTGTGCAACACTTTCGCCGAATGTGTTTTCTTCCGGAATGTTATGATCCATCGGTCAAAGGAAGGAAGGTGTTCATGACAGGCGGAAAGACGAGTTGTGGCCCCTGTCAATGGTAACTGATGACCGGGAGGAGGGGGTACTGACACACAGCTGTTGGAAGATTGAACAGTATACTTAAATTGCCGGCGGATGGGGGGAGGGGGGGGTGGCCATGAGACCCCTACGATCATTAGTCACAGGCCCTAAAATGATTGCCGTCATGGGGGGAGGGGAGTTGAAAACACCATCTTTCCGGGGGCCCTTGTCGTTTATACTCTGTCCACTTGTACGCATACGGCATACTACAGCCTAGAGATCATCGGCGACCGCCTAGTTCGCCTACCGTTAGGTCCGGTTCATGACGGTGTTTTTTTATCGTGGAGGTGCATCCTTCCCCCTGCATGCAGCGTATGCATCGGGCAGGAGACAGTGTGGCAGTATGCAAGTTACCCGCTGGATAGGAGCGGTCGCGCGGCAACGCCATTCCGCACATCTGCATGCCCGTCGTGTGTTCTAACCGCGTATGAACCGTCCGCCGTAGCAAGGGGTGACTATCCGGCTACGCGGTACTCAAGTCCTGAAAAGGCCGGCATGATAGCGTAGGCTATTACGCCAATAATAATAATAATAATAATAATAATAATAAGAACAACTTTCCATAGCAGTCCACACTCGGGGAAGGTTTTTTTTGACTTTGGTGCTGCCGGGCTACCGCTGTGGCGCGACAAATGCACGGAATGCACTCGACCAAAACATGAACCTACCGATCCGAACCCATTCCAAGGCATTGTAGGTCAATCGGCGTCATAATAACTACTCCAAACCAACAAGCCACCAGAGTCTGGACGGACAGGTGCAGCACCATACGCGCACCGTAATAAACAAATCCAGAATCCTCTTTTGTATGGATTCACTTCTAAATGTTGTTTCCACTTGCGCCCGCAAGCTGAATTAGAAATAAATGTGCAACATATCACACGCACGTTTGCTTAGATCGTGTGTCTTTTTAATAGCCCCAACAGCAGAGCCGAACGCAAAGATGCCAATGCCAATGGTTGTGTTGTCTCTCAGGTAGCGAGATCGAAAATGCATGGACTTTGTAGCCGCAGCGGATGAAAATGTACGCATCAGCATCAAATAGTTTTGGGGTTTAAAAACGCACGCACACATACAAACACGAGCGCAAACTCACACACACACACACACACACACACACACACACACACACACACACACACACACACACACACACACACACACACACGCGCGCACCCGATAAGGCACCTACGAACGCGCGCACGCGAGAACGCACCTACGAAAGCGCGCATGCAAGCACGCACCCCCCATCAAACCCCCCCTCCCCTTCCGCTATCATCAGCTATCATATCAGCTATCATATAGCGCATCATCATCCAAAGCGCCGGGCGGGATGGGGGATCGCGGCATGATAGAGTGAACGGTCACTTTCCCCGCGCTGTGTGTGTGCGTGTGTGTGACGAAACCCGAAAACGCGAGACAGATTTCGGCACATTAAAAAATTTATTTTTTAGTCACTATACACTGTGCTTCATGATGCTTAGAAGGTCGTTGAAGCATCTAACATGTTCAAATTAAAAAAATATTAGATTAGTGTTAGACGTTCTCCTACGCTTGTTTTAAATAGGCTTCTTCACCCTCAACTGGCAGGGGCATCGAATGGTCTCATCAGCAGCGGCACGAAATAAAATAAACCATCAATACACCGATAACACTTTAAATCCCAATCCAGCTTCTCCCACAGCGTCTCAAGGTCACACACAAATTAATAAATGCTAACACCCACCAATAACGATACACAACCGCAATGCACATATATGAACCAACGCATACACCACAACAACCAATCAGCTGGCGGCGGAAAGCACGGGCAGAAGCGCCGCAAGTACAAGTAAGGCAAGGCAGGGTGAGGGAGGGAGAAGAAGCGGACGAAAAAATGGGCGCCAATATTTTTAAATTTTTTGACCGTTTTTTTTTGCTCCGCCGCCATAAATAGTTCGTCCATTTCGCCAACAGATGGCGCTAAACTTGCTCGACCCAGCGCAGGAATCGCTGAAGTCCAGCGCGGGGAACGGGCCAAAATCTGCGCTGGCCACCCGCTGCGCAAATTCGAGCAGTTTTCTGCGTAGTTTTTTGCGTAGTTTTGCGTCAAAAAATACGCAAAAAAATACCCGCTGCGCAAATTCGAGCAGTTTCCAGCGCAGAAAATGTACCAAATTCTGCGCTGGCCATCGCAGATTTTGGCCCGATCCCCGCGCTGGACTTCAGCGATTCCTGCGCTGGGTCGAGCAAGTTTAGCGCCATCTGCTGGCGAAATGGACGAACTATTTATGGCGGCGGAGCAAAAAAAACCGGTCAAAAAAATTTAAAAAAAATGGCACCCATTTTTTCGTCCGCTTCTTCTCCCTCCCTCGCCCTGCCACGCCTTACTTGCGCTTCTGCCCGTGCCTTCCGCCGCCAGCTGATTGGCTGTTGCGGTGTATGCGTTGATACTCATATGTGCATTGCGGTTGTGTATTGTTATTGGTGGGTGTTAGCATTTATTAATTTGTGTGTGACCTTGAGACGCTGTGGGAGAAGCTGGATTGGGAATCAAAGTGTTATCGGTGTATTGATGGTTTATTTTATTTCGTGCCGCTGCTGATGAGACCATTCGATTCCCCTGCCAATTGAGGGTGAAGAAGCCTATTTAAAACAAGCGTAGGAGAACGTCTAACACTAATCTAATATTTTTTTTAATTTGAACATGTTTGATGCTTCAACGGCCTTCTAAGCATCATGTAGCACAGTGTATAGTGGCAATAATTTTTTTTTAATGTGCCGAAATCTGTCTCGAGTTTTCGGGTCTCGATACACACACGCACACACACAGCGCGGGGAAAGTGACCGTTCACTCTATCATGTCGCGATTCCCCATCCCGCCCGGCGCTAGGGATGAGGATGCTACAAGAAAGCTGAACCAACCGTTCTACAGATAAGGTAGCCGTAATCGATCATGCGTGGAGGGGGGGGGGGGGTTGTCTAGTGGGGGGGGGGAATGCGTGCTTGCGCGACTTCGGGGGTGCGTGCTCGCGAGCGCGCTTTCGTGGGTGTGTGCTGGCGTGCGCGCTTTCATGCTCGCGGGGGCGCGTACGTGCGTGTGTGTGTGCGTGCGTGCGTGCTGGCGTGCGCGTGTGTGTGTGTGTATGTGTATGTGTGTGTGTGTGTGTGTGTGTATGTGTATGTGTGTGTGTGTGTGTGTGTGTGTGTGTGTGTGTGTGTGTGTGTGTGTGTGTGTGTGTGTGTGTGTGTGTGTGTGTGTGTGTGTGTGTGTGTGTGTGAGTTTGCGCGTGCGTGTTTGTGTGTGAGTTTGCGCGCGCGTGTTTGTGTGTTTGTGTGTGTGCGTGCGTTTCTAAACCCATTGGCATCTTTTCGATCGGCTCTGTGTTAAAAAGAAACACGATCGAAGCAAACGTGCGTGTGATATGTAGCACATTTCTTTCCACTTAAGCTAGCAGACGTATGAATCCATACAAAAGAGGATTCTGGATTTGTTTATTACGGTGCGCGTATGGTGCTGCACCTGTCCGTCCAGAATCTGGTGGCTTGTTGGTTTGGAGTAGTTATCATGACGCCGATTGACCGGCAATGCCTTGGAATGGGTTCGGATCGGTAGGTTCATGTTTTGGTCGAGTGCATTCCGTGCATTTGTCGCGTCACAGCGGTAGACCCGGCAGCAACAAAGTCAAGACAAACTCTTACCCGGATGTGGACTGCTACGCTAAGTTCTTTTTATTATTATAATTATTATTATTATTATTATTATTATTGGCGTACTAGCCAACGCGGTCATGCCGGCCTTTTCAGGACTTGAGTACCACGTAGCCGGATAATCACCTCTTGCTACTGCGGACGGTTCATACGCGATTAGAACCCACGACGGGCATGCAGATGTCCGGAATGATGGCGGTGCCGCGGGCCCGCTCCTATCCAGTGTGCAACTTGCATACTGCCACACTGTCTCCTGCTCGATGCATACGCTGCAGGCAGGGGGAAGGATGCACCTCCACGATAAAAAAACACCGTCATGAACCAGCGGTGGATCTAATGGTAGGCGGACTAGGCGGTCACCGAAGATCTCTAGTCTGTGATATGCCGTATGTCTACAAGTATTAGCTACAAAGGCCCCCGGAAAGATGATCGGGTGGTCCCATGGCCACCCCCCTCCCCCCCCCCCCCATCCGCCGGCAATTTAAGTATACCGTTCAATCTTCCAACAGCTGTGTGCTAGTACCCCCTGCTCCCGGTCATCAGTTACCATTGACAGGGGCCTCAATTCGTCTTTCCGCTTTTCATGAACACCTTCGTTTCTTTGACCGATGGATCATAACATTCCGGAAGAAAACACATTTGGCGACAGTTGTGCACACACACGCACGCTCATACCTTTGCGCAGACGGCACAGCATATCTGTGTAATCTAGAACATACGAAAGCAAAAGCTTTGTGTAACAAAGTTATGCTTAGTACTTAACACGTTCAGATCGATGGCAGGCCCCAGGAACTGCCAGTGAACTTTCCGGCCTGCGTTCTAGATGCTGGTGGAAAGGAAAGTTGATGAAAATCAGCGCCGGGCTGAATGTATTAATGCGAATCAGGGTTCTGCGCGTTGCACAGCAAACCCTCCAGCGTGAGCTAGCGATTCATTAGTCATTTTTACATTGCAGCAATTGAACTTATTTCTCTTTTTTCGTTTGATTTGTGAAAATACAACTTCATCGCCGCAATGTTTGTTAACGGCATTTTTGGCGCCACAACAGCTCGCGAGCATTGACCACACGCGAGAAAGAGATAGCGCTATGGAGGGAAAAAGCACGGACGACGGCTGACAGCGATTGGCCGTCTGACGCACCAACACATCCAAACCTTCGACAGCGCGCTCAGGCGAGGGGAATGAGGCGGAGCCAGGGACGGGTAGCTCGACGAGCTGCTCGACAAATTTGCCGTTGGAGAGAAAAGGAAGGCATGATAAAATTCCCAGAACTCCATGATTTCTTCCGTCGCTTTGCGCAGCGGGTACGCAAAGCGACGGAAGAAATCATGGAGTTCTGGGAATTTTATCATGCCTTCCTTTTCTCTCCAACGGCAAATTTGTCGAGCAGCTCGTCGAGCTACCCGTCCCTGGCTCCGCCTCATTCCCCTCGCCTGAGCGCGCTGTCGAAGGTTTGAATGTGTTGGTGCGTCAGACGGCCAATCGCTGTCAGCCGTCGTCCGTGCTTTTTCCCTCCATAGCGCTATCTCTTTCTCGCGTGTGGTCAATGCTCGCGAGCTGTTGTGGCGCCTAAAAATGCCGTTAACAAACATTGCGGCGATGAAGTTTTATTTTCACAAATCAAACCAAAAAAGCGCAATAAGTTCAATTGCTGCAATGTAAAAATGACTAAGGAATCGCTAGCGCACGATAGAGGGTTTGCTGTGCAACGCGCAGAACCCTAATTCGCATTAACACATTCAGCCCGGCGCTGATTTTCATCAACTTTTCATTCCGCCGGTATCTAGAGCGCAAGCTAAGCTATTGATTTCGTTTGTTGTGAATTACATAGATATGCTAAGCATCCTGCGCATGGTTGTGAGTGTGCGTGTGTATGCAAAACTGTCGCCAAATGTAATTTCTTCCGGAATGTTATGATCCATCGGTCAAAGAACAGAAGGTGTTCATGAAAGGCGGAAAGACGAATTGAGGCCCCTGTCAATGGTAACTGATGACCGGGAGCAGGGGGTACTGGCACACAGCTGTTGGAAGATTGAACGGTATACTTAAATTGCCGGTGGAAGAGGGGTGGCCATGGGACCCTTACGATCATCTTTCCGGGGGCCTTTGTCGCTAATACTTGTAGACATACGGCATATCACAGACTAGAAATCTTCGGCGACCGCCTAGTCCGCCTACCGTTAGGTCCACCGCTGGTTCATGACGGTGTTTTTTTTTATCGTGGAGGTGCATCCTTCCTCCTGCCTGCAGCGTATGCATCGAGCAGGAGACAGTGTGGAAGTATGCAAGTTGCACGCTGGATAGGAGCGGGCCCGCGGCACCGCCATCATTCCTCACATCTGCATGCCCGTCGTGGGTTCTAATCGCGTATGAACCGTCCGCCGTAGCAAGGGCTGACTATATGGCTACGTTATACTCAAGTCCTGAAAAGACCGGCATGATCGCTTAGGCCATTACGCCAATAATAAGAATAATAATAAAAAGAAGAAGAAATTAGCATAGCAGTCCACACTCGGGGAAGGTTTTTGTTTTGACTTTGGTGCTGCCGGGTCTACTGCTGTGGCGCGACAAATGCACGGAATGCACTCGACTAAAACATGAACCTACCGATCCAAACCCATTCCAAGGCATTGCCGGTCAATCGGCGTCATGATAACTACTCCAAACCAGCAAGCCGCCAGATTCTGGACGGACTGGTGCAGCACCATACGCACACCGTAATAAACAAATCCTCCTCTTTTGTATGGATTCAATTCAAAATGTTGTTTCCACTTGCGTCCGCTAGCTTAGAATTAGAAATAAATGTGCAACATATCATACGCACGTTTGCTTTGATCGTGTGTCTTTTTGAAACCCCCAACAGCAGAGCCGATCGCAAAGATGCCAATGCCAATGGTTGTGTTGTCTCTCAGGTAGCGAGATCGAAAATGCGTGGTATTTTGCAGCCGCAGCGGATGGAAATGTACGCATCAGAATCAAATAGTTTTGGGGTTTCCAAACGCACGCACACACACACACACACACACACACACACACACACACACACAAACGCGCGCGCGCGCACACATGCATGAACGCGCGCACGCCAGCACGCACGCACGCACACACACACGCTCGTACGCCCGCCCGCGAGCATGAAAGCGCGCACACCAGCACGCACCCACGAAAGCGCGAACGCAAGCACGCACCCACGAAAGCGCGAACGCAAGCACGCACCCCCCACCCCCTCCCCGCACGATCGAGCACGACTACCTTATCGGAAGAAAGGCTGGTTCAGCTATCATGTAGCGCATCCTCATCCCTAGCGCCGGGCGGGGTGGGGAATCGCGACATGATAGAGTGAATGGTCACTTTCCCCGCGCTGTGTGCGTGTGTGTGTGTGTGTCGAGACACAAAAACTCGAGAAAGATTTCGGCACATTAGAAAAATATATTTTTTTAGTCACTATACACTGTGCTTCATGATGCTTAGAAGGTCGTTGAAGCATGAAACATGTTCAAATTAAAAAATATTAGATTAGTGTTAGACGTTCTCCTACGCTTGTTTTAAATAGGCTTCTTCACCCTCAACTGGCAGGGGCATCGAATGGTCTCATCAGCAGCGGCACGAAATAAAATAAACCATCAATACACCGAAAACACTTTAAATCCCAAAATGAACCAGCTTCTCCCGCACCGTCAAGGTCACACACAATAAATAAATGCTATACCCACCAAATACAATACACAACCGCAATGTACATATATACCAACGCATACACACAATCAGCTGACGGCGAAAGGCACGGGCTGAAGCGCAAGTATAAGGCAAGGCAGGGAGGGGAAGGGAGTAAGAGGAAGAAGAGGAAGGAATGGGCGCCAATATTTTTTGAATTTTTCGGCCGTTTTTTTTGCTCCGCCGTCTGAAATAGTTCATCCATTCCTTCAGCAGATGGCGCTCGTTCCGCACCTAAAAACTGCAATAAATGCGCTGGCTATCGTAGTTTTGGCTGAAGTCTAGCGTCCCGCTGCGCAAATTCGAGCAGTTTTCTGCGTAGTTTTTTGCGTAGTTTTGCGTCAAAAAATACGCAAAAAAATACGCTAGACTTCAGCCAAAACTACGATAGCCAGCGCATTTATTGCAGTTTTTAGGTGCGGAACGAGCGCCATCTGCTGAAGGAATGGATGAACTATTTCAGACGGCGGAGCAAAAAAAACGGCCGAAAAATTCAAAAAATATTGGCGCCCATTCCTTCCTCTTCTTCCTCTTACTCCCTTCCCCTCCCTGCCTTGCCTTATACTTGCGCTTCAGCCCGTGCCTTTCGCCGTCAGCTGATTGTGTGTATGCGTTGGTATATATGTACATTGCGGTTGTGTATTGTATTTGGTGGGTATAGCATTTATTTATTGTGTGTGACCTTGACGGTGCGGGAGAAGCTGGTTCATTTTGGGATTTAAAGTGTTATCGGTGTATTGATGGTTTATTTTATTTCGTGCCGCTGCTGATGAGACCATTCGATGCCCCTGCCAGTTGAGGGTGAAGAAGCCTATTTAAAACAAGCGTAGGAGAACGTCTAACACTAATCTAATATTTTTTAATTTGAACATGTTTCATGCTTCAACGACCTTCTAAGCATCATGAAGCACAGTGTATAGTGACTAAAAAAATATATTTTTCTAATGTGCCGAAATCTTTCTCGAGTTTTTGTGTCTCGACACACACACACACACGCACACAGCGCGGGGAAAGTGACCATTCACTCTATCATGTCGCGATTCCCCACCCCGCCCGGCGCTAGGGATGAGGATGCGCTACATGATAGCTGAACCAGCCTTTCTTCCGATAAGGTAGCCGTAATCGTTCATGCGGGAGGGGGGGGGGGGGGGTTGATGGTGGGTGTCTGCTTGCCTGCGCGCTTTCGTGGGTGCGTGCTTGCGTTCGCGCTTTCGTGGGTGCGTGCTGGCGTGCGCGCTTTCATGCTCGCGGGCACGCGTACGAGCGTGTGTGTGTGCGTGCGTGCGTGCTGGCGTGCGCTCGTTCATGCATGTGTGCGCGCGCGCGCGCGCGTTTGTGTGTGTGTGTGTGTGTGTGTGTGTGTGTGTGTGTGCGAGTTTGCGCGCGCGTGTTTGTATGTGTGCGTGCGTTTGGAAACCCCAAAACTATTTGATTCTGATGCGTACATTTTCATCCGCTGCGGCTACAACGTCCATGCATTTTCGATCTCGCTACCTGAGAGACAACACAACCATTGGCATTGGCATCTTTGCGATCGGCTCTGCTGTTGGGGGTATCAAAAAGACACACGATCAAAGCAAACGTGCGTATGATATGTTGCACATTTATTTCTAATTCTAAGCTAGCGGACGCAAGTGGAAACAACATTTTGAATTGAATCCATACAAAAGAGGAGGATTTGTTTATTACGGTGTGCGTATGGTGCTGCACCAGTCCGTCCAGAACCTGGCGGCTTGCTGGTTTGGAGTAGTTATCATGACGCCGATTGACCGGCAATGCCTTGGAATGGGTTTGGATCGGTAGGTTAATGTTTTAGTCGAGTGCATTCCGTGCATTTGTCGCGCCACAGCAGTAGACCCGGCAGCACCAAAGTCAAAACAAAAACCTTCCCCGAGTGTGGACTGGTATGGAAAGTTGTTCTTATTATTATTATTATTATTATTATTATTATTGGCGTAATGGCCTACGCGATCATGCCGGTCTTTTCAGGACTTGAGTATAACGTAGCCATATAGTCAGCCCTTGCTACGGCGGACGGTTCATACGCGATTAGAACCCACGACGGGCATGCAGATGTGAGGAATGATGGCGGTGCCGCGGGCCCGCTCCTATCCAGCGTGCAACTTGCATACTTCCACACTGTCTCCTGCTCGATGCATACGCTGCAGGCAGGAGGAAGGATGCACCTCCACGATAAAAAAAAACACCGTCATGAACCAGCGGTGGACCTAACGGTAGGCGAACTAGGCGGTCGCCGAAGATTTCTAGTCTGTGATATGCCGTATGTCTACAAGTATTAGCGACAAAGGCCCCCGGAAAGATGATCGTAAGGGTCCCATGGCCACCCCCCTTCCACCGGCAATTTAAGTATACCGTTCAATCTTCCAACAGCTGTGTGCCAGTACCCCCTGCTCCCGGTCATCAGTTACCATTGACAGGGGCCTCAATTCGTCTTTCCGCCTTTCATGAACACCTTCTGTTCTTTGACCGATGGATCATAACATTCCGGAAGAAATTACATTTGGCGACAGTTTTGCAAACACACGCACACTCACAACCATGCGCAGGATGCTTAGCATATCTATGTAATTCACAACAAACGAAATCAATAGCTTAGCTTGCGCTCTAGATACCGGCGGAATGAAAAGTTGATGAAAATCAGCGCCGGGCTGAATGTGTTAATGCGAATTAGGGTTCTGCGCGTTGCACAGCAAACCCTCTATCGTGCGCTAGCGATTCCTTAGTCATTTTTACATTGCAGCAATTGAACTTATTGCGCTTTTTTGGTTTGATTTGTGAAAATAAAACTTAATCGCCGCAATGTTTGTTAACGGCATTTTTAGGCGCCACAACAGCTCGCGAGCATTGACCACACGCGAGAAAGAGATAGCGCTATGGAGGGAAAAAGCACGGACGACGGCTGACAGCGATTGGCCGTCTGACGCACCAACACATTCAAACCTTCGACAGCGCGCTCAGGCGAGGGGAATGAGGCGGAGCCAGGGACGGGTAGCTCGACGAGCTGCTCGACAAATTTGCCGTTGGAGAGAAAAGGAAGGCATGATGAAATTCTCAGAACTCCATGATTTCTTCCGTCGCTTTGTGCAGCGGGAGGGCTGTGCCTGAACGTTAGTTTTTCTAAGTTTTACTAAGTTCCTAGTTCTAAGTTCTTTCAAAAGCTATAAACATTTTTCAATTGTTATGCTTGTTGTATAAAAATATATGTTGAAGATCTATAAAATATGCTCATCATGTTTTATTACAAATCGGCTCCGACCGGCTCCAGACAACTTCGGAACCTCCTCCACTCCAACCCAACGGATCCGGCTCCGCACCCACGGCTCCGAGGCTGACTCCGCTCCAGTGGCTTCGGAGCCGGCTCCGCACTAACGACTCCGCACCCATGGCTCGGTCGGTTTAACAGATCGGAGTCGGTTTTAACAGATTGCTAAAAAAATCCAAGATACGTAAATAGCTTAGTAAATAATGTTGTAAAAGAATTTATGAAAAAATCGATAAGTTTTGAACATCGTTCAACAATCACACAATCACATCGGGTTCATAGATAGAGATTCGTTTCGAGAAGATAGATTCGTTTTTTAGGCTATCATACAATGCCTTCTGTATGGAATTTGAATTGATTCACCGCCGGCTCCGTAGCCATTGCTTCTTCGCCGGCTCCGGGGCTGTTGGTACGGAGCCGGCTCCGGAGCTGTTGGTGTGGATCCGGTTCTGGAGCCATGGGTGCAGAGCCGACTTCGGAGCCATTGGTGCACTCCAAAACACCCATCCCTATTCGGCAGTAACACTATGACAAAAGTGTGTTAACTTTCAGTCAATTCTATTTCGTTTGCTTGTAGTGGTTGGTATCATTTTAAAAGAGGTGATTTCAGTGTTAATTTCAATATATGGTTACACTGTTGTACAACATTTGAAAGAAAAGAAAAAGGCATAAGCATCCTCTCAAAACATGCGGCAAGGCCGGTTCGGGTGTTGGAGTTACAGCACATTTTTGATTGAAAAAAATATTGATAGGAGTTTTAAAATTATAATTGTATAACGATCCGCGCAAGCCCAGAATAAATTTTGTGACTTCTTAAAATCAAGAAGGAGTGGGGTTGAAAGTCCAATGCACTTATCGTGGTAAAAGTGTTCACAAATACCGAAGCACGGAATTGGATCGTTGCTAATAGCACCTTCACATTTCTTACAGATCACAGACGCCATCGCAAAATAGCGCAAAGTTCGACTGAACAGTGAGTGGTCACAACAACCGCAGGCGGATTGCGATGTTTATATGTTGAACCGTACAATTCACAGGTGCCGCACAAATTTGTGATACGTGAACGCGCGAGTGCAAATTAACCGAACTAAAACAATTCAAGCCTTAATCAACGAATTATGATTAATATATGGCAGATTTAACTTTTGCACTGGAAGTTCTGTATTATATTCTTTATACTTTAGTGATACTTTTTATTGGCACGTATGCTTTGGTTTAGGAGCGTGTGAGAAGTGGTCCGTCCCTAAGTAGATCGACGCATTCGATCCTATCGTCTAGCTAGATCGGCGCATCCGATCTCCTCTCTTCATTAGATCGGCGACCCGATCCTATCTTCGGCGCATCCGATCCTCTCTTCGTCGCATCCGATCCTCTCTCGTAATCAGATCGGCGCATCCGATCTTATCACCTAGCTCGATCCTAGCTCCTGGTTGATACGGTTTGGAACTATGCTAAGTGAGTGGAGTGGTTCCCGTGCCTGGCGCATAGATGTCGCTACGATCACTACAGTCCCAACCGACAATTTCAAATATTTCCGACGTCAGGTGTACGTCGTGTGAACGTTCACCCGACGTCGGGTGCTCGTCGCATTTAAGTCAATATACGACGAAGCGAAATTTTTTAAAACGAAAAACGCCACAATTATGGCGGATTTTCTGGAGTATTTCGCTCGTGGTTTTTGTCTAAGACAATCGCCATACAAAAAGTGGTTCAAAAAGTCGATACCCTCTCTCCCCCTCACTCTTTCTCTGTGGGCACCGTACGATCCATCTCGCTATTCTCACATGGTAGCGGGAGTGATATCGCTTGTCTGCTGTCTTCTTTATCCGTTCACCCATATCATATTCGTTTTGAGTGACGTTGCTTCCCCACCTCCTTCATTCCCACCTTTCTCTCCCAGCAGTTATAGGCGAATGCTTGACCTTGTGTGATCGCGCTTGACTAGGGGTTATTGTTTTTTTTTTCTTTCCCGTTTTTTTTGGCTGCTCGATGCATTGCGCGTTGGCTAGAGCCGTCGTTCGAATCTGGATTTGATCAGCGTGCAAGTTGTCGTGTGGAAATATGAATAGATTTACCGTTGGAGCTATTTGTCGGATCGATCGGATGCATGCAGCGCACGGGTTTTATATTGTTTGTTAGTGCAATTAGTTGCACTTGTGAAAAAAAAAAAATCAATCAATGGACGATCATCAATGCACTAGCACACACAACATATCATGTGAAGCCAACCAATGCTTAAAATTGTCAAATATTCAAATGAAGGATGATGTCTTTGAACACATTTTTCTTTTCATTTTTTTAATTGTTTTTGTTCAACAATCCACAATTCCTGCAATCCCCCCCCCCCTCTCCTTCCTTCCCACACAATTTATGATTTCAGAGAGAGATTGACTGTCAAACTGAGTGGATGTGCCTTCCTCGTGCTCCTGATTTTATACGCTGTTTTGCCGTGTTATTTCTGGAATCTCAACATTTGCAACAGTGGTGCTGCTGAGTTGTTCGTACTGGCTAGTGCGTGCCTTCGATTAATATAAAGCTGCTTCTGTTTATTCAACATTTTTGCCGAGAAAGTGTTTGGCTTCGTTTCTGCTCCTGTCACTCATCAGATTGTGCTGAGTCATCGTTATGCAGTGCTCAACCTGCAATGCACCCACCGATAGTGCTAATTCGGTGTCCTGTGCCGGTGTTTGTGGTTCCAAGCATCACACCCATTGCACGGGGTTGTCCCGTGATTCTACTCGTGAGCTTGGGCGTAATAATCAATTGTTGTGGTTGTGCAAAACATGTCACGAGTTTCGCATTGGCACAAATTCACTTCTCACAAGTGAGATAGCAGCCCTACTCGAATTGGTGAAAGCAGATATTCTCACCACAATTGACTCATCTCTCTCTTCTCTTAGATCGGCTATCAAGAGCGATTTGCTTCCTGAGATCCTCGCTCTCGTTGATAAGCGAGCGCTAACACCCATATTAGCTAAGCCGTCTGTTAGCAACGCATCGCGATCGCACACATCCACTAATGTATCGTCGCTCAATGCTACAAATACATCCAGAACGACTAAAACAGCTTCCGCTCGCCGTACATTTACTAACTCAACGGAGCTCACTGATGATATCCAAGCTGCGAACGATACCAACACTGTGGATGATTCTGACAACTGTAACCACTACAATCATCGTACTAAGCCGACTAGTGATGTTAGTGCTGGAAACTATCGAACAAATACACAAGCATCTTCTGATCCTGTTTTGAACCAAAACACCACCAACACGGGCATAGCCGAGAAAGTATGGTTATACTTCACGAACATCAAATCGCATGTCTCGGCTGATGATATGCGTGTGTGGCTTAAAGCTGTGCTACCAACGGACGATATTAATGTTTACCGTCTCACGAAAAAGGGTGTGAACCTGGACTCGATGTCCTTCATATCGTTCAAAGTGAGTGTTCCTAAATCTCTTAAGGAGCTTGCGCTGCAGTCTACTATTTGGCCAGTTTCACTTACTGTTCGGGAGTTTGTTGCTCGTGGCCTACCAAAACAACGTGTACATGAAAGGGCTCGATTTGACCCTTCTGAGCTTATTTCGCATCGTACAAATAGTGAAAATTGCTCTTCAGCTGTGCCAAAAACTACCGTTCATCCGGATCATTTTTTGGAACATCGATCGCCACCCCCACAGCGCGTGATTCTATCACCATCCCAGATGACCGAGATCCTAGAGGCTATTCAACTGGAGTTTCCTCCCACACCGCCTCAGTTATCACCGGGGGTGGGGCTTCAATCACAATCCAATCTCAGAAACACGAACCGCTCACCACAGATCAGCCCGTTTGCGAAACGGATAGCTCACAATTAATAGACCCATTTGTGATATATTACCAAAATGTTCGAGGCCTTCGCACCAAATACAATGAATTGCGCCTTTCTGCGAATGAATCAGGGTTTGAAATGCTTGCCCTTACTGAAACCTGGTTAAATGAATCGATTCCATCCAACATGGTCCTTGATAGTGATGCCTACAACATATACCGCTGTGATCGACGCAGGTTAAACAACGAACGTTCGCGTGGGGGTGGTGTGCTACTTGCATGTTCCGTTCGATATCCTTCTGTGGCACTTAACATTAATCAACCCACGCTTGAAGCTTTATGTATACGTGTTTCTTTTTCTAAGTTTCGTCTTTATGTGGGGATTGTTTATGTGCCACCGTATTTGAGCAGCGACCGCAACTATTTGGAATCCCTTTCTGCTTTCATCAGTGATGCATACATGCAAATGAAACCGAATGATCATCTTATCCTTCTGGGTGACTTCAATCAACCTGCGTTAGAGTGGTCGCTTTCTACCGCAGTAAGGCCAGATTCATCTTCAGCTATAAGACATTATGTGCCTCATATTTCTTCTAATACATCCAGTTCCTGCTTTTTGGATATATTAAACCTGCATGAACTCTATCAGCTGAACGGGGTGCATAACCATTTAAATCATTATTTGGACCTGGTGCTCTCCAACTCTGCTGCAGCTGCTTGTTGTTCTGTGTATCCTGCTTCGTCACTGCTCCTGCCCCAGGATGCCCATCATCCTGCTCTAGAAATTGCGTTACCGTCTTCTTTATTTAGGGCTAGTAGGGTTATGAATGTATTACCTTCTGCTCCTAATTCATTGAGAGTTCGTTATAATTTTCGGCTCACAGACTATCGTAAACTTAATTCAATTCTATCTCGTTCCGACTGGTCTTTTTTTTATCAATGTACATCGGTCGACGAGGCTGTCCAATCGTTTAATGCTTTGTTAACCTCTGCACTCCTTTCATGTACACCTATTTTTCGTTCCCCTCCTAATCCTCCCTGGTCCAATCGTACTCTTCGCAACCTGAAAAAGGATAGAATGAAATATCTTAGGAGGTATCGTCTGAACCGATCTGCTTTCAACTTTCGTTTATTTAAGTACGCTGCCTCTGCGCATCGACTATACAACAGGGCTTGTTTTGAAGCCTATTCGAGTAGACTGCAATCGCGTTTCCGTTCTGATCCAGCATCCTTCTGGCAATTTGTTAGGATTCGAAGAGGGTGCAATACGTTACCTAATGAAATGGTACTTGATTCTCGAACTGCCTCTACGCCTGTTGAGATCTGTGAGCTATTCTCTGCACATTTTTCCCAAATGTTTGAGCCACCGGTTAGTGACCCTAACCTTATTGAGGGTGGGCTACTCTACACGCCAGAGAACTTAATTAATCTCTCCGATATTTCGGTTAGCTCTGAAACAGTTGTACAGGTGTTATTTGGGTTGAAACGTTCTTTTACTCCTGGTCCAGATGGCATTCCTGCCTCTGTTTTAATAAACTGTAAGGACGTGCTTGCTCCACACCTTGCTAAAATTTTCAACCTTTCACTTTCTCTTGGGGTTTTTCCTGCTCTTTGGAAATCCTGTTGGCTTTTTCCGGTACACAAAAAGGGATGCCGTAGCATTGTTTCTAATTATCGTGGGATAACCCAAACTTGCGCCACAGCCAAAACTTTTGAGCTATGTATCCTTCCAACCATACTTCATAGTTGTAGTTCAGCTATTAGCCCTAAACAGCATGGGTTTATGCCTGGTAGGTCTACTTCAACTAATCTCATGTCTTTTATTTCCAATATTTTTAGATCTTTTGAGGCCGGTACCCAACTTGATGCAATATACACCGACTTTCATGCTGCTTTTGATAGTTTGCCTCACTCTTTATTATTAGCTAAATTGTCTAAACTTGGTTTTGGTGATGGCATTATTAGCTGGCTGTCCTCATATTTCAGTAATCGATCATGCAGGGTTAAAACCGGGTCGTACTTATCTGAGGAGTTTTTTTGTACGTCAGGTGTCCCTCAGGGTTGTGTGCTAAGTCCACTTCTGTTTTCTTTGTTCATCAATGATGTTTGTAATGTTTTACCTCCTGATGGTCATCTCCTTTATGCGGATGATATCAAAATCTTTTTACCTGTGTCTTCTTCTTCTGATTGTCTGAGACTTCAGCATTACCTCAATGCATTTGCTCATTGGTGTTCATCCAATTTACTTCGCCTGTGTCCCGAAAAATGTTCTGTTATTTCTTTCTCTCACTCTCTTTCTCCTATTTTATTTAACTATACTCTCTCTAGCGCTTCCCTCTCTCGTGTTATGTCCATCCGTGACCTTGGTATTATACTTGACTGTCGTCTTAACTTTAAACTGCAGCTTGATGAGGTACTACTAAAAGCAAATCGAACCCTTGGGTTTATCTTACGTTTTACCTCTATTTTTAGAGATCAAAGCATCCTAAGAATCCTTTATTGTGCTTTGGTAAGGCCTCTTCTTGAATATGCAAGTATCATCTGGAATCCTCCCACTATTGATGGCTGTTCGAGAATTGAAAGCATTCAGCGCCTCTTTACCAGGATTGCCTTTCGTCGTTTGTTCGGTGCTGCCTCACTACCTCCCTATGAAACGCGATTTCAGTTATTCAATCTTCACTCCTTAAGCTTCCGCCGCCAAGTGTTTCAGGCTTGTTTTATTGGTGGCTTATTACTTTCTGCTACTGATGCTCCTGATTTACTCTCGTCCATCTCGCTGTATGTTCCCTCTCGTTCTCTTCGTCCACGTGATCCTCTGTCAATTGAAACACGTCATACTCTTTATACTTTCAATGACCCTCTTCTGTCCTGTTTCAGGTTGTTTAACCACTTTTACTATCTCTTTGATTTCGACTCCTCTCTTAACTCTTTCCGTAACCGTATTTTTTCTTCTAATTCCCTTTAATTATTCTCCTTAGTTTTCTATTACTCTCTTTTTTTGTTTTTGTTAAGTTTATGATAGTCTCTACGCTCTACTCTTGTTTTTTTTCTTTTCTTTTTTGCTAGGTCAAGACTAGGTTAGTTAGGCTTAGTTTTTCAAGAATTATTTTGTTTATTTGTTAGTATTAAATTAGTTTTAAGTCTATTATATTTAGCCTTGATGGCGGATATTGTATGAAATAAATGAAATGAAATGAAATGAAATAGGGAATGCAGGTAAGGATTTAAACACCATGTTGTACCGCCTTCTTCCTAATTAACGGGGGCTCCTCTCCGGAAGAAAGCAATGCACGTCTCCCCTGCCTCTTGCTTTATGCTGTGAGCGAGGAGGGTCCGCCTCGACTTATCTGGCGCACGCATCGCTCGCTCGCGATGCCTAGCATGTTCTTTCTCTCGCCTTTTTTGAAGACGCATCATCGTTGCGGATGGTGCTGCGCGGCCATATCGCTATCTGGAGGGGGGCATAGAGAGTTGTGTTCTAGCCCGTCGCTGCACTCGCCATTGACGCAGCAAGCGTAAGGGACGTTTATGCTGCATGCATTGTCGAAGGCGCCCCGGCTGCGGTCGGGGATCGGCTGTGGCGACCGGCCCCCCGGGAGCCTCAAATGCCGATGGTGCAGCCGGAGCCACGCGCCAAGCTGCTCTACGCGTCCCCGCATTCTATGGATGGCTTGGCTGGTTTCGGCTGCCCCTCGTTGTCGTGCTCCCCGAACACAACACAACAACATACCCGTCCTAGGTTCAAGCCCCGTATGGTCCTAGTGGCCCAGGACTGGCTATCCCGCTATCCCGGCAAACTAATTAGTAGCAGGTAACGTCAACTTGCACGACTTACAACATGCTCGTCTTCGGTTCAATCCTCGTATGGACTATCTCTCGTCCCCCATTGTTTAGAACCCATCGTCGCTCCGGAACAATGCACGCTGCTGCACGCAACCCACGCCTTCATCTTTTCATCTCACCTCTTCGAATATCGCCCTTCCTCCTTGCGCTCCTCCTTCCGCTCTTGTTTGCTCCCCTTTTCCTTACTCCCTTCCCCCTTCTTTCCTTTCTATTCGTGCTGCTGTTCAATAAGGCTTTCATGGGTTAGGATATAAATATAAACTAAATGTAAAATGTAAACTGTATTTGCCAAGGCAAACAATAGTAAGGTGCGGGCAGGGCCGGGTCAACCAGCAAACTAAGCGGTCGCGTGTGGCCCCGAGGAGAGGAACCCATCCCCCCACTCTGAAGTAAAAGTGCTTCGCAATCCTTCTCTGGTTTAGAATTCCTCACACAACTTCTCGCTCACATCCGAATGGTAAACTTTCGTGTGTCCGCTTAGGGCCTCCATTCGTGCTAATACGCCACTGGATGCGGGTCGACCTTACGGGTCGGAACCATCCGGATCATTTGTGAGGTGCGATTCCATTCCAAATCGCTGCTCCCACGAGTCGGAATGGTACCTGTCGAACTACCTGGCGCCCCGCTCCAGTCTCTTAGTGATGATCGATTGCGTCAAATGAGTGACGATTAAAAGCATTCTGCCGTTTGGTTTAAAGGGTATACAACTTATCCAGAAGTACCTGGGAACTGCCGATTCAGTTATTTATCCCCTTCTTCCTTTCGGGTGAGATGAAGGGTCACTAACTTTCATTTCGTTTAAAATCGGATTGCCCATGAGTCTCCGCGAGAAGGCTCTCTCCCCTTCAACGTGGCCGATTGGTCTAGTGTTCCGTGAATTTATTGATCGTCGTCAGAGTCCACAGTATTTTTGGCGTCCCACGGGGAAGTCTCAACAACCATATCAGCGATCAACAGAAATGCGCGATCAATCCCAACAACAAACAGTAGCACAAACAGACACAGTGGCCTCATCGCATACAGCACCGATCAACTCGATATGCGACCGAGTAACGATCCAATGATAGCAGTGTTGTTAATCACCTGGCATCCCGCCCTTCACCATACCATCACTCACCACGCATCAACAACATCGGTTTTACACGTGAAACCTGTCATAACCACTACCAACAATCATACACTAATAGCATAACCGCTGGCCACTGCTCATACATCCAATTTATAACCGATAGAACAACATCCACAGACACCGGAACAACACATATAACCGAAATTTATTATCAAAACGTCCGAGGACTTAAAACTAAAACAAATGATTTTAAACTATCACTTACTAAAAACGATTATGAAATTATTTCCTTAACTGAAACGTGGCTAGATGAAAATGTTCCAACTAGTTTATTGTTCACTAAGGATTACAATGTATACCGCATGGATCGTAGCGAAACGAACAGCTCACACTCTCGAGGAGGTGGCGTGTTGATCGCTGTACGTTCAACCACGCAAACAATGAGACCCCAAATTTTGAGTGATTCAGGCCAAGGGGTATGAGGAAGCTTGAGGAAGCAAGGAGAAACGCGCTGCGATGAGAGTTCGCATTCTGTTTTACACGCGCGCTTCACTAACACCAATACAAATACCGTGCTTTGACGAGCCGTCTGTGAATGTGTGTGTGCCTTCTTTCAGCGAGCTCAACAACTTAGAGCTGCTCGTCACATCGTGTTGTCTCGCTTACACTACAGCATCGAACCATCGCTCCGTATGTCCCCCCCCTCCTACGCGTACAACACCACCAGTACAGCGCGACGCTTTGCTGGAGATGGTTGTGCGTGTTTTGTTCAAAGTCCCGCGCGCAGTGTTTGTGCGTTGGTGCGCATTTCGTCTAAGTCTCGTGCGTCGGTGTGTTTTGGTGAAGTGTGCAGTGAATAAACAGTGTGCACAGACGCACATGCAGTGCGTGGATCGACAGGTAAGAATTTGCTGAACAGAGTGTTTGTGTTTGTGTTTATTTTTAGAATAAGTGCATGAAAGAAAGCGAAAAACAACAAGCTTTTGATGTGTTGGTAGCATGACTCGAAAGAACACAAACACATTGAGAACTGCAGAGCGCACCGTGCGTTACGGGTGGGGTGGGGGAGGGCTCGCGTGGGTGGGTAGCTCATTGGTCGAAGGGACACTGTATTTCGACAGCGTCACTCAAATCACTCAAAAAATACACTCATTTTGCCGGACGGGAACAATAGTATCTCGTGAGTGCCGAGAAATGGTGTGGGTGAGAATATAACTCGTCAGAAGCTCTCTCTTCTTAGGGTGCATTTACATTCCGCCTTACCTCAGCGCCAGCGATGAAACGTTTCAATGCCTGTCATGTTCAATCGACAAAATTCACGACATTATGAGACCAAACGATAAACTGATAATACTTGGCGATTTTAACCAAAATCGAATTGAATGGAGTAGTGGTTCTGCCCAAAGCGCTATAGGTGATAATCATATAATTGATATCATTGATATGTACCTGTTAAAACAAGTCAACAATGTGAGAAATCAAACTGGACGAATATTAGATCTTGTATTAGCTGATGACAATTTAGCAAATCTTATGACCGTTAAACAATCAAACTCTACAACATATTTGTTACCTGCTGATAATTATCATCCACCTCTAGTCATATGTGTCAAAATGGAAAAAAACCTCTGCACCGCGTGCTTGTTCTAACAGCAACCAACGAAAACTGAACTTCTTTAAAGCCAACTATACTGCACTAAACACTGAAATAGCAAATACAAATTGGAACTTTCTGTATGGTGAAGGAATCACAATTGATAACGCAGTCTTAAAATTCAACAAAACATTAACAAATGTCATAAGTAAAACAGTTCCTCCAAAAATAAACCACGCAAACCACCCTGGGGTAATGATGATGATGATGATGATAAGTCCCACCTCTTACCCCAACACAGGTTTGAGAAGGACGAAAGTATCTATAAGATAATTCTACTCTAATAGTTGTTATGAAATAAAAAACGAGCAAGTGGTGGCTTCGGAAAACTCTCAGAGGAACCGTCCGAGTCATACACACACCCAAGATGACCAACATAGTTTCATCAAGAAAAAACGGGTCATACTCCATCGAATACAATAGTATTCCCTAGCATTCTTTACGTAGTCCGCCAAGAACCAGCAAATGGATCTGGCGCACCACTTATCAGGACACAACTGCAACATGCATATGGCCAGTTCCACTAGTGCCAATGGTTGGCTCTAGGGCACTACCTTCCGAAGCAGGTGAACCTAATGTATCTGGAATTGGCCACTTACAATCATCAATGAGTGAATCCTGTTGTGACCTCCCAGACCGTGTGCAAACCGTAAATTCCCCCAAATAGATCCCGAATCTCCACTTCAACGCGCGCGTGTCTCAAACCTGTGTTGTCTCTTTCTTATATATATTTTTTTTAATTTAAATTTTCATATATAAAGAAAAAATCTTATCATCATCATCAAGATCGTGATGACAACTGTAGTTACACATTACATAGTGACATAGGACATCTACACATATTTCACGTTACACAGTTTGCTTAACATAAATGACGCACTTACGTTTGAAATCAAATAAGTTTCTCGCATTCTTTATTTCTCCGGGTAATCTGTTGTACCGTTGAATACCTTTGAAGAACAAAGAGTTTCTGGCACTTTGTGACTGCAAGTTGGGTACCCTCGGCTCATTAGCCCTGCGTGTGCAGTGCCGGTGGACGTCGTACCCCCGAATTATGCTCTCCCTCAGATACCCAGGCAACAGGCCTTTTAACATTTTAAAAATAAAGATCATGGTCTGGTATACAATCCTCTGCTCTACCGACATCCATTGAAGAATATCTAGCATAACAGTGGTCGGCGTACGTCGACCGCACCCTAGTACTAACCTCATGATGCGATTTTGCTACCTTTGAAGCCTTTTAATTTGCCCCTTATTGCCAAGAAAAAGAATGGACGAGCAAAAGTCAAAGTGCGGCGATACCAATGATTTGTAGAGGTGAACTTTCCCAAAGAAGTCGAGATCCTTCGCCAATCTACTTATTACTCCACACTTCTTAGCCACTTTAGCGATGACCCAGTCAATGTGAGCGAGGAACTTTAACCTGTCATCTAGGATTACCCCTAAGTATTTAGCCTGTCTAACTCTTTCGATTCGTTCCGAATTTATCACAATAGATGGAGGTTCGTCCAATACACCCGCAGACATTACCATGTAACAAGTCTTGTTAATGTTTAATGCCAGCTTTTTGTGCTTCAGCCATCCATCCAAAGCGTTTAAATCGATATTAATCAGAGACTCTGCTTGCTTGACATCTTTGTGCGAGATAAACAGAACAGTATCGTCAGCAAAAAGATTGATCTCACAAGCCTTCAAAACCTGTTTCATGTCATTGATATACATGATAAACAAAATTGGTCCAAGAACACTTCCTTGCGGAACTCCAAGGGTATTTTCTATAGGCTTTGATACAGAGTTACCAAATAAAGTTCTCTGAGTTCTGTCTTTTAAATAACTTTCGAACCAACTGAGCTCCCTCCCCACAATACCAAAACGCCTTAAGGTACAAAGCAATAATGGCCTAGATATTATTTCAAATGCCCGTTTTAGATCCAAGAAAACAGCAACTATCGATTCTCTCCGATCCATCAACACCCTCCACCTCGCCAGTACAAGATTCAGAGCAGTCTCACAAGAGTGTCCTTGCCGATATCCTGATTGCTCTCGGATCAACAGCTCGCTTCCATTCAGAAACTGAACCAATTGCTCCTTAACTACTGTCTCCAGCACCTTTTCGAGCACATGCAACATGTTGATAGGACGAAAATCCTCCGCATTGGCAGCTCCGCTCACCTTAGGAATAGGTATTATCAATGATTCCTTCCATGTTTTTGGGAAAATTCCACTCTCTAGAGATTCATTTATCACTATCAAAAGGTCATCTCCTATCACATGAAAGCAATCCTGTATGGTTGTTGAACTCACGTTCCCTATACCTGTGGTTTTTTTCAGGTTGAAACAAATAATCTTTAGCTGACTAAGAGTTATTTTTTGAAATCTGAAATGGTTTCGTGGAGATTCTCTATGCGACAAATAATAAGGCTCATTAACATCATCAATGTTTTGATTTATATCCAAAACAGTGTTGACAAAAAACGAGTTAAACCTGTTACAGATGATGGAGTCTTCAGATTCGATCAAACCGTCAAATTTAACAATAGAAACATGTGCTTCATCTGGCGTTAACATGCTTTTTAGCACTTTCCACAATTCTCTGCTATCTCCCTTGTGCTTATTTATCTCACTGCTATAGTAATTTTTGCGTGAGTTTTTAAGATTTCTACTGTATAAATTTCTGAGTGTAGTATACTCAGTCCAATCATAATCTGTGTTAGTTCTAATAAATTGTTTGTACGCTTTGTCTCTTTTCCGTTTAATACGTGCAAGATCCAAAGTATACCACCTACTAGTTTCTCTTGAAACAATTGTCTTTTCTTCCACCAAGGTGTTCATTGCATTTTTCAACGTGTTCCATAACAAGTCAGCTGCTTCATCCAAGTTGGACGCGACATAATGTAAGCCTTGTGACACATTGTTGCAAAGAGCAAGTTTCGAGTACCTATTCCAGCATTTAACTTTACGTTGAACCGTTTTACGATGCTCATCATTTATGGTCAAAACAAGTGTTTCATGATCCAATATTTTCAATAGCGGATCAGTAGTGACTTTGATTGAGTCAATACTACTGTAAACCTGATCAATCAATGTTCTGCTCTGCCTAGCAATTCGTGTGAATTCGTTGACTTTTTGGATCATATTTACTGAATCCATTAAGCTTTTCAGCTTCCCAGATTTTTCAACATTCACCCAGTCAATATTGAAATCACCGACGACAATGTTCATTTTACTAAAATCCAGAAATCTTTCTAACCACTCTTCCAAAATGTCTACGAACCTTGAATCACTTGCACTAGGTGAGTGATACAATATGCTATAATTTCCTGCCGTCATACCCCGAGAAATCGCTAAACCGAGAAACCAATTGCCCTCTAATGACTCGTTTAAGATCACTTTAAGGACAATATCACTTCTGGCATAAGCTGCAACACCTCCTGTGTGACGTGAATGTGATAAACACGACACTACCCTATAACCTTTTATATAATATTGCTCAAATGCTTCCTCCTCGGTCACGTGAGTTTCCGAGATCAAGACCAACAAAGGTTGAACTTTTTCTACTGTCTCACGAAACATAGCATAGTTAGATGAAAGACCGGCAACATTGAAATATAAAATCTCTCTGAACCGCCCTAATTCCACCCCTCCCTGCTATTGAGAAAGTTGCATTCGTCTCTCTACCTGTTTTTTAAACAGCGGGCATTCATAGCTATTGGCCGCATGTTGTACCTGTAGTTTCTGGTTCCTAGATGTGTTAGCCAAAACACAATTCACACACTTTAGGATGGACGAGGTGCAATCCGACGTTCGGTGCTCACCACTGCACTTTGAGCAAGCTTCCTTATTTTGGCATTCAGTGCTCTTATGGTCAAACTGACCACATTTAAAAAAACGCATAACATGTGTGCTCCTAGAAATTTTACAACGATCAAAACCAATATTGATTTTATCGATTTTTTCCAAACATTTATCAGTCTCATTGTCGATTTCCAATACCGCGTTGTGTTTCTGGTACTTGTAGATCTTAATCTCAAACATTCCAATTACTTTCACCTGTTAAATACCCGTCTCCTAAAATGCCTTCTACTTCATTTCTAACATTATCTAAATTCGCCTGAGCAGAACATTGAACATAAACTTGACCGTCCCTGCCATTACGGAATTCCGATATTTGCTGTCGCCTCGGATCCAATTTTGCGCGTAGATCAGCTCTTGTCGTATCGCAAGACTGAACCACCTTAGGAACAATAACCAGTGTTTTATTCTTATTTTTGTTTTTATTTTTTTCCATGGACTCCTTCATATCGTCATTTTTCCTAATTTTGGGAGTAACTTTATTGTTTCCCTCGTCAAATCTATTAATAATAGTTTGAACATTACTGTTCCCACTATTTGTCCTCTTCCTTTTTTTAGTGACCGTCGCCCATGATTCTAAATTTATTTCTTGCACTGTTTCGCTGGTTTTCATAGTGTCAGAAGTTGCACGCAAGGCCACCTTAGACATTTTTGAGGCTTCTATAGCACTTAACGTTTCACGCAATGTTGTCTCCAACTTACGCTCCACTTGCGCGCAAAGCTCAGTTTTGAGAGTCTCGATTCCTCTCTCTAAAGCGTTAGATATCCACACGCTCACATTGACCTCTAAATCCCTCAATGTTTGTGCAAGCAAATCATTCGATTTAGCTGCATCAATCTCCATATCAAAAAAGCCCGCTTTTTGATCCAAACAGATGTCACAAATATATACAACATTGCGGTTCTCACTTAAAAGTTTTACCGCAGGCTTATTGAGTGTGGGTGTAATACACCGACGGTGAAAACTAAACCCACAACTCCCGGCACAAACGATCGGGTCATCGCCGTTTACGATCACGGTGGAGCATTTCAAACACTCCATGCCGAAAAACAAATCACGGGCGAAACTATTATCAACTATTTATACTTACATTGATATCTACGCAGGCGTCTTCAAGCAAAAATAAACACACACTCTTCGGTGTCACACACACAACACAAACTACGGTACTAATTTGGTCGGACACAAACACAAACAAATATCTACACCGGGAAGGATCGATCGTTGTCTCAACGTACAACGCTGTTGACCGCACAATCTTCTTCTTCGTCTTCTTCTTGGCCTGCTCAATGAGCACGTCTCGTAGACATGGCCAGGTCGCCAATTCGTTTCCAGGAAACTCGGTCCTGGGCTGCAGTCCTCCAACCACGGTTGCATCCGATTTCCGACAGGTGCGACTCCACCTGATCCAGCCAGCGAGCTCGCTGTGCTCCTCTACGCCTCGTGCCGAACGGGTCGCTGACGAGCACCTTCCTGGTGGGGCATGAGTCCGGCATCCTCATCACGTGCCCCAGCCAGCGTATCCTTCCGGCTTTGATGACCGTCAGGATGTCTGCACCGCCAAACAGCTCAGCTAGCTCGTGGTTCATCCTCCTTCTCAACACGCCGTGCTCGCACACACCGCCAAAGATAGTCCTTAGCACCCGCCGTTCGAAAATGGCGAGTGCATTGGCGTCCTCCGTCAGTAAAGTCCAGGACTCGTACCCGTAGAGGACCACCGGACGTATCAGTGTGCGATATATCGCGCATTTCGTGTGTTGCTGGAGTCTTCTGGATCGCAGCAGTTTGTGGAGCCCGTAGTAGGCACGATTTCCCTGAACAATGCGCCTTCGGATTTCGCTGCTTACGTTGTTGTCCGAAGTTACGATCGTGCCAAGGTAGCAGAACTCCTCTACCACCTCGAGATCGTCGCCGTCAACTGATACTCTGCTTCCGAGTCGGGCTCTATCACGGTCAGAGCCCCCGGCAAGCAGGTACTTTGTCTTCGTCGCATTGATCCTCAATCCAATCCTAGCGGCTTCGCATTTCAGTCGGGTGTACGCCTCGCACACCGCCGCAGATGTTCGCCCGATGATGTCGATGTCATCCGCGAAGCCAAGGAATTGGAGAGTTCGGGTGAAAATCGTGCCCCGGATGTCGAAGCTCGCGCTTCGCATGACACCTTCCAGAGCGATGTTGAACAGCAAACAGGAGAGTCCATCCCCTTGCCTCAGACCCCGGTGAGATTCGAACGCTTCTGACAGCATGTTTGTCACTCTCACCTTGCACTGCACCCCGTCCATAGTGGCCCGCAACAGTCGTACCAGCTTCCCAGGGAATCCGTGCTGCTGCATGGTGTTCCATAGTTCGGTCCGATCTATGGTATCGTATGCCGCCTTGAAGTCGATGAACAGGTGGTGCGTAGGGATCTGGTGCTCTCGGCATTTCTGGAGGATCTGCCGTAGAGTAAAGATTTGGTCGGTAGTTGATTTGCCTCCAACAAATCCAGCTTGATAGCTGCCGACGAAATCTGTAGCAAGAGGCGAAAGTCTGCAGAAGAGTATTCGGGACAGGATCTTGTAGGCAGCATTCAGGACTGTGATGGCCCGGAAGTTAGCACAGTCCAGCCTGTCGCCCTTTTTGTACACTGGGTGTATGACACCCAGTTTCCACTCGTCCGGTAGTTCTTCCTGATCCCAAATCCTAACAATCAGCCGATGCATGATGACGGCAAGCCTCTCCGGAGCCATCTTGAACAGTTCGGCCACCAGACCATCGCGGCCAGCTGACTTGTTACATTTCAGCTGTTTGATGGCGCTGATGACTTCGTCCAAAGATGGCGGGGGCACTTCGTCATTGTCATGCTGGCTGTCGTAGGGTTGCTCTCCGCTGCTTCCTGCGTCTGCTCTGGTATCTGCTCCGTTCAGGTGTCTGTCGAAGTAGCACTTCCATCTGTCGATCACCTCTCGCTCGTCCGACAGGATATCTCCCTCCTAACTGCGGCATATAGCGGTCATGGGAGTAAAACCGCTCCGTGCCGCATTCAGCATCCTGTAGAACTTACGAGTTTCCCCCGACTGGGATAGCTGCTGCATGAGTTGCTCGTCCGACTCTTCGAAGCCGCGCCTCTTGTCCTGGAAGAGTAGGGTCTGCTGCCTTCTCAGTCGTCTGTAGTCTTCCACGTTCTGCCGGGTCTCGCGCTGGAGCATGCGGGTCCGCGCGGCGTTCTTCTCGGAGAGTGCTCGCCTGCACTCATCATCAAACCATTCCTTCCTCTGGTTATGGGTCACGCGGCCAATTGTTCGCTCGGCCGTGCTGCTGATGGCTTGCTCCACCATGCGCCAGTGGTCATTGAGAGACATCGCCTCGGTAGTGGTGTCCTCCGGCAGCGCTTCCCCAAGCGCGATTGCGAAGTCCCTCGCCACAACAGCTTGTTTCAGCCGGTCTGTGTTGAGCCTTGGGGTGGGCTGATAGCGCAGTTTGTTGGCCACGCACAGTTTCTAACCGCACAATCCATCCGTAATGTTGCACAATAAACAACGTACACAATATCAACAGTGACACCGAAAGAGTTTACAAACATTTAACAGCACTTGTTAAATTTTTTTGAGCGCTCAGCTCTTTATATCACACGTTTTACAGGAAAACACAAGGAGCTAAACAGTAACACAACTACACTTGACACCAGTCACCAGAAAGCTTGTAATCGCCTTTTAACAGACATGAAAAGGCGAAGTAAAACAGCATTACGAAACTTTGAGCGTCATAACACAGTTACAAACCGAGAACAACATCGTAATGCGTCGAGAAGATACCGTGCATACAACAGAATGCTTCATGAAAATTATATTACTCGTGTCCAAAACAACCTTCGAAGAAATCCAAGAGCATTTTGGTCATACATAGACTCAAAACGAAATAACAGACAAAGTATTACAGAACTGTCATACAATGGTACCACTGCATCGCTAGAAAGTGGCATTTGTGAGTTGTTTGCTTTTCGGTTTCGTGATATATTCAGTCCTCGCATTATTGATCAAGAGAAAATTAGCGAAGCCACTTGTAACACTCCTGCTGACATGTTAGAGATGCCATTAATTGAAATAAATTGCAAAATGGTAGAAGCTGCAGTAATTAAATTAAAAATGAACTACAATCCTGGTCCAGATGGGATTCCCTCTGTTGTACTAAAGAAATGTGTCATCACCTTATTGCCGTATATGACACAATTATTCCGAATCTCATTATCTTCCGGAACGGTCCCGAGGATCTGGAAAACTTCCTGGATGACGCCCCTGTTCAAAAAAGGCGATCCGAACCTTGCAGAGAGCTACAGAGGAATTACGTCAATGTGTTCATGTGCTAAAGAGTGTGAAATAATTTTTCATGAGATCCTGCTGAATGCGTCTCGGCATATTATATCTGCAATGAACAACATGGATTCATGCCGAAGCGTTCAACATCCACAAATTTGGTAAAATTTGTCTCGGATTGTTTGAGTGGCATGGATTTAATCGTTAAACCAGCGCGCATCGCTGGCGCGTTGCATAACATAGCTAGTCAGCATTTATTGACCTAGCAACGCTTTGTTTTTTAAGCCTAAATTGTCGTCAGCGACATCCCTCCCCCCGTAAATCCTCGTAGGGGAGTTACAATTCTAGGTTTAAAGTGGGTGGCCTGCATGGAGGAGGACCAATATTTTGTTTTAGATATTTCTTGATTAACATCGCGGAAACCAAGATGACCGTAATAGAAACACTTAGTATGGTTATCGAGAAGAGTACATAGTTACTGGTTACTGATTCTACTTCGTTAGACTTATCTTCTTTTGATATGCTTAAATTTAACATGGGTTTAAAATATGCTCTAACTTGCTCAGATTTTATTAGCATCGTCGGTTGTATTTCGAACTTGCTCGTCAAAATGCTACAGTCTAGTGACAAGGTTATGATTCCGATTGAGCAGCTTGGTGTAGTGAGTGTTTTATTACATTTTAGTAATATCTTATCAGGGTTGGTAGAGAAGAACAGAATACTGTTTGGATTTGTAAGTTGTATAAATTCAGTGACTTCTGGCCCTATTTCCTTTGAACTACATCTGGTACCACTTTCTGTGTATAGTAATGCTGATGCTATGCAGTCTGGTTCTCGTTGTATTATTTTCTCAGAAGATATGTAATGCGATTCGTTCAGTTTAACAATTTCCTTCGGGTATAAGTAACTAGTTTCGTTGATGGCTATTGTATTTTCGTGTATGTCTAAAATCGTATAATTAGCAAAGTTTGGAATGGCTATGACTTTAAACATCTCGTAATTTTCTATCGATACAATTACGTTTTTGATAGAAAAGACTATTTCACCATTTTCTATCCTCCTATTGGTTATTTCCGAGTATTCTAAAACATTATAATGACTTGCCATCTTTCTTCGTATAGTTTGTTTTAACATCTCTTCATCCTCTAAATATAATTGGTTTGAATCTATTTCGTGATACTTATTTATCATGTCTTGTACTAGAGCGGTTGTAAGCATGATCGTTTCTTGTATGTACTTTGTTAGAACTTCATTTTTGTTATGCTTAAATTCTTTGCTGAGAACATCTATACCATCATAGAGTTTGTCTATTCGGTGACGTAAATTTTCTGTTAACTCATTGTGTTTTTTATTTGTTTGGGTCAAACGTTCGGACACATGTGTAATTTTTGTATCCTCTGCTGCTCTGAAGGCTGCTAATTGCTCGTCTATGTCGTCTCCCCCGAACATGAAATCTTTTAATATACCAAATATTCCCCGGGAGCGTTTTGTCCTTTTGTGACTTATTCCTTGAATTAGTTGAATTGCATGGTTGCATTCGCGCTGGATTGTAACTTTTAGATCTGAGAGTTCGGAGTCCGTACTATTAACGGAGTTCAATACTGTGGTTAAGTGTTTTTTCAACGTTTGTAACGTATCCGTATCATTTGCCGGACGTGTCCCCGTATGGAATGTCGTTTCCCATGCTCCTTTTTTCAATAGGAGTGTCCCAATATGATCAAAGTATATTCCTGGTTCAGGGATAGGTACGATCGATAAGCATTCGACTTTAAACAGAGCGGCTATGTATATTGTTATTTTAAGGATGAGCTCCATGATACGGGCCTAATTTTGAGCTTTTTCCTTTTTGGTATTTGACTTGCTAGTTCTTCTGCTTTAGCTTTTATAACGTTAAGATTTGTTTCCTTCCTTTTTCCCCAATTTGGAAATGTTTGATCTCGTTTTACCTCGAGTACTGCTAGTTTTACAGTTGGCCTATTAACTACATTATTACCTACTTTGATTCGTGCTGAACGAGTTTGTCCGTCTACGCCAGTTACCAGCTCGCAGATTCGGCCTTTAAACCACTTTCCTTTCCTTTGTTCATCGGGAAACGTGACAATATCGCCTATTTGTAATGGTTTGGCCGGTTGAGTCCACTTTTCTCGTATAGAGAGCTTTGGGAGATACTCAGCTATCCACCGTCGCCAATATTGTTGTGTGATTGCCTGGGCCCTTTTCCAATCGGACCGTACCAATTCTGTTTTGGTGATATCTGAGATATTCGGCTCTGCCTCGCCGGAACAACCTAGCAAGAAATGAGCTGGAGTTAGGGGCTCGTCATCTTCTTGTTCTAGTGTTAAGTGAGTCAATGGTCGATTATTTGTTAGGAACTCTATCTCAGTTAGTATTGATCTGAGAACGTGTTCTTTATAACTCTCAGCCATGGGAAGCAGACTCTTGATTTCTCCAACCATTCGCTCCCACGCACCTCCAAAATGAGGGGCGCCTGGTGGGTTAAAGATCCATTCTATGCCTTCTGAGGCACATCGATATCTTATTTGTTTCATCTCATTGTCGGCTCCGACAAAGTTGGTCCCATTATCGCTGTATAGGAAAGATACCTTTCCTCTTCTGTATTGCAAATTTTTTAAGCAAACAATAAAGGTGCTTGCCGTTAGATCAATGGCTATTTCTATATGGATTGCTCTTGTGGTTAAACACGTAAATATAACACCCCACCTTTTTTCTGACCGTCTGCCTATCGTAACGAATAGGGGGCCGAAGTAATCTACTCCACAATGCGTAAATGGTTTTTTAAACACTGCTGTTCTACATGTTGGCAGTGGTGCCATTATTGGTGGGATTGGTTTAGCTCGTGCGTTTTTGCAGTATTGACATTTGTTTATTACGTGCTTAACACTGCTTCTGAGATCTATCACCCAGAATTTTTGACGAACTGCAGCCATCACTGATTCGCTCTTCTGGTGGTAGTACCTCTCATGATAATGTTGCAGGATAAGGTTTGTAATGTGATGCCCTTTTGGTAGGACAATAGGGCTACGTGCGTTAAATTGAAGAAATTTAACGTGTTCAAGTCTTCCTCTAGAACGCATGATCCCATCTTGGTCCAACATAGGGCACAGGCACCGAATTTTACTGCTGCCATTAATCGGGTTCTTCAATGAGAGTTGTATCATCTCCGTTTGAAAGCTTTCCCATTGAGCCTTTTTTATTAAGTGGCACTCAGCTAAGTCAAGGGTAGCTTTATCGATTGCTGTCGAAAATGACAGAGATTTAGCCTTACTTTTTAACCAATCCAAGTACTTTAGTGCGTACGCTACCGATCGTTTTAGACGGTGCCAGTTGGAACACCATTCGACGGAAATGGCGTCATAATCTATTCTTTCCACTGTTCTCGAAGTGTTTACCCTTTTCCGGTCTTCAAATGTGTCCGGAATGTCTGGTGTTAGTATTTTTATTTCTAAATTTTTGAGAAAGTCGGGACCATTTAACCATATTGACTTTTTCTTACAAGTTTTTGTAGCTTCGTCAGCAGGGTTTTCTGCAGATGCTACCCAGTTCCACTGCTTCGGAGAGTTGAACTCCAAAATTTCTCCGATTCTCAGGGCTACGAACTGATTATATGTTCTAGGTTCTGAGTTAAGCCAAGCTAGAACTGTTTTTGAATCGGTCCAAAAGAATTCTGTTTGAACCCTTAACCGCAATTCCCTCTTGATTGATTCGTTTAGGCGAGTGCCTAGCACTGCCCCTTGCAATTCAAGCCTAGGGATCGACAGTGGTTTGGTAGGAGCGACTCTTGATTTTGCGGCCACGATACTTATGTCGATGCCTAAGTCGTGGACTGTCCTAAGATACGTGACTGCGGCAAAGGCTTTTTCTGACGCGTCTACGAAAGTATGGAGCTCCCTGATCTTTACGTTATTTTCGATCGAAAAACATCTAGGTATGGATATGTTGATCGAGTTTTCGATTCGGCTTATCCAGTTTTCCCATTTTTCCTTTATGGACTGTGTGACTTCGTCATCCCAGTCTAGTTTAGTTTTCCAAAGATCTTGCATCAAAATCTTACCTTCAACAGTAATGTTGGCAAGATGGCCTAGAGGATCGTAGATTTTCATTATATATGAGAACATCTGACGTTTCGTTAGTGTTTTAATATCTGCCCTTTTAAACTTGTAGGCAAAGACGTCAGACTCTTTGTCCCAAACCAATCCCAACACTTTATCGAAGTTTTGATTTTTCTCCTCTATGCCAAGTACACTTTTCTCGGATAACCTGTTGGTTGGAATGCCTTTCTCCACTTCTTTTGAGTTGGAAAAGAAGTTTCTCATAAAGAATTTAGCATCATCATGTATTTTACACACCTCCGAGATAGTATTCACGGCTGTATCAATATCTGGATAACTATCTAAGTAGTCATCTACGTAGTGGTTTTCAATAATCGCTTTTACTGCCTGGGGATAAATATTTTTGTAACGCAGTGCGTTTTCGTTCTTCACAAACTGAGCACAAGTTGGTGAGCAAGTTGCCCCAAATGTCATCACTTGCATAACGTAAACTTGAGGAACGTCAGAAGGCGATTCTCGAAATAGAAATCTTTGAGCGTCTTGATCTTCCCGTCTCACCTTTACCTGGTGATACATTTCCTTGATATCTCCTGAACAGCCTATTTTGTGTTCCCTGAAGCGGAGTAGCACTCCGAACAGGGACGCAGTAAGATCTGGACCGGAAAGAAGTTGAGAATTAAGGGATATATTTTGATTTTTTGCAGCCGCGTCGAATACTAAACGTGGTTTGGGAATGGGTTTATTATGGTTTATCACGGAAAAGTGGGGAATGTAGTTTATTTTTCCGTTTAATTGCAGCAGTTCCATTGGTGTCGCCTTACGTGCATATCCCTTTTCAACGTATGCGTTTATTTCTTTACGATACCATAATTTTAAGTTTGGATCCCTTTCCATTGCCTTCTCTTGACTTTTTAAGCGCGTAAGCGCTTGTCCGTAACTGTCTGGCAATTTAGGATTGTCGGTTTTCCATACTAAACCAATTTCGTATCCGTCGCCAGTATTTTTAAGCGTGTCTTTCATAATTTTTAACGCTCTTTTGTCTTCTTCAGAGGCACGGGTTGGAGTAGGTTTAACTCCAAATTCCTCTGTAGAAAAGAAACCACGCAAGATTTGCATCATGTTCTTGTTTTCTTCTTCGTACGTCTCTGTCATCACAAATGAGTTCTCTGTGACATTTGGCGTATTCGTTCCCCCAAAAATGACCCAACCAAGCCTCGTTTCATGGGCAATTGGTTCGTTTGGTCTACCTTCTCGATATTTTGCACCATGGCAAAGATACGAATGAGGAAGGCCTAGTAGCACGGTAGGCCTCGCATCTGCATAGCTAGAGATACTAATGCCTTTCAAATGTTTAAAATTTCTTTGCAAACACGGAGCATCTATGGTTTGAACGGGAAGGTTAAGTTCCCTTACACTTCTGAGACCTTTTACTTGAAATTTTCTTTTGTTAGCTCCCTCTACTGTTATGGGAACTATCCTACTTTCTGTCTCTTTTTGAATGCTTCCGTCCGTCCAGGAGAGAGTTAGCGGTCTTTTTGGTCCGTGAACGTTTAGTTCTTTTCGGACACTTTCCAAAATGAGGCTAGTTGAAGAGCCAGGATCCATGAATGCATAAGTTTCGAATTTTCTATCATTATGGTGCAAAGTGATGGGCACGATCTGATAGAACAGATTATTCTTTTCCTGATGGCAATTTATTTTGTTTGTAGGTTGCCCTTCTACCAGATTTCTTTTATGAAACATACTATGATGCCTTTTGCCGCACCCGTACACACTACATTGTGGTGGTAGACGACAGTTTTGGGCGTTATGGTTGCTGTACTTGCAGCAATTGGTGCAAATTCTATGCCGAATGAAAAGAGATAATTTTTCATCGGGCATCTTACCGTTCAATTGTCGGCAACGAGTGGTTTCATGAGGAAATCCACAAATTAGACATATCGTTTGCTTTTCAGGCCCTTTAAGACGATGCTGCATGTTTTGACGGTTCGACCTTTCTTGTTTGGCTACTCCTTCGTTCGCGGCCAGTATAATGGCCAGTTCTTCAGAGGGTTTCAGCCATTCTGCTAGGTCTTTTAGCGTGAGATTCTTATTATCTTGTTTCCTACTTATTGTGTGTTTCAACCATTCGTTCCGAAGTTCGGTTGAAAATCTTGATGTCAAATCGTTTAGCAGCCTCTGGTCATTCAAAAAACCTTCTTGCTTCAACAACACCATGTTGTCAATGAGATTGCGCAAAGCGTTGGAAAATTCTAAGAATGCTGAGGGATTATCTATCGTTATGTGCTTTACTACTAGTAATTCTAACAGTAAAGACTTGTAAATGCTTTCAGCATTTCCAAACATTTTGTCGAGCCTGTTTAATACAAGCGGAACGTTTTCTGGGTTAAGCATTAACCCACTAACCGCACGAAATGCTTCGCCCTTCAGATGCTTTTGCAGCCTATTCATGTTTTCTAAATTTGAAAAATTACAAGCTCGGGAAGTTTCTTCGTAGGCTTGTTTAAATTGAGGCCAGCATTTATAGCTTCCATCGAAATCTGGAAGCTTTGAAAGTGTTACTTTCGAGTCCTTAGAACACAACGATTGAACCATTTTGTCTAAACTCTGAGTTAACAGTTTTACGTCTAAACTTGTCATTGGTTTTTCATTGACATCTTCTGATTTTTTGTTTTGTATCTCTTCTTGTAGCTGTTTTAGCTCTTCTTCTATTCTTACTTTTTCTTTTTCTTTTTCTTCTTCAATTGTCATTTTTTCTTTCAGCAGTTTTTGCGTTTGCATTAGTGCTGACCTATATTCCTGCCGTTCAACTTCCTTATCTTTACATTTTTTGCCGAATGAAAAGAGATAATTTTTCATCGGGCATCTTACCGTTCAATTGTCGGCAACGAGTGGTTTCATGAGGAAATCCACAAATTAGACATATCGTTTGCTTTTCAGGCCCTTTAAGACGATGCTGCATGTTTTGACGGTTCGACCTTTCTTGTTTGGCTACTCCTTCGTTCGCGGCCAGTATAATGGCCAGTTCTTCAGAGGGTTTCAGCCATTCTGCTAGGTCTTTTAGCGTGAGATTCTTATTATCTTGTTTCCTACTTATTGTGTGTTTCAACCATTCGTTCCGAAGTTCGGTTGAAAATCTTGATGTCAAATCGTTTAGCAGCCTCTGGTCATTCAAAAAACCTTCTTGCTTCAACAACACCATGTTGTCAATGAGATTGCGCAAAGCGTTGGAAAATTCTAAGAATGCTGAGGGATTATCTATCGTTATGTGCTTTACTACTAGTAATTCTAACAGTAAAGACTTGTAAATGCTTTCAGCATTTCCAAACATTTTGTCGAGCCTGTTTAATACAAGCGGAACGTTTTCTGGGTTAAGCATTAACCCACTAACCGCACGAAATGCTTCGCCCTTCAGATGCTTTTGCAGCCTATTCATGTTTTCTAAATTTGAAAAATTACAAGCTCGGGAAGTTTCTTCGTAGGCTTGTTTAAATTGAGGCCAGCATTTATAGCTTCCATCGAAATCTGGAAGCTTTGAAAGTGTTACTTTCGAGTCCTTAGAACACAACGATTGAACCATTTTGTCTAAACTCTGAGTTAACAGTTTTACGTCTAAACTTGTCATTGGTTTTTCATTGACATCTTCTGATTTTTTGTTTTGTATCTCTTCTTGTAGCTGTTTTAGCTCTTCTTCTATTCTTACTTTTTCTTTTTCTTTTTCTTCTTCAATTGTCATTTTTTCTTTCAGCAGTTTTTGCGTTTGCATTAGTGCTGACCTATATTCCTGCCGTTCAACTTCCTTATCTTTACATTTTTTGCATAAAAAATCTTTAACAGGTGATTTTATGTCTAAGCATGACAAGTGAAACCACCTGTCGCAATCAATACAAGTTATCAATTTCCCTATCTCATCTGGGTTCGTGCATAATTTGCAGTGCCCATTCGGATTTTTTTTAAAATCGTATTCCATCTTGAACTCACCGTGGTTCAGATCCGCTTCAGCAGGGTCAACTCCTATTCGGCTGGTCAGGGACGGCTGGATCGGGAGTGATGTCTTCACTGCTGCTTGTTGGTCTTCTCAGGATTACAATACGACGTCTTCCGTATTACGTGCCGGTTGCCCTCAAACCGAGAACGATGGTTGCCTCAACCGGAACGATGTTTTCTTAGCGGTGGGTCGGCGGTCATACACACGACGGTCATACACACGATGGATACACTCGTCACAATTAATTTCTTCAATTTGCTCTTCCTACGTTGCACTGCGTCGGATGCCTTATGCAATATTTAGCTCGCGGCACACGTGTTTCGTTATACGTTTCGTCGGAGTTAACGTCCGATACTTGCGACGCACGCGTTTTATGATAACTGTTTGTTTTTTTTTTTTTTTTTCAACTGGCGCTAAACTGACGGTTTCATGTTGCGTTGCGAGAACGGATGCACCTTTCGAAGCTCGCGACGTACACGTATTGGTCACCTTTTTCACTAGTTCAGCATTTGCCTTATACGTTAGCAGTATCGAGTTCACTTTCGATTGCGTCACTTCACTAACGGTAATGACCGCGTTCTATTCACTGTTGTGTCGTTGCACTTACAGTTCTTTTGCACTCACTCACCGCCGAGGCGCTTCTCGGGTTTTGCTTCGTCGAGCTCGCGGCGTACGCGTATTGGTCACCTTTTCACTAGTTCAGCATTTGCCTTATACGTTGGCAGTATCGAGTTCACTTTCGATTGCGTCACTTCACTAACGGTAATGACCGCGTTCTATTCACTGTTGTGTCGTTGCACTTACAGTTCTTTTTGCACTCACTCACCGCCGAGGCACTTCTCGGGTTTTGCTTCGTCGAGCAACTGGTGCGTGGCCCTTCTTCCTGGGCTGGCTGTCGTAGATCGGCTACGCCGGATCGTCGTCCGTCGCCGTTGTTTCACTATCACAACCCTGCTTGGGTTGCTGTGGGATCTATTCACGCCTCTACGGGCTTGTTACTACTTCGGGTTTTTATTTCCCGATTTATTTGACTACTTGCCGAACCATTGGTTGATGCGTCCTCTCTGGAGCCACCATTTGTCGCGCACACGAAAGTGTCTTTCGGAGCAGCAGCTTAAGACAGGCACAGTACACGCCGACTTAAGCACAATAATGAACGCACCAACTGGTTCTTGGCAAGTAATGGCTTCATTAATTTATTCAATTGATTTTATACTCTAAAAATGCTGACCGTCGTCGATCAGCATATTCTTCTTAATCTATTCTTCTTAGCCTATTTTTCCATTTAATCGTTAAACCAGCGCGCATCGCTGGCGCGTTGCATAACATAGCTAGTCAGCATTTATTGACCTAGCAACGCTTTGTTTTTTAAGCCTAAATTGTCGTCAGCGACAACTAGGACTAACCGAGAGTACTCTCACTTGGCTTCAATCTTATTTAATTGATCAACTGTTTTGTGTAAAATTTGGACAAGTTGTATCAAATCCATTTTACTGTACGTCAGGTGTGCTGCAGGGCAGTAATCTTGGACCGCTACTTTTTCTGTTATATATTAATGATGTGAGTTCTGTCCTGCGTGATGTGAAATTTTTAATGTATGCCGACGACATTAAGTTATACTCGTTTTCCAAAGACACTCCAAATGGCTCTGGACTTATTCGATAAGTGGTGTAAGCGTAATATGTTATGTCTGTGTATTGGAAAATGTGTCGTTGTGTCCTTTACTCGTGCACGTCTAGCAGTCTCACATAGCTATAGGATAAACGGACAGCTTTTTCAGAAGCAAAGTGAAATACGCGACCTAGGTGTTCTACTTAACACAAAACTGACTTTTAAAACGCAATATGAAGATATTAACAAGAGAGCAAACAGAACTCTAGGTTTAGTGTTTAAAATGACGAGGGAATTCAACGATCCAGTGTGCGTGAAAACTTTGTACTGTGCATTAGTTAGGCCTGTATTGGAGTACTGCTCAATTGTCAGGTGTCCATCTGCAGAAGTTTGGAAAGAGAGAATGGAAAGAATCCAACGCAAATTCACACGTTTTGCGATACGGCGACTCCAGTGGAGTGATAGTAACACTTTGCCACCATACCAATCGGGTCGTTTACTGCTAGGATTAGAGACTCTCACTGATAGCAGAAGAAATGCGCAAGCCTTGTTCATTGCTGACCTACTTTGTGGAAATTTTGACTGTCCGGAAATATTGGAACACATTAATTTAAATGCAAACAGGCCAACCATCAGAAATCGACAATTATTAAGAACTAATTTTAGAAATACGCAGTACGGATCTAATGAACCCATTACAGTAATGACGCGCGAATTTAATGCACTTGCAGGCCATTTTGATTTTAATGAAATGACACGACAATTTAGAGAGCGAATACGATTTAGATAACATTTAGTCGTTACCTATTAACATTATTATTATTACTACTATTCTTCTTCTTCTTTGGCTCAACAACCGTTGTCGGTCAAGGCCTGCCTGTACCACTCGTGGGCTTGGCTTTCAGTGACTAATAGATTTCCCCCCATAGCAGGATAGTCAGTCCTAAGTATGGCGGCACGGTCCATTTGAGGATTGAACCCATGACGGGCATGTTGTTAAGTCGTACGAGTTGACGACTGTACTACGAGACCGGCTCCGGCATTATTACTACTATTATTATTACTAAAGCTTGTGTAACCATTATATGGCGGACTCGCAACTAAGAAATACAATACAATACAATATGCGGCATTTAATTGTTGCTCATCCGCATAAAAAGTTTACCACCATGTTTCCCAAATCTACACGGATCATAATACTGTGTTTGTGGTTGTGCTAATCACAAAACGCTTTCCGTATAGCGTGGCACATAAACGTGCACGAGGTGGCACATCATTTGGTGTGCCAGAGCCATTGCTTCTAACAATTTACCTTTAACTAACTAACGAATCATGATGATACTGAGCGTTCGCAGCAAATGCCACACACGGGAAAAACAAGGAGAAAGAAAACTCCCTCATGTGCGAGAAAGAGCAGCAACAACCAAACCGCAGAGCCGATGGGATTGTGAAAATGCGACGGAGCATCATCGTCTGTGAGGAAGAGTGAAACAGAAGTCAGAACCATAAACTTCCCATCCATAATTTGTGACCGTAATTTGGGTGTGTCTTCGCTCCATACAAATCGTGAAAAAAACGTTTTCGCTAGGTCGTAAATCGCGGCGAAAACCGCCTTTTGCGGATAGGAGTTCTATCAGCTCTATGTATAGCATAGTTGTTTGCACAAAATTTAATCTCCGGTTTTAAGAATGTTTCTGTAACGGTCATGATGTGAATGTTGTTAAACTTTAAAAAATTGGCTAGCTCTCTTTTTTTATTCAGAATGCTATTTGCATTCCAGTTTACGACTCTAATCTACTCACTTGAATCAGTCATCGGGAGAAACAAAATTTGCTGACTACTTTGAAGATCGCTGTGATAACGTCTTGTTTTGATTTACATTTTTGTAAGCGATTAAACACTTCTCCTACAATTGCGGCTAATTCGTTCGGCGCAAACAGGTCATTGCTGCTTGTTGTGTTTCCATTGTAACCATTAAACGGGGTTGTGTGGGACGGTATGGTGCGGTCTTGTAGCCCGCTACATTAATGATTTGTTGCAACTGTGGGAAATTGCACCGCGTCACATCAAACCCTGGAGGATTTTCGGTGATTTTTGTTTTTCTCTTGAAACTGGTCTATTAACTAGCTGAGCGATTTCCATCACAATTGGCATATTTTAGGTTGTGCTCGGGAATTTTTCCGTCACCTGTTGATGAGCTCGCAGTTTTTGTTTTCTTTATTTTTATAGAGACTTTGAGCCAATTAGCCTTATTCGCCTCTTTTAATCGGTTGGACATTTATATACTTTTTGGGGGTTTTCCAAGTAGGGTTTCGGATGATGAGTTTGTAGCGGTTTTACTCACGTCCGTTCTCTTAGGTTGGTGAAATAGAAGAGAGCGTTTATTCGTATAACCGTGGGGAGATTGTGTGGTCGGCTCAGAGCCCGGTTTATGTCCTCAAGTTGAGCGTTTGTACCTTTATATATTCACCACATCACATCCCCCTTTCTTTTAAAATTTCCTTGGCTGGTAAATATTCCTACCGTAGCGCGATTGGTGAACTTTTATGCGTTTAGTCTCTGAGTGTTGCTGTGTGTTTTTTTCTACTTCGCTGTCTTGGTTCGCGCTATCTACATATGCAGGCTTAAGCCGATCAATCGAGATTGAGGCTTTTTTTCCTTTCACTTCGAGTGTGTATGTTTTTTTGTTCCTGTCTAATACTTTGTAAGGACCGTCATACGGCGGTGTTAGTGATGGCCTGATCTTATCTACTCGCACAAATACATGAGTACAACTATCTAAACTCGAATGTACGTAAACTCCTTTGTTTGTGTTATGATTGGATGTTTGTGTTGGCTTTAGCTTCCTCATCACTACTCTCAAATTGTTTACAAATTCGCGCGTTGCATTCGCTATCGTTTTGTTGTGGTCGAAAAACTCTCCTGGTAGGCGTAAACAAGTACCATAAGTTAATTCGGCAACGGTTGCTCCTATATCTTCTTTTAACGTCGATCGCATTCCTAACAAAACGAGTGGTAGTGTCTCAGTCCACCTGGATCGATCGTGGCACATTAGAGCTGCTTTAAGTTGGCGGTGAACTCGTTCGATGTGCCCGTTTGCCTGAGGATGGTAAGGAGAAGATCTGAGGTGATCAATACCGAGTGTTTCGGAAAGCTTTTTGAACAGATCGCTTTCAAACTGTCGACCGACCGCGGTGGTGATTTTGCTAGGTACACCAAACCTAGCAATCCAGTGTGTGACGAATGCGCGTGCGACGGTATCAGCCGTCATGTTTGGTAAGGGAATCGCCTCCGGCCAACGCGTAAACTTATCGATAAGGGTTAAACAATAAGCATTTCCTTCGGACGGAGGTAAAGGGCCGATGAGATCCATGTGCACGTGCTGGAATCTGTGTTGTGGTACTTCGATGTGTTCTGCTTCGGTGAAATTGTGTCTAGTTACCTTGCTTCTTTGGCATTCTATGCAGTTTTTTACGAATTGTTTACAGTCCTTTCTCAGGGCTGGCCAAACGTAGCGTTGTGAAACGAGATGCGTGGTAGCTCGAATGCCGGGATGAGAAATACCATGTATTTTTTAATTACGTGTGCTCGGAGTGCTTCGGGAACTAGTGGTCGGATTTCTTGTGTGGATCGTCGCAATATAGTATACCTTTTTTCGATGGTAGTTCCAATTCCTTCAGAACAATTGAGCTAGATTGTGGTGGGTTTCTTATGAATTTTTGTATGTCATTATCCATTCTCTGTAGCTCTGCCATTTTTTCGTAATCGATGGAATCGGAAGAGACGGCTTCGATGCGACTTAGCATGTCTGCAACGTTGTTTTCGTTACCAGGGATGTGGCGAATATCTGTTAAATATTCGCTAATGAAAGCCAGTCGTCGCTGCTGAGTGGGGTTAGCTCGCTCTGGACGTTGTTGAAACGCCGTCACTAAGGGTTTGTAGTCGGTGTAAATGCAAAATGTTCGTCCTTCAAGAAAATCGCGAAAGTATTTAACTGATTCATATATGGCATACAGTTCCCTATCATACGTGCTTGCTTTTAGCATGCTGGTGCATAGTTTTTTTGAAAAGAATGCTAAGGGTGTTATGCCTTTTTTTTCCACCTGATGGAGTGCGCCTCCTATGGCAACATTCGAAGCGTCGACGTACAAGCAGAGTTTAGCATATGGTGATGGATGAGCGAGTAATGTTGCACTCGCCAATTCTTTTTTAGAGTTTTCAAATGCATCAATTGTCTCTTGGTTCCAGTTAAGTGGAGTATTGTCATTTCGCACATTTCCTGGTATCATTTTTTGTAAAACGTGCTGATTTGCAGCCGCGTGCGGGATAAAACGCCGGTAAAAATTTATCGTGCCAAGGAATGTTTTTAGTTGTTTTGTAACCTTCGGTCTTGGGAAATCGATAATGGCTTGTACTTTTGATGGGTTCGGTTTGATTCCCTCCGGAGTTATTAAATGACCGAGGAAAGTTACGGAAGATTTTCCTATTTGGCATTTATCAGCGTTAATTGCTAAACCATTTTCTCTTAGGCGTTTAAAAACTGTTTCGAGGTGCATTTTGTGATTTTCTATGCTACTCGAGGCGATGCATAAATCATCTATATACGGGAAAACGTACGGGAGATCGCAAAATATTGCGTGTAGGTAGCGTTGTAGGGTTTGTCCAGCGTTTCTCAACCCGAACGTCATAAAGTTAAACTCATACAAGCCAAACGGAGTGGTTATGGCTGTTTTTGGGATGTCTTGCTTTGCTACAGGAATCTGGTGGTATGCGCACTGCAGATCTATACATGAAAACACGTTATTGCCGTGTAGTATATTGCTTACGTCTTGTATGTGTGGTATAGGATATCGGTCTGGTTCGGTCACCGCGTTTAAGCCTCTGTAGTCGCCGCACGGTCTCCAGTTACCGTTAGGTTTTTTAACCATGTGCAGTGGACTGGCCCAGCTGCTTTTAGACGGTTTGCAAATGCCTTGTTCTACCATGTATTGGAATTCGGTTTTAGCTGCTTGTAGTTTTTCTAAAGGCAATCTGCGTGGTTGGCAGAAAATAGGCGGGCCAGTAGTGAGTATTTGGTGTTCCACCGTTTTAGTAGTTTTTTTTGTTTAGTGTTCAGCTTTGTGATATCTTTGTATCGATCAACTATACTGGCAAATTGTTTGTTTATGCAAATTGTTGAAATAGTATTCTTATTTTGACTTTTTGTACTTTGAATCTCGAGTTTTGTCGAGTTGTCTATTAATCTCTTTCTCTTAGCATCGGCTAATAGATCGTAAAACTCGAGAAAATCCGCACCTATTATAGGCGTACTGACGTCGGCGACAACAAATGTCCATGAGAATTTTCTCTCGAGTCCCAAATCAAGACTTAACGTTTTTTGCCCATATGTAGCTATTTGTGTGCCGTTTGCGGCTGAAAGTTTTCGTGAAGGCGAAGGGTTAAGCCTCTCTTTCGTATTTGGTGGAATAACCGATATCTCAGCGCCGGTGTCGATTAAAAAACGGTGATGTGAAATGTTATCGGTAATGTGTATTCGGCATATTTGTTCAGAGTTAGTGTTAGTGTTGCTTTCACTTCTCGCAGGTGCTAACGATGGTGAGTGCGGTTGAGGTCGATCTACGGTGTGTGCGATACCAGGTGCGAGTGGTGTCTCACCGTGAGTGATGGTGTTCTCGGCAAATCTGAGTGTTTCAGAACGTGTAGTGTTTAGTGGTATATGTGGTTCAGTGTACCCGTCCGGCAAAATGAGTGTATTTTTTGAGTTATTTGAGTGACGCTGTCGAAATACACCCGTCCGGCAAAATGAGTGTATTTTTTGAGTGATTTGAGTGACGCTGTCGAAATACAGTGTCCCTTCGACCAATGAGCTACCCACCCACGCGAGCCCTCCCCCACCCCACCCGTAACGCACGGTGCGCTCTGCAGTTCTCAATGTGTTTGTGTTCTTTCGAGCCATGCTACCAACACATCAAAAGCTTGTTGTTTTTCGCTTTCTTTCATGCACTTATTCTAAAAATAAACACAAACACAAACACTCTGTTCAGCAAATTCTTACCTGTCGATCCACGCACTGCATGTGCGTCTGTGCACACTGTTTATTCACTGCACACTTCACCAAAACACACCGACGCACGAGACTTAGACGAAATGCGCACCAACGCACAAACACTGCGCGCGGGACTTTGAACAAAACACGCACAACCATCTCCAGCAAAGCGTCGCGCTGTACTGGTGGTGTTGTACGCGTAGGAGGGGGGGGACATACGGAGCGATGGTTCGATGCTGTAGTGTAAGCGAGACAACACGATGTGACGAGCAGCTCCAAGTTGTTGAGCTCGCTGAAAGAAGACACACACACATTCACAGACGGCTCGTCAAAGCACGGTATTTGTATTGGTGTTAGTGAAGCGCGCGTGTAAAACAGAATGCGAACTCTCATCGCAGCGCGTTTCTCCTTGCTTCCTCAAGCTTCCTCATACCCCTTGGCCTGAATCACTCAAAATTTGGGGTCTCATTGTTTGCGTGGCAGTGTCTCTTCGACCAATGAGTTACCCACTCACGCGAGCCCTCCCCCACCCCACCCGCAACGCACGGTGAGCTCTGCAGTTGTCAATGTGTTCGTGTTCTTTCGAGCCGCATGCTAAGGTAATAGTGTGCGTGTCATTTTTACACATCCATTTTTTATTAGGCTGACAGCGCATCATTCACAAAACCGGCTTCAAAACGTTTACAACAGCATTAGGACAGTGTTATAAATCGATATATGTTACAGTTTACAGGGTATTACTGAAATAAAAAGATAGAAAGTGTAAGTTATTGTGATAAAAAGTTAAACAACCATAAAATTAATACCTTTTTGTGTTTATGTGCAGCAAAAACATCATGTCTTCACCGGGGAACGAAGCGCGTCTAGTTGAAGGAGACCGGGATGAACTGTTGTTTTGTTTAGGCCGGATCCCGGCTTGTATAGATGTGCGAGCAGTTACGCGTTTTGAAGAGGGACATCTAGCCACGGCATCTGCTTCATCAACGGTGTCGGCTGCATTCGGTGGTAGTGTTGCTCTTGTGACACGGCCAACCGGAACAGAGCAACGCAACGATGGACAACAGCCGAGTACGGCTGCAAGTCCAACGGTGCAAGCGACTGCTGGTGGTTGTGATACGGTTGTGACACTGCCGTTTGAAATCGTCCGACGCCTTGGTGAGCAGCAACCGACTTCAGTAGCATATTCGCCGTTGCAAGTAGCTGCTGGTGGTGGTGTTACTCTTGTGACACTGCCGTCCGGAACTGTTCGACGCATTGGGGACCAGCAGCCGAGTTCAGTTGTCTATTCGCCAATGCAAGCGGTTTCTGGTGGTGGCGTTGCTACTGTGACACGTCCACCCGGTATCGCTCGACGCAACGACGGACTTCAGCCGAGTTCAGCTGCACGTTCAACGGTGCAAGCGGCTGCTGGTGGTGGTGTTGCTACTGTGATGCGGCCGCCCGGTACCGTTCGACGCATCGACGGACAACAGCCGAGTTCAGCTGCACGTTCAACGGTGCAAGCGGCTTCTGGTGGTGGCGTTGCTGTTGGGGCACGGCCGCCCGGAATCGCTCGACACATCGGTGATCTGCAGCCGAGTTCAGCTGCCTATTCGTCGTTGCAAGCGGCTGCCGGTGGAAGTGTTGTTGTTGGTGCACGGCCGCCCGGTACCGTTCGACGCATCGACGGACAACAGCCGAGTTCAGCTGCATGTTCAACGGTGCAAGCGGCTTCTGGTGGTGGCGTTGCTGTTGGGGCACGGCCGCCCGGAATCGCTCGACACATCGGTGATCTGCAGCCGAGTTCAGCTGCCTATTCGTCGTTGCAAGCGGCTGCCGGTGGAAGTGTTGTTGTTGGTACACGGCCGCCCGGTACCGTTCGACGCATCGACGGACAACAGCCGAGTTCAGCTGCATGTTCAACGGTGCAAGCGGCTTCTGGTGGTGGCGTTGCTGTTGGGGCACGGCCGCCCGGAATCGCTCGACACATCGGTGATCTGCAGCCGAGTTCAGCTGCCTATTCGTCGTTGCAAGCGGCTGCCGGTGGAAGTGTTGTTGTTGGTGCACGGCCGCCCGGTACCGTTCGACGCATCGACGGACAACAGCCGAGTTCAGCTGCACGTTCAACGGTGCAAGCGGTTTCTGGTGGTGGTGTTGCTAGTGTGACACAGCCACCCGGTATCGCTCGGCGCAACGACGGACTACAGCCGAACTCAGCTAGATGTTCAACGGTGCAAGCGGCTTCTGGTGGTGGCGTTGCTGTTGGGGCACGGCCGCCCGGAATCGCTCGGCGCAACGACGGACAACAGCCGAACTCAGCTAGATGTTCAACGGTGCAAGCGGCTTCCGGTGGTGGTGTTGCTGTTGTGACACGGCCACACGGTACCGTTCGACTCATCGAAGGACAACAGCCGAGTTCAGCTGTCCATTCGTCGTTGCAAGCGGCTTCCGGTGGTGGAGTTGCTAGTGTGACACGGCCACCCGGTATCGCTCGACGCAACGACGGACAACAGCCGAGTTCGGCTGCACGTTCAACGGTGCAAGCGGCTTCTGGTGGTGGTGTTGCTGTTGGGGCACGGCCGCCCGGAATCGCTCGGCGCAACGATGGACAACAGCCGAGTTCGGCTGCACGTTCAACGGTGCAAGCGGCTGCTGGTGGTCGTGTTGCTGTTGCGGCTCGATCGCCCGGAATCGCTCGGCGCATCGGGGAGCTGCAGCCGAGCTCAACTGCCCATTCGTCGTTGCAAGCGGCGGCTTCCGGTGGTGATGATGCAGTTGTGGCACAGCTGCTCGACTTACTCGTGTCAGATGATATGAGTGTTGATGCGGCTGATTCACAATTGCAAAACACATCGGCTTGTTTTAACGAGAACGAGCCGACGGTGTCTGCTGCACAACCAGAACCGACTGGTATTGTCGGGCGACAGCAACCGTTGGCTTCAGCTGTGCTTTTGCGTGACACAGTTGCAGGGAGTTTGGATTCCCCAAGTATGCCATTGCCCTCCGAGTGCCATGGACATAATTGTTGCGTGCGCTGCCGGAATACGCTCATTAGTTTGGATGCTCGTAACGCACAAATTTTGGTTTATACGATGGACATACTTTCCATCGTACAACCAATGCAAGGAACGCGCAGAAATAATCAGGCCTTTCAACTCACTGTTGTATCGAGCCTTCAAGAGTTCGATGACGTTGAACAAAGATTAGGAGCTGATGAATTTTTTTTCTATTCTTATTTACACAAAATTGATTCTGAGATCGACCGTCAAGATGCTAACAATAGGCTACACCAGGCTATAAATATTTTATTTGAAAAAAAATTCTTTGCTACGTGCAGCTGGGACGGTTCGGCTGGAACAAAAATTCCTTTCGAACGATACATTAATGTATTGCGGCTTATGAAAGCTGTCGCCACTAACCATTTGGGAATCGAAGTGGACATGAATTATGTACATGATTTTTTTAAGCGTAAACTTAAGCATGCACATGAACGCATTAATATGAAAGACGAGCGAAAGAGTGTATGTCATACTAGGCGATGAGAGATGTATTGCTTTTTTTTAAACACGTGTATATACTTTATTATTACCAAATGAGATCAAATTGGAATAGAATAACGAAAAATGTTAATATGCTATGATATTTATTTAATGTTTTTCTGTTTAGTTATGTTTTATCGAACGTGAAAATTAAAAAAAAATACTGTGATCGGGAAATATAAGGGTAAACGTATTTTAGAACTACAAGAAGGAATATTTATGTGATAACTCAGGTTGTGATAATTATATGTAATGAAACGTTTACCAAAACCTTTTTTTCTATTTTGTTTCATGCAACATAAACATATCGATTTTCAAATATTTATGATTCTAAGACAGTGATAAAATGAACATCGTTAGTACATAGTATTAACATGTGAATAAAAAAGGCCGAAAATAAAACACGAACTTTAACTTCCAATCAAATACATATGCTCGATTTTATTTCTAAAAAATAGTTTAAATTACATTTTACCTCTAATTAGTTAATGTTCTAAGAAATGGAACAAACACTAAACTGCTATTACCTGTTTTAATAGCTACTAATTTACACTTTATATCCCTGGGTAAAAATACCATTTCATCGGTACGAAGGTTACATGAATCTTCTTCATATATATCCTTCATAAAAGGTGAAATATAGTACGAGCGGGTTTCCGTTATATAATTGAATGCTCTTCCATTAATTATTATAGTTGAATCTTTTTGTTCTGCGCTACAATATTTAACTATGTAGTTATCATGAGTCAAAAACCAATTGGACTGGAAACCAGGAGAAAGAGTTAATTGTGGATTTATGTGCAATGCTACTCCATTAGTTTTGGTTTTCAAAAATGGAAAAGAGAGATTTGTTCTATTTGATGACGCAGTACTTGGTTTTTGCTCCGATATCCTATTTGCAGCCTGCACCAAAACCTTATGACCGTTTCGAAGACAGTTCTTAACATGCTGGAGCTTACTTTCAAAGGGATAAGATGAAATGGTGTAAAGCGGGCCGAATTTGTCTACATCATCATACACATGCAACAAACTATGTATATTGCTGGTGATGCAATGTTCCCCGTAGATAACACCATAGTCTAAAACGAACTCTTTTAGCAAGCATTTCGCCTCAAGCCAATCATTCTTATACACTTCGGATGATAACAATGTTACCGCACAGTAATATTTCATAAAATGGTCATACTGTACATCTGTTAATACATCCTTCAAAACGATAAAACTCGCGTAATGTAGAAACATTTGGAACTCACTAGCTTTCCACAATCCAATGTCTTCAACAGAACGGAGTTTGCGATGAAACTCTAAAGGAAGTTCCACCTCCTTCAGCAAAGCATCAATCTTGCTTATTGTGTCTTCAGACCACTTGGCACCCCCTCCTAATTTGCCTGATTTCCATCCTTTCAGCATTGTTCTTGTTACGCCGTAGTCAAAGAGGTGCAAACGATCTGCTATAATAATCTGCTTTATGATGTCAAAGTTCTTAAGATCCATGAGAGGCGTTTTTTCCCGATGATGTGCTCCGTAATTTGATTGGACGAAATCTTCATGCGTTCTTGCTGGATGATCCATTCCCGGGAAACATGTAACTCGGTGTGCGCTGTGATATTTTCCTTGCACCGTACATTTTTGGCAACCATGTGTGTGGTTGAAGTAAACTGAACCTGTAGGAATATTTAAAAATATGTATTAATACACCTCATAAGTAAATAAGTTTCAAAAGCCTACGTTTTTTCAATAGAAGAGAAAGCAAATGTATCATTAAATTAAAGAAGATTTTTATAATTTACCTTTTATGAATGCTCGTGCTGGTGAGTCCGCGATGAAAGCTCTTACGTGTATTTCGATTGGCTTATTGGCTATTACAATGCCATTATCCATCAACCCATTTAGCTCGTCGACTAGCGGACGCAGATATTCCTCAACACTCTTTGGTTTCGATTCACCAAAAAAGTTGCCAACCATCAATACTGGAACTTCCGGCATTTCTTGAATGCTCATTAATATGGGCCAAAACTGTTTTCGAGTGCTCTTGTGCAGTGGAAGTCCATCAATCGAAAAGTTCAACGAAAATTTGCTGACTCTTGGTGGTACATCGCTGTAAAGATACAAAATACAGAAAATAAAACATATAATATTAGTAAAAATTTACCATCGTATTTAAGACTATTGCTTTCTTACCGAAAGTGATCCTTGAGAACCGATCGTACCCCAGGGAACCAAAATTCTCCCCCTGCTATAGGGTACGTTTCTTTTCCACATTGCCTTGTCTTAAGCAACGTGCGAGCATCTTTCGGCAGTTGGTAGTCCGTTTTTTTACGTAAAATTTCTAATAGTCCATTTAGCGCTTGATGTGTTTGGTATGTTTTTAATGCCCAATTTCGAATAAGCTCATCAAATGGTTCCTCTTCGTGTTGAGACTCTTGTGTACTGTGTATAGTTTCCTCAGCTTCATCGTAATCTTCGTTGACCTCTTCATATACTTCCATATCGTCGAATGCATCGATAGTAACCCAATCACTGACGTATTCTTCTTGCAAGATGTATTCATCAAATGGACAAGGATGGTTCTCTGCAATGAATAAATAAAAAAAAAGTATTATAAATGTGTTTAATTTGCATTGGTCACTAATTAAAATTTTTATTTTTGCACTTACCACAATGCGGGTGTTCACTGAACTCTACATTTGACGTAGCTGTCTGAATATTACTTGGCCCAGCTTCACTACTCTCTCCAAACAATTCAGCATCAAGCTTTTTATTATTGGCTTCTATGGATCTATACGTGGATCCTGACTTGCGCTTGTCTTTGGCCGACATTGTCGTGATTGAGTGAAATTCACGGCACGTTGAATATTTAAAATATACACTTGTATTATTCTGCACTTGTATTATAACAGTATTGCACAAAATTTATAACTGTACAGAGCACGCATAACAACACCGAGTGAAACGACTGCCCGAATCGTATTGACACAAACAAAAATTGCGCGGGTTTTTATAAGACAGAAAAGAGGTAGGATTTTCTATTTTCTTATGTAACGGACTATTTAGTACCTTTATTTTAAGGTACTTATGTAACAGGATAAACACTAGCAGGTGTAATGTTTAGATATTTACCCATTGAATCCTTGTATAAACCAGGGTAATACTTTGATTTTTAGCAACACCATTATGCAGATACACAGGTAAAGAAAATTATTATTACATTTCTCTTGGGCAATGGCTATTTGATCAAAAGAACAAATTAACAGAACAATCTGAACTCATTGGTTGAACTTCGATTCCATGCCAACTATTGAGTATGTGCTTTTTAGTCGGCACGTTTTTCCATACAAAAAAATGAAATTTTTCTCGGCAGGCCATGAGATTTTTGTGAAATTAAAAAAAAAAACCGGTATTCTGATACAAACTATTGAATTCTGACTATAGTTCAACGCTTATTCGTTGGCATGCTTTTTAATTGAACACTTGATACTTGGTTGACAGTTCAATTTAAAAGCATGCGTTTGTATGGAAAACAGGGTTTGTTAAATTTCAAATTATTTATTAAAAGTTAACCATATGACTGGTCCAGATCGAACTATTTTTTTTTTTTTCTTTTGACTCAACAACCGGTGTCGATCAAGGCCTGGCTGTACCACTTGTCGTGTTGGCTTTCAGTGACTTTTGGATAACCCCCCATAGCAGGATAGTCAGTGTTACGTATGGCGGCACGGTCTATTTGGGGCTTGAACCCATGACGAGCATGTTGTTAAGTCGTACGAGTTGACTGTACCACGAGACAGGCTTAATTAATTTATTAATTTAGATTGTAATAATCACGCTCATAATAAAATTTTATCGTTTATGTTATGTCATAATATAATTTATGCATGCATTGTATGGTGGTCTCGCTTGAATTCCTCCAGCCAGGCGGGCATTCATAACCGGGTTTCTAACAAAAGTGTTAACTGTCCTTTACTGCTCTCGTGGGTTCAGCTATACTTGACGATTAATTTTACGATACGATCCGGAGTCTCACGGAATCGATCCCGAACCATGGTTGCAGTAATCAGTAGGTACGTAAAAGTATAAGCATTTCCGACCCGGTGCTTGGGCCTACTTTACCTACTTGTACCTTTCGGGTCGACCCGAACGACTACTGGTCACTTACGGATGACTCTGACCCGGTAAGTTCGGATCGACCCGCTCATCACAAAGCCACGACGTACAAGTCAAGATGTACACGTGCGATCCCGGTTATTGCTGCATCCCGGATTTCGTTTGGCGTCCGCAACCCCATAATCTGCATGTCCGGTATGCTAACCACGGCAGCGAAATTAGCTAGCCGCATATTAAACTATATAAACATAAAACACATTATATGTACAACGATATGCCACGATTTTTATAATTTCACCGGTACACAAGTGGATAGGCGGGGGAGGGAAATGGAATAACTCGGGTAAATAATAGTAAAAACACTTTTTTCACAAATCTAACATAATATTTGCATATGGCATAATTCTTTTACATTTGTAAAAAGAGCATATGCCTCGATGCATGTTGTTGTTATTTACCTTTTTGTTGACTTTGTTAACATGATGTTTACCTCTTTGGCCGAGGTACAAACAGGCATAAATATCACTACAACACTTTGTTTTCCAACACTTTTCATATTTAAATTAACTGTGCACGTCGAAGTAACACTAAACACATTAATACACTTCACTATAACAAGTTTTTGTACACTTTATCACGCAGAATCAAGGAGATTAAAAACATCAACATTCGAAACGTCAAACTTTGCCACTTTGTATGAAGTCAAATGTGGTAGTAAGAATGAGACAGACTGACCGGAAAATATTGGGTGCAAATAAAAAACGAGTTCTCCAGCTGAAATAGCCGTCGACGCACGCACACAATCACACACGGCTTGTTCCAATACGCTGGGTTCGTTTTGTGTTAGTGACAAGCGCACTCAAAAAGCAAAGCGCGCTCTCACCGCAGCGCGTTTCTCCTTGCTTCCTCAAGCTTCCTCATACCCCTCGGTCTGAATCACTCAAAATTTGGGGTCTCATTGTTTGCGTGGTATGGTGAGCGGCTTCGTGGTGCGCTATGGGATGATAAAATGAATGTTTGAGTTCGTGTTGCGCTATGTGGTGATGAAATGAATTGAGATGGTTTTACGTGAGTGTCTCTTGCTGGGAGTAAAAATCGAACTATTTTTTTGGTTGTGTTGGCATCAGCTCGTCGAAAAAAATGCATCGAGTGTTATGATCATTTGGATGATCTTTCTCACATTTTTCGGCTTTGTTGCCAAAACGCAAATGAAACCAGCATATCCATCTGCGCGGTGAATTGTTGCGTGGTTGAGAGGGGGAACGTCTGCCCCATCCCCCAGGACAATCGCATGGCAATCGGATTGAACGCGCAACATTTTCCATACAATCCGCAGTGTTGCGTTTTCTTCGCGCCAACTTTGCCTGTATTTTCAATGAGCCAAGCGATTTTACCCCCTCCTACACGCATTGTATCCTACAGCACGCTTGTCGCGGCAACGTTCACCACATACACACACACATCTCCACACTCAGGGTACGACATCTTCTCTGTTGCTGTTCTGGACTCAGACAAAATTTGTGTTTCTACACTTATTGTTCAAAAAAGTAGTAGCTCCTAGGATCTGAATTTACAAACAAATATCAATATATTATGTTCTGCTAATGATATTGCACTGAATTTAATTGCACTACATTAAGTTTTGACATATCTTTCGTAAAAGTTCATCAGAGTATGAAAATGTCGATACAATTTGTCATGAATAACTTCAATTTCAAGATTTTCGCGCATAAAATTATGACGCACGCTGTGTGTGTGCGGCGGCGTAATTCGCTTCTCGTATAGCCGTCTCACTTCTTCTTGTGTGTGCTTTACCGTTGCTCATCGCTTCAAGAACATTGCTGCTCACACACACGTCAGTCTGTGGCAAACAATTGGAGGGGGAGGATGTTTCGGTTTGCTCCAGAAATCGTGCGTGATTTTGGTGTTCTGGATTTGGTTCCATGCCTGTTTGTTTTGGTGAATTTGAAAAGGTAAGAATCGTCAACCGATGTAAAAGTGTGAGAGTAAGATGATGCTGATGGTGACTGATGCTTTTCTTTGTTTCTTTTCCTGCTTTCATCCACTGATGGCGTCGAGCATCGCCGAGGATGTGATCGAATGCGGAATATTCGAAACGAGGAGCTTCATTCCGGATTTTGTTTGCAATAAGGTAAGTTATGATAACATACAAAGCATACGAAAAAAGAGTGAGTAATCTTATTCTTAACTTTCATTTCTTCAACAGCGCTGAACTCATCCTCCAGCTTACAACGAACGGTCAACGGATGAGGAAGGAGAGGAGGGACGGCAAAGGTACACGCATAAACGTGCACACATCAGCCTTCTCGGAGAACGAGAACACGGGAGGGGGAGACCGGCAACGTATAAAACCTTTACGCTCCCTCGTGCGTTCGTGCGTGCGTGCGCGCGCGCGTCTATGTGTGTGTATGTGTGTGCATACCTGCGTGCGTGGCTGTGTGTGTTTTTGCCGCTTCGCATAACGAGATCCTACGGGATTACCTTGCGAAAAACACCAAGAGAGGGGGAGGGGTAGGTATGTGTGTATGTGTGTGTGTATGTGTGCTTGCATGCGTGCGTGGCTGTGTATGTCTGTGTATGTGTGCTTGCATGCGTGCATGGCTGTGTATGTGTGTGTATGTATGCTTGCATGCGTGCGTGGCTGTGTATGTGTGTGTATGTGTGCTTTTGCTGTTTGGCGATCTCCTACGGAATCACCTTGCGAAAACACGTGGGGGGGGGGGAGGAGGAGTGAGGTGTATGTGTGCTTGCCTGCGTGCTTTGTGTGTGTGTTTTTGCGTTCACGTTCTACGGGATCACTTTGCGAAAAACACCAAGGGGAGGAGGAGGTGTGTGTGTGTGTGTATGTTTTTTTTTCTTTGCCGATTCGCACTCTCTCGCAGATCTAGTTGTGTGCGTTAGTTTTTTTTTTAGTTTCTTCGAAAAATACCTGGGGGAGGATGTGTGTATGAAAGAATGTACTTCATAAAAGAAAGTGAAAAATAAAAAACGAATATGAAATATGTTAAACGAAGTTTTAAGTGTGTCTGAACTCATTGCAATCCGAAAGAAAGCGAGGGGGGCTCTTGAAATGTAGTACACATGTATGCAACATGTATCGTGTCGCCGCGACGGTGTATCTCGCTCAATCCGTTAAGCCTGAAAAGTGCTTCTATCGGATCGTCTAATCGGGCGCCATTTAATCAATCCGTTAGCAAAAAGTCGCATGGATTTTGGTACCGGGGAAACAATTGGAGGGGGAGGATGTTTCGGTTTGCTCCAGAAATCGTGCGTGATTTTGGTGTTCTGGATTTGGTTCCATGCCTGTTTGTTTTGGTGAATTTGAAAAGGTAAGAATCGTCAACCGATGTAAAAGTGTGAGAGTAAGATGATGCTGATGGTGACTGATGCTTTTCTTTGTTTCTTTTCCTGCTTTCATCCACTGATGGCGTCGAGCATCGCCGAGGATGTGATCGAATGCGGAATATTCGAAACGAGGAGCTTCATTCCGGATTTTGTTTGCAATAAGGTAAGTTATGATAACATACAAAGCATACGAAAAAAGAGTGAGTAATCTTATTCTTAACTTTCATTTCTTCAACAGCGCTGAACTCATCCTCCAGCTTACAACGAACGGTCAACGGATGAGGAAGGAGAGGAGGGACGGCAAAGGTACACGCATAAACGTGCACACATCAGCCTTCTCGGAGAACGAGAACACGGGAGGGGGAGACCGGCAACGTATAAAACCTTTACGCTCCCTCGTGCGTTCGTGCGTGCGTGCGCGCGCGCGTCTATGTGTGTGTATGTGTGTGCATACCTGCGTGCGTGGCTGTGTGTGTTTTTGCCGCTTCGCATAACGAGATCCTACGGGATTACCTTGCGAAAAACACCAAGAGAGGGGGAGGGGTAGGTATGTGTGTATGTGTGTGTGTATGTGTGCTTGCATGCGTGCGTGGCTGTGTATGTCTGTGTATGTGTGCTTGCATGCGTGCATGGCTGTGTATGTGTGTGTATGTATGCTTGCATGCGTGCGTGGCTGTGTATGTGTGTGTATGTGTGCTTTTGCTGTTTGGCGATCTCCTACGGAATCACCTTGCGAAAACACGTGGGGGGGGGGGGAGGAGGAGTGAGGTGTATGTGTGCTTGCCTGCGTGCTTTGTGTGTGTGTTTTTGCGTTCACGTTCTACGGGATCACTTTGCGAAAAACACCAAGGGGAGGAGGAGGTGTGTGTGTGTGTGTATGTTTTTTTTTCTTTGCCGATTCGCACTCTCTCGCAGATCTAGTTGTGTGCGTTAGTTTTTTTTTTAGTTTCTTCGAAAAATACCTGGGGGAGGATGTGTGTATGAAAGAATGTACTTCATAAAAGAAAGTGAAAAATAAAAAACGAATATGAAATATGTTAAACGAAGTTTTAAGTGTGTCTGAACTCATTGCAATCCGAAAGAAAGCGAGGGGGGCTCTTGAAATGTAGTACACATGTATGCAACATGTATCGTGTCGCCGCGACGGTGTATCTCGCTCAATCCGTTAAGCCTGAAAAGTGCTTCTATCGGATCGTCTAATCGGGCGCCATTTAATCAATCCGTTAGCAAAAAGTCGCATGGATTTTGGTACCGGGGATGGCTCTCTTATTCTGGAACGTTGCCGAGGTCGATGCTCGTACGATCTAGGTTGTTGCACTGCGAGCACTTCCTCAAGACGCTGCGAAAGGGCTTCGATTTTGCACTCTAGGGCAGCGATTTGTGCGGTCGGCTCGTGACGGTTTTCAGCGGATCGTGCGCTCACTGCTAAGACATCGCTATGGGGGACTTCCATAATTTTGTCAGCTATCGTAGCTTGCTCGTCTAATGACGCGGATGGCACTGCTGCTATAATTGACCGTATCGTTGGTGTTAGCGCTCGCAACCAAATGTTGGATAGTATGGTGTCAGGGCAATCGTCTCCTCCCATTCGACGCATTTGGGCCAGGAGTTGGCTTGGTTTTTGGTCGCCGAGGGATACGCCCGATAACAGGCTGGTCAACCTTTGGTTCTCCGAGGGCTGAAAATGGTCGATGACAGCCTTCTTAATCGTTACGTATTTGCCGATTGTGCCCGCTTTGTTGCATACTGCGATGGCGGAGTGAAAGTGTTTGGCTTGAGACCCGAGTGCAACAATAACTGCATTGAACTTGTGCTTGTCGAGTTTCACTGCATTCACGTAAAACGCTGCCTCGAGACACACGAACCATGTCTCCACATCTTCCGTATCGAACGTCAGGAAACTGATACGCGGTCCCGTTGCCGCGATCTCCTGTTCCTCTTCGATAGGCACGGCAGTTTCGGGTGTCGTCATTTCGGGCAGCCAAAAAAAAAAATGGAAAAAAATCGTGTAAAAATTCACTTTCGGTCACGATCACGTCGGGGTCACCAGTTTGGGGGTTTTCCAAGTAGGGTTTCGGATGATGAGTTTGTAGCGGTTTTACTCACGTCCGTTCTCTTAGGTTGGTGAAATAGAAGAGAGCGTTTATTCGTATAATCGTGGGGAGATTCTGTGGTCGGCTCAAAGCCCGGTTTATGTCCTCAAGTTGAGCGTTTGTACCTTTATATATTCACCACAACTTAAAGACAGACAGTCTTCTTTGCAAGCCATTTGTGGCTTGCAAAATACCTTATACCGGGTAGTCTCAGTTTATTTAACACTAGAACTGCCGGACTTTTCATCCTTACTAAAACCGCCATTTGGGACAATTTTGTCCCATTCGTTATGTGTACATATTTAGACATGTTTATTGTTTTCTAAGGGTTTCTTGTGGCAAAATAATTAATCAAATTCATAATAAGGTATAATAAATCTTTATAAGCAATTCAAACAGTAATAAAAAAAACGAATTGCGATCATATCAACCGCATACCATGGATTTTTCTTTGCATTAACATAACAGTATTGGGCTTTAAGTGATAAACGCTCATAATTATTCCTTACAGGTTTGAACGACAGTAAATCTAGGCTGATAACTATAAATTATTTAAACAATCAAGTGATAAGTAGAGTTTTAAGGATAATGAAACAAGTCTTTTGTTCTTAGTTCTTTTGGTCTAGGTGGGCATCTGTGACTCCCTCTAGAACAATTACAAAAATCCGATATCAATAGAGCTGTAGCTATATAAATGGCCAAAAGAAGAGGGCAAGGCTCTTTTCAAAAGCAAAAGGAACACCTAGATTAATTATTTCAATCATCTATAACACATCTTTAGGTTTCTTGGCATCAGGACAAAATATTACAATGCTTCATCAGAACCTGGCTCACATGTAACGCATACGTACGAAATTCTTTTAGTACATTTTTTAACAAACTAGTCTGTTGTATGTGAAGCATTCGTTAGCACTTTTGCCCTCGTGACAAGACATTTCATTCAGCGTTCTGCAGTCGAGTCGATAGGACGTGTTTGATGATAGCTAGCCTTGTGGTTTAATAAAGAGTAAACGTGAGCACAAACGTAACTGTGATAGTTTGAGTAGATTAGTCGTCGTAGCGGCAAGCTATGCCAGCTACGATACGATCGCAAACAAGAGAACAATGCGTGTCCAGTGATAGTAGTGGATCTACGTCTATCGAGATACCTAATCGGAGCAAGAAAACCGGTTTGAAAGAATCAAAACGCAAACGACCTTCATCCTCATCGTCGTCCTGCACGTGCAGCTTAGTGACGGAATATGAAGTAAGCACAAGTGATCAAAGTGAAATGTCCATTGTAGAGGTGGACGTCGACGGGTTTCTACCTGGGTTGAAAAAACGTAGCGCAAAAGATGCTAAAACTGTTATCTCTGCACCAGTGGCACCAGCTTCTGATGCCAACTCTGCTACGGTGACCCCTCGCGTGGCATCCCCCGTTCCATCTTCCTCGCATGATAATCATGCTACCCCAACCACCTCTCGTACGGTGACCCAAACCTCTCAACGGATGAATGTTGCGGTTCTTCTTTCAACTGGACCCGTAAAGGAACCAAAACTGCGACCAATAGTGGTTAAAACCATGCATATTGCTACGCTTAAACCTACGTTGCAATCTCTAAACGTCAATGCGCTGTATCAGCTTTGTGGTCTTGGGACAAAGGTTTTCGTACAGTCGAAGGTACAGTATAACGCAGTGATCCAATTCCTGGACGATTCTCGCCTGGAGTTCTTTTCTCACGAGATAAAACAGGGAAAAACCATTCAAAGCAGTAATCCGCGGCCTTCCTTTAATGGACCTGAAAGACATCAAGACGGAATTAGTCGAGCAGCACCAGTTGCAAGTGCTGGTAATATTCCGAATTAAACGGCGTAATGAGGAAGAACAACCGTACCACAACCAACTGTACCTGATACACCTGAAACGAGGCTCGTGTACTCTTGCTAGTTTACAGTCAATCAGGAGTGTGCAATCTGTGATTGTTCGATGGGAAGCCTATCGAAATGGATCTAAAAGTCCTGTACAGTGCGGCCGATGCCAAGGCTTTGGTGCGGCCGAGGCCAAGGCACGGAATTGCCGCTTGAAACACCGCGGCGCTATATGTGCTGAAAATCATCTAACGGATACGTGCCCTACTAAGGAACAGCCAACCGTTATGAAGTGCACAAACTGCCAGGGACCACGCCGTGCCAATAATGTTGTGAGCCCGCAACGTACTAAGTAAGTTGAAATTTGCCAACAGGCCAGTTCGCGTTCTCGTAATCAGACGCAACGCCCTGTGGTACGGCTGACTCCAGCACCGCTGAAATCTATGCAGGATTTCCTACACCTACGTACAATCGCGCCGCCCTCTGCTCACCGAAGTACCGCACGAACTACTACAGCTCCGGTTACACCGCCAAGGTTCCAGTATAATGTAGCCCAGCGCCTGGCTGCTGCTCAACAATCCAAACCCGCTCCTGTAGAGGACGAATCAATGTATGACGTTGTTACACTTATGGCAATATTCAAAGAAATGGCTACGAAACTCAAGGAGTGTCGAAGCAAACATGAAAAAGTTGCTGTCCTAGGAGAGCTGCTGATTTGCTATGGATAAATTGAGTGTTGTCACATGGAACGCTCACTCAGTAATACACAAACTTATCCCGCTATGCGATTTCCTCCATCTTCGTAATATAGACATCGCATTAGTTGTTGAGACACAACTGAAACCTACTGTAAGTTTTTCTATCCCTGACTTTGTCACACACAGGCTTGATCGAACCGGCTCTACCGGTGGAGGAGTGGCCATCATCATTCGTCGTGACATTAGTCACACACTCCTTCCTCTCTTTAACACAACAACAATAGAGGCAATCGGCGTACAACTGTCTACTAACAACGGACCACTTGGAATAATTGCTGCTTACTGTCTGTTGTGTCTCTAGCGGTGGACTGTAACTTGAGGGGGTGGGGTAGTAGGTTTTCTTTCACCATAAATCGGGAGCCCTCACGGACAAGACGATCTATCTTCGTTGATGTCGCATGCAAGACTAAAGTACATTTATTTTCATTTCAATGTGTGCGTGTCGCACTCCGAATTCTACTGTCACAAGAAAATGCAAACCCAAGCGACAAACCCAATCCCTGTGACATATGTCAGTTTGCCCAAGCAGCAAACGCAATGCGCAACTCGCACAACACTGTCCTCAAGAGTGCAACAGTGCGCTTGCCACAGCATTTCAAAAAGATCTGAAAAGCATCAGCTGCGCCACCACGAAGAGCATCGTGGAAGGCGATTTCAATGCGAGACATGGTTTGTGGGACAACCCTTGGAGCAATCGTAATGGAAACCTTCTAGTCGAAGTTGCTCAACTAGGATTTTTCACCGTTGAGCACCCTGACCAGGCTACACACATACCGACCCGTGGGAATTCTAGTATCATTGATATCTTCCTGTCAAATATCACTATCACCAAAACCAAAAGTGATTGACGCACTAAACTCTGACCACTTCCCCGTCGCAACGGAAGTGGACGTTGACTGTCCCAAAATTTCTCTTTATAGGAGGAGGAACTACCAACGAGCTAATTGGGATCAGTTCGGCACAGTAGTCGACAGGAACATAGATTCTACTGAAGTGACCACCAAAAGTGACATTGAAACAGCAATAACAAACCTGGAGGCGACTATCAGGAGGGCGGAGCGGATAGCAGTGCCAGAAGTGCAGGTTATGGAATCCATTATTCAGCTGGACTATCACAATAGCCTCCTCATCAAGACGCGCAACCAACTTCGTCGACAGCACCAGCGAACGGGCGATCTGGCGAAAAAATACCATGCAGCCGTTCTGTCAAGGATCATCTCAGCTCGAGTCGAGGAAATACGCAACAACAATTTCGGGACTAAACTAGCTGCTCTCGGTGACAACTCCAAAGACCTGTGGAAGGTGCAGAAGATCCTTAAAAAGAAACCAAGGCCGATTCCTCCCTTGGTTTCCAACACAGGTACGACACTGATAACCGCCGAAGAAAAAGCAAACGCAATTTCGCTCCAATTTGCCAGCGCACATTCTCTTGGTGACCGTATTAGCAGTCCTATGGAATCCGAAGTAGGCAGCAGTATTGGTCAACTACAGCAAGCATTACCAACAGCCGTGGAGATGTCGCCTGTAACGGTGAGTGAAATTTTATGTACTCTTAAAGGGCTAAAGAATTTTTAGGCACCAGGGTTCGATGGGCTTTTTAACATCGTACAAAAACACCTTAAAGCCAAAGCTCTCACCCTAGTAAGTAACATTCTCACTAGATGCCTTAATCTAGCTTATTTCCCTTAAGCATGGAAGCACGCAGTTCTAGAAGCAAAGTTCTTTCTTCTACTGAAACTAAACACGTGATTTTTTAACTCGTCGTTTACTGCACTACTTTATTGCTCAAAATCGTACAACGTACCAAAGGAAATTTTCGCGGCGGATCGTTAAAAGAATTCACGTACGCTTTCCTATGCTTTCTGACTTCATCTCATGGCGCTCGTGCAATGGCCGTTTTTTCGATTCATTCGGCGATGTTTTTTCTGCTCCCTCTGGTAACGGCAAATCGGCGACGTTACGGTTCGGCTGTCAACGGCATAATAATAAACACAAATTGTAGACAACAATTTGTCACTTTTCGCTGACCTCGTTGTTTCATACAACATTCTCCCGCCCGATACGTTGCTAGTATACGCAACTTACCCTACTAAAGTTGACGATCTACTTCCGTTCATCGTTCAACCGTTACGCTGGTACCGCATCACCACAAATACGTTCTGGGTTTGGTTGGTTGACCGTATCGTTCTTCATTTGTTAGGTCTACGAACGTCCAACACGGCTATTCGTTGCAGGTCTTTCGATGATTCCGCTTGCTGTCTGCACGGTGGCTCGCCTTACTTGGCCGTCGTTGGCTTTAACCACTTCTATCACCCTTCCTTTCGGCCAACAATTCCTCGGTAGGTTGTTATCAGCAATCAACATTACATTATCTTCCTCGATCGGACGAGATAGAAAAAACAACTTTGTTCTGCGGGTCAGGGTCGGAAGGTACTCGGCTATCCATTTTTTCCTAAACAAGTTGGCGTTACACTGCGACGCTTCCATGTTGACTTACCGGCCGTCGCTGTATCATCAAACGGTGCAGATGGCTTGATGCCGTTAGAGCTGCCCAAGAGTAAATCATTCGGTGTTATCGGTGGTGCCAAATCGTCGTCTAACGGCACGTAAGTCAGCGGTCTCGAATTAATGATCATTTCTATTTCAGCCATGGTAGATTGCAATACCTCGTCGTTAGGCAGACGTGGCAATTCGAGTTGAGCGAATACTTTTTTCACTGACTGGACGAGGCGTTCCCAGCAGCCTCCAAAATGTGGAGCAGCCGGCGGGTTAAAGGTCCACTTCAAATCAGGACTAGTAAACACTTCTATCAAAGCGTTTTCATCGACACTCTTTCTGGCCTCCTTGAGCTCTCTCGAAGCTCCAACGAAATTCGTGCCTCGATCACTAATGATCTCTCGCGGCGTTCCACGCCGCGCGATAAAACGCCGGATCGTTAGGATGCATGACGAACTCGTCATTGAGTGCGCGATTTCTTGGTGGATGGCTCGTGTTGTTAGGCAAGTGAAGATCACTCCCCAACGTTTCTCCACGCGGCGACCAACTACTACGTTGATCGGCCCGAAATAATATATTCCGGTACATGTGAACGCACGCTGAGCTATTGTCGTTCTTTGTTCAGGAATGCACCCCATCAACGGCGGCTCGGGAACAGCTTTCCGATTAAGGCAGTGTTGGCAGTTTTTTCGAACCCGTTTATACTCCGATAGCAATCGCGGTATATGGTATCTGGATCACAATTCATTGATGACGGTCTGATGGTTGCAATGTTGATATATCACGTGGTAGTGATTAATGATCAAATCTGTCCCTATATGTCCCCTGGGCAGTATCACGGCCATCCGAAGCGGTTCGGCCACTGCAGTGCAGTTTGCAAGCTGGCCACTTATTCTCAACACACCATGGTGGTCGAGTGCTGATGAGAGTTTGTACAGTGCGCTACTTTTTTCGATGCTTTTTGACCACGGATGTTTTAATGTTGGAGGATTCTCAAGACACTTGATTTCTTGCGGAATTGCTTCTCGCTGGATTTGCTTCAGTATTATCTGTTCAGCTCTTTGAAGCTCTTCTTGTATCAGCGGTTCTGTTGCGATCGGTATTCTATTGGCCCTATGAGTGCAATTGTTCAAAAATCGAACGACATATCCAACGGATCTCAGAAGTCTATTCCACTTAGCAAAACGATCGATTTGGATGAGTGGCTTAGTTGTGACGTGGAACAGCAAATTTGCGACGTAGTTCTTCTGCTGTATCATCTCGTCATCTCGTATCATCAGAAATCATAGTGGTGCTTGCGCTTGGGCTTGTGCTTCGATCGTGCTCCGTTTGTTTTGTCTGTTTACGATTGCTTCTACGTTGTGCTCAGCCAAAGTATTTTGCACTTCAGTTGCTGAATGGACCGTAGTGCTCTACGACCATTGCACAATGGGCAGTTTAGAACAAATTGCGGGATAAAATTATTTTCGCAGAAATTGTTAGTTTTTATCATTTGTAGTAGAGTTTTATGATAGTAAATAACATTTTATTTGTAGTTCGCATCCATACCACCAGGTGGCGCTACATAAAATAGTGTTTTAATGGATTTTTGCTTAGTTTTATTAATTTTGTGTGTTTTTTTCTTGTATTATTTGTTGCTAATAGTTTAAACCATTTTAAAATATACTGTAATGTTCCATAATGAAGATTAAATAAATAATAATAATAATAATTTATAAACAAAACATAATAATTTTGAATAAAATAATGTTTTCTGCTTTGTATAGGACAATTGTAGCTAATTCTCGTCACTTTTACTCACAGGTAGTACAAATATTAAAAATTTACATACACAACTTAGGTGGATGCTATTACAAGCTCCTGACGTCTAGTTCACTTTTCTAAAGACATGAATAAAGGCATTTAAATAATTAGATAGAGCAGGTGCATTGAAATAAAGTACTTCCCAAATTCATAATGAAAAGCAGCACATATTGTTTGTCTTTGAATATTCATCCAATACTTTTCCAAGTGCTGTACTGCCTTCAGAAGGGGTAATAAAACTAAAAATCCTTCTTGGTTTTACAACTATCTGAAATAATCAAAATTGGACGATAGCTACAAACTAAGTATTTACTTCATTTGTAAAGTTAAACCCTGTCGTTGTTTTAGTGCGTGTAGCTACTGATATTGAACTGGTTAACGAATCAGAGGAATACAGCTCATTATACAAAATGTCCTTCTGGATGCATTTTCTTTCTTGCAAAATATTCTTTGTAGCATCTCCCCTCTATCCCTATATTTAGTTTGTCATGAGTTTTGGGAGTTTCTTCTCCCAAAACGCCAATAGATGCTACTGCATTCATAACGTTTTCCTGTTATGCGTATAATTTAAGAATTATTTTCCTTATATCCTTCTGTAATCTGCAGTAGGACCAAAAGGTATTTGGTTCTGATTTGCTTCATTATGTTTAATGATAAAGTTAGGTTAGAATAGAAATTTACGTATAAGATAAGTACATGAGCTGAAACTAAGATACAAAGCTTCGTAATTGAAATGAAAGTTGATCAAAAGCACGTAGAATATATTTTTGTAGAATACACGAAATACGCTACACTAGGCACCTATGGAGCCGCCTAGTTACGCATGTGTCTGTTTTTAGAAAAAGTTGATGTGAAAAAACTTCAATAAAATTCGCGTTCGCAAACTTTCGCAGAATATTTCTTCACAGATTGATAGCATATATATTACACTATGATGTGACATATATGAGACAACGCCACTCTACGCCACTTCCATAATGGCATCAAGTCAAAACTTAAAATGAAGAAAATTTTCGGGAATTTTTTTCAGTTATTATCGTATATTTTTGCATTAAATTAACTTAGCTCAAAAATTTTCATGTTTTAAAAAGCTGACTAAATATCCTTTATAAAATGTCTAAATTTATCAAAATCGGTTCATATTTGAAAAAGTTACAAAGGTTTAAAGTTTTCCAAAAAAGTGAAGATTTTTCTGCGTTTTTTTAACAAATCTCGACTTTGAGAGGTGTTTTCTAGAGAACCAGAACAGATAAAGAGCTCATATTTGGAATTTTTCTTAGTTTAACCCTTAGTATTAAAACCTATTATGTGGAATTGCGCTATGACAAAGTTGATTTTTTGAATTTCATCCCGGCAAATGCCCATTGTGCATTGCAAGTCCAATTTAGATCGAACCCGCGGTCTTTCTGGCGTTTCTGTAAATCGCGTCAGAAACAGATTGGCATCCCTTCTAACCTATCCCTTAATAATGAGTCTGCTTCTTCTCCCGAAGACTCGAGTAAACTTTTTGCCAAACATTTTTCTAGTGTTTTTGTTGACCCCAGCAGCAGTCCAGTTAATGTTTCTGATTGTCTTGTTCGTACACCGTCGAGTGTGATTTCGTGTAATAATGTCTCAATTCATGTTGATTCTGTGTTGGTTGCCCTATCCAAACTCAAACTATCTTTTTCCCCCGGTCCTGATGGGATACCATCAGCATTATTAAAGAAATGTTCTACATTTTTCGCTCCTCTACTTTGCCGATTATACAATAGATCAATACAGGATGGCTATTTTCCGTCACTGTGGAAAAAAGCCTGGCTCATTCCAATCCACAAAAAGGGCGATCGTTTTTCATGTACTAACTATAGGGGTGTGTCCATATTGTGTTCGTCTTGCAAAGTGTTTGAGTCAATTGTTCACTCGTCTATTCGTTCGTGTGTTACAAGTGTAATTTCAGAATATCAACACGGATTCATGCCAAAACGTTCAACCTCTACTGACCTAATGTGCCTTGTATCCTCGATCTTTAACAACATGGAGCGAGGCTCTCAAGTGGATACTATGTATACCGAATGCAAGTTTGCGAACGCGAATTTTATTGAAGTTTTTTCACATCAACTTTTTCTAAAAACAGACACATGCGTAACTAGGCGGCTCCATAGGTGCCTAGTGTAGCGTATTACGTGTATTCTACAAAAATATATTCTACGTGCTTTTAATCACGTTTAATTTCTATTACGAAGCTGTGTATCTTAGTTTCAGCTCATGTACTTATCTAATATGTAAATTTCTATTCTAACCTAACTTTTTTATAAAATATAATGAAGCAAATCAGAACCAAATACCTTTTGGTCCTACTGCAAATTATAGAAGGATATAAGGAAAGTAATTCTTAAATTATACGCATAACAGGAAAACGTTATGAATGCAGTAGCATCTACTGGCGTTTTGGGAGAAGAAACTCCCAAAACTCATGACAAACTAAATATAAGGATAGAGGGGAGATGCTACAAAGAATATTTTGCAAGAAAGAAAATGCATCCAGAAGGACATTTTGTATAATGAGCTGTATTCCTCTGATTCGTTAACCAGTTCAATATCAGTAGCTACACGCACTAAAACAAAGACAGGATTTAACTTTACAAATGAAGTAAATACTTAGTTTGTGGCTATCGTGCAATTTTGATTTTTTCAGATAGTTGTAAAACCAAGAAGGATTTTTAGTTTTATTACCCCTTCTGAAGGCAGTACAGCACTTGGAAAGGTATTGGATGAATATTCAAAGACAAACAATATGTGCTGCTTTTCATTACGAATTTGGGAAGTACTTTATTTCAATGCACCTGTTCTATCTAATTATTTAAATGCTTTTATTCATGTCTTTAGAAAAGTGAACTAGACGTCAGGAGCTTGTAGTAGCATCCACCTAAGTTGTGTATGTAAATTTTTAATATTTGTACTACCTGTGAGTAAAAGTGACGAGAATTAGCTACAATTGTCCTATACAAAGCAGAAAAATTATCTTATTCAAAATTATTATGTTTTGTTTATACATTAATATTATTATTTATTTAATCTTCATTATGGAACATTACAGTATATTTTAAAATGGTTTATACTATTAGCAACAAATAATACAAGAAAAAAAGCACACAAAATTAATAAAACTAAGCAAAGATCCCTTAAAACACTATTTTATGTAGCGCCACCTGGTGGTATGGATGCGAACTACAAATAAAATGTTATTTACTATCATAATACTTTACTACAAACGATAAAAACTAACAATTTCTGCAAAAATAATTTTATCCCGCAATTTGTTCTAAACTGCCCATTGTGCATTGGCGGCATCTCATAACAATCGGTGTCCTGTGTATTTTGTGTTTGCATCCGTTCATAAATTCGCCGCTGCTTGCGATTTTTGTTGCTGCTTATCGTCGGATCGAGTGAGCCTGTATTAGTGTGTTACCAACTATGTCGGAAGTGTGTCCATCCTGCTCTGCTCCTGCAAACGATATCGATGCATATAAGTGTGATGGTTACTGTAAGTCTTCATACCATCTTACGTGCCTGGATATTAGTGAAGCTGCAGTACTGGAGTTGAAGTGGGTTGATTCCCATTCGCTCTGGTTGTGTCCTAGTTGCATGGATGCTCGCCGCCGTGGGAAAGGTGCCTTCTTGGAAGAGTTGTCAATTACACTCATGGATCTAAAATTGGAACTGCTAAGTGAATTTGATTGTCGTGTTTCTGCCGCTTTGGATACCATTCGCAAGGATATTTTATCCATGTTCGATACTCACACATCTATGAAAACGCAAAACACGTATGCAACCAACACTACTCTGAATATTCCGAGCACTGAAAATATCACCACTACCACCACACCACTAAGCTCGCGCCCAGGCGATGTCGACTGGGCTTCCCGTAACACACTCCAACGCAACGCGCCTAAACGTAGGCTTGTAGACTTCACGCCACCTGATGCGAACCCTGCTGCTGTTTTAAACACTGGTATAGCCCCCGTTACACCTTCGTCTCGTGTTGTGTTGACCGTTCCATTGAACGTCCTAAACGGTCCCAGATTCTGGCTATATATTACGCGTATCGCCCCTTCGGTTACTGACGAGGAAATGCGTGAAATGGTAACTACTCAACTGGACACTGATGACGTCATCATCTAAAAGCTGTTACCAAACGGCAGAGAGGCAAGCACATTGACTTTCATCTCATTTAAAGTCGGGATGTCGCTTGACCTTAAGAGCAAGGCTCTGTCCGCATCTACATGGCACAAAGGAATCATCTATCGTGAATTCATCGACCAACGCAACACTACAGCCCCAAATTTTTGGCGACCAGCACCTCGAGACCCACCTTCAATGATCCAGGAGCCTGCACCTCTCCATCCTTTGAACACAACAATACACCATCCGTTGACACAAACAATAGCACCATCCACAATAGCACAATCACACAATACGCAAACAATAGCACCAGAACAAATGTAAACACCAGAGCAGCACCACAGCTGCAGCACACCAATTTAAACACCACAGCAGATTCAGCTTCCCTTTCAACAACCAAAACCGATCTGTTTTTCTATTATCAAAACGTCCGAGGTTTACGCACAAAATTAAACGATCTCCGGCTCACTGTATCTAACTCTGATTTCGATGTATGGGTGCTCACCGAGACATGGTTAGACGACTCAATACCATAATCGCTCATCACCGACGACTCTTATCAGATTTATCGCTGTGATCGTAACCCAGCGAATAGTTCTCACTCTCACGGAGGAGGCGTTTTAATAGCATGTTCGGCTAATCTATCGTGTTCGGTACTCACTCACACTAACGCTTCGCTCGAATCGCTTTGGGTATGCATCAGACTCAGCCACCGTTCACTGTATGTCGGTGTTATATACATTCCTCCGGACCAAAGCTCATCATCAACAGTATTCGACGCTATGCATGACGATATTAGCGCGCTTTGCGAAAGAATGCGCGCTACCGACTTACTAATATTATTGGGTGATTTCAACACGCCGTCACTCGCTTGGGAATTCCCCCACCCTTCATCGAGACACCTATATCCTTGCCGTTCATCGTCGAGTAATGTCGCTCTCATAGACGGTATGATGTTCAATGGGCTTCATCAACTATCCGATGTAAAAAACGGATTGGGTCGTCAACTTGATTTAGTTTTCGCCAATGCTGCAACTACCGATATTGTTTCCTGCATAAGCCCTTCCGTAGCACCTTTACTCTCATTGGATCGACACCACCCGGCACTTGAATTATCCGTTCCTGTCTCTGCAAGTTCAACCATCACGCCGCCGCAACACTATTCCCATCGAACCACACCGGCATGCAGATTCAACTTTAAAAAAATGAACCACGCCCACATCATTGAGACATTATCAAATGTCGATTGGTCTTTCATCGAGGATGCGGACAGCATGGACGATGCAGTTACTGTCTTCAATACTGTTATTACTTCCACATTCCCTATATGTTGTCCTCGTCTCAAACCCCCACCTTACCCCCTGTGGTCGAATAAGACGCTCAGATCGCTGAGAGCCGAGGCACGTCGTTCCCGCCGAATTTTTCACAATAACCGCAATCATTACACCTTACGTATCCATAATTTCGCTACAAATGCATACCGCTCCTACAATCGATGGTGTTACTCATCATTTGTAGCACGGCTGCAAGTCCAATTTAGATCGAACCCGCGGTCTTTCTGGCGTTTCTGTAAATCGCGTCAGAAACAGATTGGCATCCCTTCTAACCTATCCCTTAATAATGAGTCTGCTTCTTCTCCCGAAGACTCGAGTAAACTTTTTGCCAAACATTTTTCTAGTGTTTTTGTTGACCCCAGCAGCAGTCCAGTTAATGTTTCTGATTGTCTTGTTCGTACACCGTCGAGTGTGATTTCGTGTAATAATGTCTCAATTCATGTTGATTCTGTGTTGGTTGCCCTATCCAAACTCAAACTATCTTTTTCCCCCGGTCCTGATGGGATACCATCAGCATTATTAAAGAAATGTTCTACATTTTTCGCTCCTCTACTTTGCCGATTATACAATAGATCAATACAGGATGGCTATTTTCCGTCACTGTGGAAAAAAGCCTGGCTCATTCCAATCCACAAAAAGGGCGATCGTTTTTCATGTACTAACTATAGGGGTGTGTCCATATTGTGTTCGTCTTGCAAAGTGTTTGAGTCAATTGTTCACTCGTCTATTCGTTCGTGTGTTACAAGTGTAATTTCAGAATATCAACACGGATTCATGCCAAAACGTTCAACCTCTACTGACCTAATGTGCCTTGTATCCTCGATCTTTAACAACATGGAGCGAGGCTCTCAAGTGGATACTATGTATACCGACTTTAAAGCAGCTTTTGACTCTATATCGCTAGCCTGTTTACTTTCAAAGCTCGAGAAACTCGGAATTGGTGATCCCCTTCTATCCTGGCTTAAATCTTACCTTTACGGTAGATCTTATAAGGTCAGAGTCGAAAATAGTTTTTCCGAGCCTTTTATTGCCTCTTCTGGGGTACCCCAAGGCAGCGTACTTAGTCCCCTACTTTTCATACTGTTTATTAACGATTGTGTTAATGTTCTTCCTCCTGATGGTTGTTTGCTTTACGCTGACGACATCAAAATTTTCCTACCAGTGACCTCGTTAACTGATTGTGCGCGTCTACAGGATTACATAGATTGTTTTAATGTTTGGTGTAACTCTAACGGTCTTAGTCTGTCTCCGGATAAATGTTGTGTGATTTCATATGGCCGCTCGTCCAATAAGATCGAGCACGATTACGTTCTTTGTGACACTGTACTTAACAGAGTTAATGTCACAAGGGACCTTGGAGTTTGGATCGACGAGAAACTCTCGTTCCAAGAACACATCCAAATCACCCTTAATAAGGCCAATAAAATGCTCGGTCTCATTATTCGTATGTCCTCTGAAATCACTGATCCTATGTGTTTAAAGTCCCTGTACTGCTGTTGGGTCCGCCCGATACTTGAGAATGCGTCGGTAGTTTGGTGGCCTGCCGGCCTAACACTGATCGATAGGATCGAACGAATTCAGCGGAAATTCACTCGTGTCGCTATCCGTCGTTTTCTTGGACGATCGGATCGAATTCCTTCGTATCCTATCCGATGTCGTTTGCTCGGGCTAGAGACGTTAAGAACGCGTATCTATCACATCCAGTCATATATCATTGCCTGCCTCCTTTCCAATGACTTGGATGTTCCCGCCCTCCTATCCTCGATTCCTATCTATGCCCCCTCACGTCGTCTTCGTGACCGACCCCCGCTCCTTATTCCTTCCCGCCAACCTCGTCATGGCCAGAATGACCCTTTCTTGCGCGCTCTTTCTGCGTTCATCGATTCTTATCACTTATTCGACTTCAACGTCCCAGTTTCCCAATTCCGCTCCCGTCTTCGTGAATCCTGATCCCTTATGTTTCCCTAGATTATAAGAACACATTTGTAAAACCCTAGAGGCCAACAAATTATTAAACAAATAATAATAATAATAAATAATAATCTGGTCGTGTCGGTGAAGCTGGCCAATCGCTCTCCGGCTGCCATAGAAAGCTCGGACCCTTGAGCCATCTGCTTTTGGTGCTTAAATCGGGTATTTTTGCCCATTTCGTACCATCGTCTGCAACATTGACCTTCGTTGATATCCACTGCCAATCGTCTACTTTGGTCAACTCTAGGATTTCTCCGACTCTGAAGGCCACGAATTGACTGTATCGTCTGTGATCTGAACGTAACCAACAGATGACTGTGAGTCCGACCAAAAGATTGTTCTAGTGATTATTAAACGATTTGGTTTGTGTATCGTACGTGCGAGCCGTGCGCCAATCACTGCTGCCTTCAATTCTAAACGGGGAATCGATAGAAACCGTAGCGGTGCTACTCGAGTTTTTGAACCTAATAGAGGGCATTCTATTGTTTCTCCTTCTTCAAACCAGAAATAGGCAACCGCTGCCATCCCGTTTTCACTTGCGTTGCAGAATATGTGAAGCTGTACATTACCAGGGAGGGCCGACGTACGCTGGCGGTAGCACCTTGGTATTTTGATCTAGCAGACGGCAGGTAAAATGCTAGTCCACCTTTCCCACTGTTCTGCTAAACGGCCGCCAATTTGCTCATCCCATCCGACACCAGCGCGCCATATTTCTTGCAGCAATACTTTCAAGAACATCAACACGTTCCCCAATAGACCCAAAGGATCGTAAATCCTCATAAGGATACGCAGCCCTTCGCGTTTAGTCGGCAGTTTCGTTCCTGCCAGTAACTGCTCGTCGTTTCTAGGTGAGTCTTTATACATGAATGTGTCGGCTTGCGTGTCCCACCACATTCCCAAAACCTTTTCTGTTCTCGTATCTGTGCCAACGTTAACATCCTTCTCTATCTTTACAGGTACATCTAGCTGTTCCATTACCAAATGCGAGTTTGAGAGCCAGTTTCTAATCTCGAATCCGCCTTTCGCATACACGTGACGTACGTCTTTCGCCAGCTTAATTGCTTCGTCTTCCGTTTCGACACTGGCGAGCATATCGTCGACGTAATGCTCTTTGACAATGCATTCGAAGGCACGAGAAAACTCATCTCTATACTTTTCAGCGTTCAAATTCTTTACATAATGCGAGTAGCAGGGCGAGCACGCCGCCCCAAACTTCATAACGGTAACAACATACACGTCTGCGGCCTTATCAGTCTCGCCACCGTTCCATAGAATCATTTGACTGCGCTGATCCTCGGGTCGCATAGCCACTTGAAAAAACATCTCCTTGATGTCTCCTACTACGACTATTCGATGCTCTCGGAACTTATACAGGACCGTCAGGAGGTCTACCAGCTGATCTGGACCCTTAAGCAGGAACGTGTTTAAACTGACTCCGTTAGACTTGGCGGTTGCGTTGAACACTATACGGATTTTTCCTGACTTGTTAGGATTCGTTACTGGGAATGTCGGCAAGAACCAGTTTGTATTCCGTGTATCAGCTATTTCGGTTGGTGTGAGGCGCCGGATGCAGCCCTTTGTTTCGTAATCGTTCATCTTGTCGATGATAGCAGCTCGCAACACCGGATCTTTTTGCATTTTTCTTTGCAGGCATTCGAAACGTCTTATGCCCATGAGTTTCCTTGGTGGTAGCTGAAAATTGCTATACTTCCACAGCAAACCTGTTTCGTAACGATTTCCCTTTAAATGAGTCGTGGTTGCAAGGATCTTCAACGCCTTTTCATCTTCTTTAGAGCCAACCGGATGGGGTGATTTGGTAATGCTCATCGATTCGATCGCAACATATTCTTTGAACTCAATATCGATTCTATCGTCGGTGCTATCTACACACGGGCAAACTTGTGGGCTATGATGGTTTAGGAAGCCATTCGCGCCATTAACGATATTCGTTGGGTACGATCCATACACTATCCAGTCCAATCGTGTCTTGGCGGCAACAGGTTCATGTGGCTTTCCCTCACGGTATGACATCAGATTACCTAGATGGCAGTTATCCATACCAATGAGAATCCTAGGCGTGATATCAGTGTATGAATTAAGCTTTAGGCCTCTCAAATGCTCGAATGTTCTTTGAAGTTTCTCTGCGCTAAGTGACTGTCTCGGTAGCGCCAGACTCTGTACGGTATGCACATTTGGTAAGACATACACCTTGCCGATTTTATCACGTCCTGATAAACTCAACAATACCCTCACTGAATTCTTCTCCTCTCTTTTCTGATTTCCGGTCCACCGGAGGCACAACGGATGAGGAGTCCCTTGTAGGCCAAGTTCTTCTACCAAAGCATGTTCGACGAAAGTGGCGGACGAGCCGTCGTCCAAGAACGCAAACGTATCCACTTTGCGGCCATTGCCACACGGCGTTCTTCTTTCGCAACGATTAAGGTGTCGTTCAAGACATTTGCGACAAAGATGTTTCTCTCGCACTGCTCGCCAACGGGTGTCTATGTCCATGGCAAGAAAATCAGGGCAGTTTTCTACGTTGGCGCATTGTTGTTGGCATACTGGGCAACGTGTGTGGCTCTGCTAGAATTCGATGCAGTGTGTCGCGCTGGAGCGGCAGTGAGATGCGCATTCACGTATCGATGTTGCCTGTTCGCTGTGGTATTCAATGCAGTTCTTGTATTATACAAACTTTCTGGAACGTGTACCGAGAAAACAGTCACCAAACTGGCTGCTTGGACCAAATGATTCAGCCAATCATTGAAGCTCGACAACGTTACACGTCCCAAGTTCATTTGATGACATCCCCAATTGAGCTTTAGCGACGAAGGCAAGCGCTCCGTCAGCTCGTATAACAAAGCCACGTTAAACATGTATTCGTCGAGACCTGTGGCTGTGATTGTCGCACAAAGATTCTGGACTGCGATCCCAAAGTCTATCAGCGTATCGAGACGATCCTATTTAGGCACGGGCATGGCGCGCACCTTGTTTACTAGCGAGTGAACAATAATCTCAGGAAGACCGTAGAGTATTTTAATGTGCTGATAACGTTTGGTACATTGGACGGATGTATCAAGAGGCAACGTACTGACTCTAACGCCTTTCCCTTAAGAGCCTTTTTGAAGTTGGTCTAGATTGTCCACATCGTTGTAGACGTACTCCTCCGTGGTGTATTCGAAGGAGGAAAGAAACATCGGACACTCTTCGGGGTTGCCGGCAAACGTCGGCAAGTCCCGTAGCCGTACTCCACCATGTCTAACCGTGTATCGCATCTGCGAAGGATCAAAGGCTGAGAAAACGTTCGCCTAAAATTGGTTGCTGAGAAGAGATTCCCTGATGACCAGTTGCGCTTGTTTGCTGATGCGTTGTTCCCTGATGACCGGTTGCCTGGAACGATTGCATCAACTCGTTCCGTTCCCTGAGCTGCTTGATCTCCAGGTCTTCTAAAGCTCGCTGTAGGTCACGATCTCGATCAGGCTGCGTGGCTGGCGGCTGGCTGGGCCTAGCGTTCTGGTTTGCGTCTCTACGCCGAGCCGCATAAGTGCTAGCTTGCGCGTTGTAACGTAGAAAATCCGGGAAAGCAATGCTCGATCGAGACGGTGCGCTCGCAGGTTCACGGTCCATGTTGCCGCGGTCATGTGTACCTTGCGTTAATCTCCGCGGTACGGGCTCGGTCGAAGGAAGGAGCACATCTTCGGCAGTTCCCTGGCTGACTGGGGAGACCGTGTCTCCACATTGCGCGGTCAGCGACACTCCAAAGCCCCGTGATACACTCGAGTTTAACTGAGCGATTTGCGCGGTTAACCGGATGAAGCTTTCGTTAGCCTCCCTGGCTTGCTGAACCAAATCCTGTATCGAAACAGTGTCTTCCTCTAAATCGTGCACCGGGGAAAGTTGTCGCACTGTCGAATTCGCGGCGGGGTTGGACTCAGCGTTCTCGCGGTTCATGTTCACTCAACTAAGCTTCACACGGGGCTTTCACAAATTAAGAAAGTGAAAATTTTTTAAAATGTTCTAGAAGCAAAGTTCTTTCTTCTACTGAAACTAAACACGTGATTTTTTAACACGTCGTTTACTGCACTACTTTATTGCTCAAAATCGTACAACGTACCAAAGTAAATTTTCGCGGCGGATCTTTAAAAAAAATCACGTACGCTTTCCTATGCTTTCTGACTTCATCTCATGGCGATCGCGCGATGGCCGTTTTTTAGATTCGCGCGGCGATGTTTTTTCTGCTCCCTCTGGTAACAATCGGCGACGTTATGGTTCGGCTGTCAACGGCATAATAATAAACACAAATTGTGAACAACAATTTGTCACTTTTCGCCGACCTCGTTGTTTTATACAATACACGCTTAAGTAATCCCCATACTGAAGCCAGGGATCCAACGTTTCCGGCCAGCTACAGAGCAATTAGTCTTCTTTCAGCGTTGGGGAAGCTGTTCGAAAAGATTGTGTACAGGAGGTTCAAGATAGTAGTCGATGAACTTAATATCCTACCAGCGGAGCAATTTGGATTCCGAGAGGGTCACTCTACCACTCACCAGCTGTTACGGTTTCACAACACGCTTCAACATAACAAACGAGCGTCCAAATCCACAGCCATTGTTGTTCTCGATGTCGAAAAGGCCTTCGATTATGTGTGGCACGATGGTATTCTGTATAAAATGATGCGGTTTGGCATCCCATTCCATCTCACAAAGCTGGTGCAGAGCTACCTTAGTGGAAGGTCGTATCAAGTCTCACTTGGTTCGATCAATTCGCTTACCAAAAACATCCCGGCTGGCATCCCGCAAGGCAGCATACTAGGCCCTCTGCTGTATACATTGTATATAGCTGACCTGCCAGAGCTGCTAAAATCCTGTCAACTGTATCTATATGCTGACGACACTGCAGTGACAGTTAAGGGGAGGTGTTTACCACAACTTCGCAACACCACCCAGCGTTGCCTGGATATTATTCATAAGTGGATGACAACCTGGAAAATTGCACTCAGTTAAGGTAAAACTCAAGCGATGATTATCCCGCATAGGTGGAAAGAAAAAACTGCTAAACCCTAGCAAAACTGTAAATATGGACGATATCCCACTTACATGGGAGAACTAATTAGATTATAAAAATAAGAAAATTAGAAATAAGATTAGAAAAGAAATTAGAAAAATAGGTTGCTAATTTATAAACAAGTTTTCGTCCCAACAGCTACTTATGGGATATGCATATGCGAAAATTGTGCCATGATGCATAAAAAAAGAGTACAAGTAACTCTAAACAATGTACTAAGAATGATAACTAATGCACCACCAAGGACTAGGCTAACTCATCTCCACGAAATTACAAAAAAAACCCTAACTTTAGAAGATATTAGCATAGCTAATAGAGAAAAAAATACAAACATCTTGTATGAACTCATCAAATAATATTATAAGAAACATTTCTTTCTAAGATAAGGTTAAGTTGTACAGTTAGAAATTATCTTTAGCATAGAAAAAAACAGTAGTAGAAGTTAGGATTAGATACAACAAATCATACCATATTGAATTCATACCATTCCCATTTTCAAAAACTGAACGGTCTCAGGACTAATTATAATAGATTAGGCGTTGAAAAGCAAAACTGCTGTAACTCGCGGACTCCCCACTATCACTAATGTAAACATAAAAATTAAATGAACTTTAAGAAGAAGAGTGACAAAACATTTGAACCTGACAGCGCCGACGAGAACCTCCAGCATTTGACACAGGCAAGTTAGCATTGGCGCTCTTATTTTCAACGTACTCTTCATCAAGTTCTTAGCCTAGCTTGAAAAGAAAATCAAGTCTTGATATCCTTACTTTTGTAAGTTCTTTGTACAAGACCCAAGCATTGATTCCCGCCAAATCCAGAATATTAAAAAATGAATGAACAGGCCATCTTCTACTAACACTTTTCACGGAGTATTTTCTACACATTTGATCAACTACATCAACTCGATACTTGGTCGAGTTGTAAAATGACACAGTTTCAGTCTTTGATTTTTTATCGTTTCCAGTTCTTATATCACGATGCATTGAGCTCAGTAATACGACTTTTTTTTTTAGTTTTTCCTTGATAGACTGTAAGAGTTGTGTCATCGCTTTTGAACGCTTTGGTGAAGTAAAGTTTCTTTTTGGCTTTCTTTACGCATATCGGCACTTCCCTTCTAGGCTTGTTAACTGTGCGAACTAAGCTAGTTTTTTTTTATTTCAAAAACTTCGCTAATTCTAAGGAGGTGAAAAAATTATCACGTGTTACGTTCCTTCCTCTGTTTAGGTACGGATCTACTAACTTTTTGACTACAAAATCTCCGAGTCTCTCCTCCGCAGGACGTTCATCATTTTTTCCGAGATAAGGAAATATATAATGATGAGTCGAGGCTCGATGAGGCCTTTATTCGTTCACAGTTCGCACAAAAAAGAGCGTGTCCAACGGTTACGACGAACGGCAGAACCGTTGTTAGCTAACACACACGTACACACGTTCACTTAACAGTGTCGTACGGTCTGTTTACGTGGAGCAGTCCTCTTCTATGGTGCAGCGTTGATATGCCTACTTTTTGGCATATAACTATATTGAGAAATATATTGAATCTACGTCAACAACCATCCAATACTTTTACCCGTACTTATCCGGCTTCGATGCCATAAACTGCGTAAATGGGCATCTTGTCTTGGATGGAAACAATTATTCATCGACAGAAATGTAAGGACCCGGTACGTAATTGGTTTGACAGTTTGAAACAAATCTTGAAAACACGTCTGATATTAGGGCAAATTTGACTGATTGCAATCGTTGCGATCGTGTCGATTTTTCGTCAAATCTCAGGAACTTCATAATTTTGCGAAACCTTTTACGCGACTACACGTGGAGTTCTTCCAGCGTTAGAATCTGTAATTTGAGGAGTGCTACTGACCCGACGAGTTTCTTTTGAAAGCCCAGTGCCGATGTCTGCGACGGAGGTACGCTTTCTTCCAGGGCCTTGGTATGTAGATTCTTTATCTGAAATAAAAATAAAATAAAATAATTTTTGTTTATAGCATATTTGTGAAAAAGTGTATAAAAGTGGTTTGCCAGCCAAACTACTTTTGTATGATACTTGCCTTCAACTGAGTGCTGTACTTGTTCTGGAACACAATCTTCGGATGATTCACTAGATGAGCATACCAATGGATAAAAAAAATCGCAATCCGAGGTATTCGACAGAGGATCCCCTTCTGATTGATCACTGGAAATGTTGTTCAGAGCAGCGACAATCTCTCCGGGTCGTAAACCAGACTGGCGCGTCATATTGAGATGGCGCACAAATATATATTGCACCTAGCAAACACTTGCAATGTCCTAAGTGCACCAGGCAAACTGGTTGCGCGGGTGTTGGGAGAGCATACAGCGACCAATCAAACCGGCAATCGAACTCAGGGAGGATAGGGACGCTCAGACGAACCAGTGCTACTAATAAAATTGCGATAGAGTGCACGATAGAATGCTTTTATAGACTAGCCGATTGAATATATCGAAAACATAAGCACGTAGTAAGCAAGAGTAAAAGCACGTACGTAGTTGAATACTTTCGCGCACTTTTATTATTCTATTCGTATTGACATGCTTTGTCACGAAAACGCGTACACGCCAGTGCTGCCAGACTTGCAGAAGCACACCCGTCACTCGTTGACAGCAGGGATGCCAGCCATCACAATTAATTTTGCTTATGGGACAAAAATGTCCTATTTGGCGGTTTTAGGTTGAAAATAATTTTTTAAATTACCACATGAGATACAAAATGTTGTATAGATGCATTCGAAAAATCGTTAAAAAATATATAAATAATATATAAATAAAACTCAGAAAATTTCAATGAGTTGTCACGAGGGCAAGCGGAATAACACACCTTTCTCGAATGCGATGAGACAAAAAAGTCCCATCGGCGGTTGTAGTATTCATGGAATTATTCTGATATTCTAAAATTTCTGCAGCTCAATGCGTTGTGGATTTTGCGCCATACAAAGCGGAACGATTGATTTTTTGTAGCATAGTTCATTTTGCTCGTGTCTGTCATGGTATACCAGTTTTCAAAAAAAACCATTAAAATGAATACCTTGGCGGCGAAATGAGTGTCAAATAACACCAACATGACAGCCAGATCGATCGAATTTTTTCGTTCGAAAAATTGTGCAAAGGCCGAGGAACTATATCATCAGCATACATGAAACATTTAATATTACTAGGCATAGGGCCGAAGAAGGATTCCACACTAATCAGGAAAAGAGTGGGAGAGAAAATGGCACCCTGGGGAACACCATTCTTTTGGACGTGCAGGTCAGAAGATTGAGTTCCAATTAAAACTTTAAATGTACGATTTGAAAGGAAGCTTTGAACATACGCTGTAATGCGACCTCCAAAACACCACACATCGAGCTGTTCATGATACACTTCATTCGCCAGGTTCTGTCAAAAGCATTTGATAAATCTGATATTGCACAGTCAATTTGGTGGCCTGATAGATTGGTACTAAGGAGGTTCCGGTCTTCTAATTTTTGTGTCAGTCTTCTATTTACTATTCCCTTCATGAGTTTGCCAATGCAATTCAGGAGAGAAATGGGGCGGTAGCTATCTATTGCATGTGGTGATTTATTGGGTTTTGGAATGGGAATTGTGAAACAGGTTTTCCAGTCATCCGGTATGTTCCCAGAAGACCAAATATTATTGTAAATCTGAAGGAGGACTGTTTTAGACCGATAAGGGAGATTTTGAAGCATTGGATAACCAATGTTATCCGGGCCTGAAGACATGCCACGGCATTTATTAAGATCCCAATCAAGCTCATTAAGAGAAAAAAGACTATTGTAATTTTGGTCGGAAGCGTCAATGGGTGGAAGGGGTCTGGACTCAGAAATGAATTTATGGGTTAGAAAATGAGATGGAAAATTATGTGTTGCAGATTTATCATAAAAGTATCTAGCTAAATCTTAAGGTATTTTTCTTGGTGGAATAATGGTGTTTTCTGTTTTTAGAATGATTGGAGTTGATTTGTGGTTTTTACCGTATAAAATTGCAACTTGCTGGAATATTACTTTGGTGGTTGTCTTAGGGTTAATTTTAAAAACAAATTTGCCCCAAGATAGCTTTTTTGCAAATTTGACGGCTTCTCTTGATTCCCGATTGGCTTCTTGGTATTGGTCGGCCAGGAGCGGTGTAAAAATATTGTTTATTTTTCTTTATTGTTTGAGACACTTCATTGCTTTACGTCGTGTCTTAATGGCAAGGTCAACTGTTTTATTCCACCAAGCAACAGACTTTCTGCCAACTGTACACTTTGTAAGAGGGATACTAGTTAAGGCTGCATTTGTAATTGTCCCTGTAAAGCGTGTAAGGGAGGAAGTGTGTATGTCATTTCGATTTTGTACTTTTCTCTGCTAGCCTCCTCATATTTCCACCTGGGACGTTTTTGAGGGCTGTGGGTTAGTTGATGGCTATGGACAAAAAGCGGGTGGTGATCACTGCCATGGGTATCGTTAAGAATGGAAACAGAAAAACTAGAAACTGTAGAGGAGGAGAGAGCACAAAAATCTAAAATAGTACCTTGTCCACTAGTGGGACATGCACGTGTGGCTGTGGTGTTATGAATAACCTCTATACTACAGGTATCAAAATAGTGCTGTAGCATATGGCCACTAGTATTAGAGCCAGTTCTCGTAGCAGTACAGTCGTCAACTCGTACGACTTAACAACATGCCCGTCATGGGTTCAATCCTTAAATGGACCGTGCCGCCATACGTAGGACTGACTATCCTGCTATGGGAAGAAATCAGTTAGTCACTGAAAGCCAAGCCCACAAGTGGTACAGGCAGGCCTTGACCGACAACGGTTGTTGAGCCAAAGAAGAAGAATTAGAGCCAGGATTACCACAGGTAGAATGTTGGGCATTGAAGTCGTCAAGTATTATTGCAGGCGACGGTAACTGTGGTAACTCAGTTTCCATCTCCTGAGCCTCAATAGAAGGAGATAGAGAAAGGGGAAGGTACAAACTGACAATGGGGCCCTTCACGAATCTAGTTAGTTTTTTTGTATGGAGTTTGACAGTTAGGAGCTGAAATCATGTAAACAATCTATACAAAACCACACAAAAAACTAGCCTGCTATTTTCAGTCTAGATTATTTTAGCCTCTAAGCTAGAATGAGATTCGAGTACCTGCTCGAAAAAACGGTGTTGTTTACATTTACTCCAAGCTGCATTGAAAAGATCACGTGATGGAATCTAGAATCAAAGTGTATGTAGTCCAGATGGTCTGATAGCATGTTTGTTATAACCAAATTTGAATATCACTTTTTGACAGGATGGGTGAAAACTTTTGTTCAAACCAGTTTTATGAAGGTTTCACAAACATTCAAAACACTCTTAAAATCTTCATTCAGAAAAAGAAGCGATAAAATCAGATTTGTAAAGTCATACACCTTGGGATAAGCCCACCTGTATCTTATACCCACTTAGATAGCTGCTCGAAAACTGCTATACAATGCAAACAGCTTACAGGCTACGAACTTAAAACGGAAAGGACCCCAATTGTGGATTCTATTAGTGAAGATATTTTAACGGCTATTGCGGGTATGTTGGTAAAAATATTAATAGGATTAGAGGGTATGTGTTTTTGTATGCCTATGCCAACGGAGTGATGCATGTTGGTTGGTGTTTTGAAAAAAGCCAATTATAGTTATTGAATGGGGAACTGTTTAGATTTGGTATGGTCATTATTTGTGGTAAAGCGACTTTTGTTTGGTTGTGGCGGGTAATTAGAAGTTTTAGCTCATCAGAGTTACGGCTCATGCTCCTGATATTCCAGGACATGGCAAACAAAGGTGTTTTGTTATTTAACGGATGATGAGAATTTGTAGAATGAATGTTTGGAGTTGATACAAAAGAAGGTGTGGTGTATGTGTTCATTGTGTTTAAGAAGCTTTTCTCCTCTCTGATCTGCTCACCTCGATAATTGGAGCATTATCAGGTGAGAGAAGGGGCTCCTCTCCCTTGGAGTTCAGGAGATTGGAAGAGGAAGCGATAGGGATGGGAGAAGGGGGATGGGAGGTTTTGTGAAGGGTTTTTTTGGGAGGGAGGGAGGTTTCTTCCACGGAGGAAGAGCAGCCCTTTGAGAGGGCTTGTTTTTTAAACACCTTCGAAGAGGTCGCTTTGCTTCCGTCCAGAAGGGACGAGGAGCAAGAAGAGTCAGACTCTTTGGATTGGTGCATTGTTTCAACTTTATCAGTGGTTTTCGTTAGTTTCTGTTAGTAGATCAATTTTCCTAATAAGCATTTTCTTGTTTAAGTAGGGCAATAATTTCGTCTTTTGGGTTAGGGGTGGCAACAGGTAGAGTAAGTTTTTTCAAAAGTTCTTCATTTAGTTTTTTTAAGATTGGCAATTTCTTCGTCTCTAGAATTGGGTTTAGTGGAAGGGGCAACGTTAGTTTGTGGATTGGGGGACACAACTTAAGCGAGAGTGAGCCTTTATTGAACTGTGCTCTGTTTATGTAGTTGGGAATCTATGTATTTCCGTGCTTCAAAGAAAGACACGTTGTAATCAATTTTATATTTAATGACTTCCTGTTCCTTGAGATAAAATGGGCAGGATTTGTCAAACGAATTGTGGTTGCCTTTGCAATCAACACATTTCAGTGGAACAGTGCATTCAACATGGGCAGGGATACCACAATTGTGGCAAACTTGTGAGGTTTTGCATCTCAGCTTGGTATGACCATAATGAGCACAATTAAGACAAAGCATGGGTTTGGGATAATATGTACGGCGAATCACTTGGAGTGGGTCAAGGCAGATAACAGAGGGGACTCGTGTTGCACCAATACGGAGGAGGAAAGAATTGGTTGGTATTATTTCACTTTTAACTTTACGAGTAAAACGACGCACTTCAGTAACTTGTTGGTCTTTTAAATTTGCTAGAACTAACTTCATCCTTCATATGTTTAAGGGCGGTAAAGAAAATTACGCATTGGACGGTATTAAGAGTAGTGTGGGGTTTGATGGTGATAGGTGTTCCGTTAATAAGTTTAGTTAGTGTTTGTAGCTTTATGTAGTGGGACAATGATCGGGTTTTCAAGAGGTACTTAGAATTATTGTTAATCAGGTTACCTTCTACCGGTCGTCCAACATGTTGTTGTAGACTTTTAACCACGATGCAAAATCCTTCTTCGGTGGTCAGAACCAGATACATTATCTCTCCATCCTCGCCGTTAAACCATTCCAGGTATGTCCTAGCCCGGGAACTCGTGCCGGGAGGGGGATGAGCCCTCCCGGCAGGATGAGTGTCCGACATATCGTCGGCCCTCTCAGCACTGGCACTTGAAAAACGTCACTGTAACAATTTTTCCTCAATGTCCACTGCACCACAATACCACTTGTGGTACTCAATAATAACACGTGTGGTTTGCTCGGTTGATAACTATCAAGTGCTCTCTTTATTCTGTGCTCATCGCACTCTCGGATGCTGTGTTCGATGACACAGCACCAATACTTATCTAACGATCGCTATCGTTAGAAGCTCACTGCCACATCTCCCCTTGTGTTAGATAACTGAATTGTCTTAATGTGCAAAAGTTCACTTCTTTTCCTCTTGAGTTCATTTGTTTTCTGTATGCAATACTCCCACATAGATAATTAATCCAAATATCTGCTTGGACGTTTTAGTGCTCGATGTGGTCTAGATTTCTTAAGTGGGGTTTCCTGAAACACAGATTCATGAGTGCGTTCTTGCTCCTTTGTGTGACTTGGGCAGTTTATCTTTTTCATGTGTCCTGAATTCCTATCATAGACTTTTCCTGATTCGGTGTCTTCCACGGTAACCCTTGAACCACTCTTATCTATTACCGTCATCACGGTCGGGTTGAAATTAGTACTGAGTTTATTTGTAGGAATACTATTTTTCACAAGAACTCTGTCACCAAGTTCAATGTTTGAACACTTAGCTCTCCTCCGTTGATCTTCCACTAGTTTCCCTTCCTCCTTCTTCCTTTGATCTCGATCTCTAAAGTCTGACGAATCCACTGCAGGGCTCGTGCAAATATCTTGCAAGGAGGGAATTTTAGTTCGAATTGTCCGTCCAAACATTAGTTCGGTCGGTGTCTTGCCTGTGGTACTATGAGGTGTGATATAGTACATTAAAAGGTACTTCCCCAAATCGGTTTTCCAGTCACTATTCTCCGCCTGACTAATTTTCAAACGTTTCACCAACGATCTATTCTGCCGTTCAACTAAACCGTTCTCCTGAGGCCAGTATGGAGTAGTTTTGTTGAGAACTATTCCTTTTGTTGAACAGTAATTTTCGAAATGCGTGCTAACAAATTGCCTTCCGTTGGCCAATGCAATTGTCCTCGGGTATCCTAACCTTATGAAGATTTTCTCCAACCGTTCAGCTGTCTCGCTAGCCGTGATTTTTCTCATTATCTCAATCTCTTTATATCTACTGAAATAATCTATTATTACCAACAGATAGTCCCCTGACGGTAGTGGACCTAAAAAGTCTATCGCTACGTCAACCCACGGCTTGATTGGTAACGGTCTCCTCGTCATTGGTTCTGGACGGTCCGGCTGACTTACCAACCGACATTCCGTACAGCTGTCGACCATACGGATAATTGATTCGTCTATACCAGGCCACCAACAGGTGGTTCGCAGTCTTTGCTGCATTTTAGTCCTTCCCGGATGCCCTTCGTGGCTGACTTCGAGTAATCTTTGTCTCAATTGTTTTGGAATTATCAATTTACTTCCTCGAATGACGATGTCCCCTACTGTACCTAATTCCAACCGGAATAGATGGTATGGTTTTAAGACAGCGTTAGAATAATTCCATCTCCCACTCCACACTGACTCTCTTAACGCTTGCACTTCTTCGTCATCCGCGGAAGCCTTTTCTACTTCGTCTACATCGACTGCCGTATGCTCTATTATATTGCGAATGTAGATATCAGAGTCCGGATCAAATTCTTTGATTTCTGTGGGGCATGATAGTCGAGACAACGGATCAGCAATATTTGTTTTTCCTTTACGGTACACTATGTCGTAACTAAAGGCTTGGAGTCGTAAAACCCATCGCTCAATTCGTAAGCATGGTGATGAATTAGGTGCAAATATCGATTCGAGTGGTTTATGGTCAGTTTCCAATTCAAACCTTATACCGAATAAATAAATTTGGAATCGTTCTACTGCCCATACTAATGCCAATGCTTCCTTTTCCGTCTGTGCATACCGACACTCTGTATTCGTAAGGCTTTTGCTAGCATACGCAATTACTTTAGGTTGACCTTCGTGGAATTGTATTAAAACTGCTCCTAATCCGACCGGAGAGGCATCTGCTATAACTCTGGTTTTATACCGAGGATCGAAATGAGCGAGTTTTATATCGAGTTTCAATATTTGCTACCGATCAGATAAGTTCATTAAATGCCTTTTCTTGATCATTTCCCCATGTGAATGGTACGTTTTGCTTAGTGAGCTCGCGGAGTGGAAATGATACTGTAGCTAAATCTGGAATGAAGCTACCGATGTAAGTGACAAGCCCTAAAAAACTGCGCACTTCCTCGCCATTCTTTGGCCGCCGAAAAGTTTTTATAGCTTCAATTTTACTCAGAGATGGACTCATTCCATTTTCGTTAAACTTTTGTCCGACAAACTCTATTTCTTTTAACTTGAATTCGCATTTTGACTGGTTTAGTAAAATACCAAATTCCTTTAGCCTATTCAACACTTTCTCGAGTGCCTTATCATGCTCTTGTTCAGTGCTCCCCGTAACGATAATATCATCAATAAAATTTGTAGTGTTACTACAATTCGCCAGAATTTGCTCCATGATCTTTTGAAATTTTTCTGGGGCACAGGATATTCCGAATAGTAACCTTTTATATCTAAAAAGACCGCTATGAGTAATAAATGTGGTCAATGGCTTGCTCTCGTCATCAAGCAGAAGTTGGTGGAAAGCATCTTTGACATCCAACCGCGAGAAAAAACTTTTTCCCATTCATCTTCCATCGTATTTCTTCGATTGTCGGCAATGGGTGTGATTCGCGTAGAATTGCTTTATTTAGTTGTCGCATGTCAATGCACAACCGTATGTCGCCACTATCTTTGACGACTATGACCATCGGAGAGACCCATTGGCTTGGCTCGGTAACTCTTTCAATAACATCCTTGTCTAATAACTCTTCGAGTTTTTTATCCACCTTTTCTAATGTCGGTAAAGGTAGCCGTCTTAATCGCTGTGCTACAGGCCTCACCGTCCTGTCTATAGGGATATTTATTTTAACTCCCTTGATGTAAGGAAATTGCCGGCAACTGTCTACACTATGAATCAACTCACGCTGACTCGGTAATCCTACAACCAATACTCCCAACTGTTTTGCCGTATCTTTGCCCAGAAGGGGTTGCGGTCCATTTTCAACGACATAAAACCGAGAAACGGTTTTTAGTTCTTTATCTCCATCTGATATGGCTATTTGTGCGTCAAACATTACAATTACTTTTAAGCAATTTGTTTGAGCATATGCTTTAAACTTGCGATCCGAAGCTCTTATTTCTCCGATGGTTTTGATGCCATTATTTTTCATCGATTCCCATGTCTTATCATCAATGATATTGGATTTTACTCCTGAATCTATTTGCATCTCAATTAAAATTCCTCCTACTTTTGTCCAAATTAACCCATCCGAATCATTTCCCGATGAAACCATCTCAACCAGCTCAGTATTAGTTTCCTCCTCTTCGTATTCCAAAGCGTGTATTCTTTGAATTTGTCGAGAAAACTTCCTTTTTGTAGCCGGTCCCGTATTTAATGACTCAGTGTTGCCATGCGATCTTTTAAATGTATTCTGATTGAAATGCTCACTTTTTGCCGCAAATGAAGTAGAGCGACACACTCCTGCAAAATGGCCACGTTTCCCACACTTCGCACACGTCTTGTCTCGTGCTGGACAGGTTCTTCGGTTATGCGACAATCCACAGCATCCGCAAGGTGATACTATATAGTTTATATTATCTGATGCTTGGTTATTCGCCGGACGAGTGTTATTAGAGTTACCACTGATTTGATCGTTTGCGGAACGAGAGGCTTCATAGGAATTGACTTGTCGTACTAACTCTTCTATCGAAAGATCTTTTTCTTGAAGCAATCTAACCCTTAATTGGTTCGGTACGAACTGTAGCATTTTATCTACCACCGCGATTCCTGAGCTTTCCAATGCCGTTTTTCCAAAATTGCATTTAGATCCATGTGCTTGGACACGAATCAAAAATTTATCAATGGATTCTTCTGGTTCAGGTTTCATATCCCAAAAAGGAATCTTTCATGTGCCTCGTGTCGTTGAGGGGCAAATATTCATCCAATTTCTCAATTGCAACCGCGTAAGGATCGATTCCTTGTTCCACATTTTCACCCACATCGGCATCAGGAATTCTAAAAAAATTTCCTGTAGCTCAAATGAGCCACACGCTAACAAAAGATCTTTTTTCTCCGTCCCATCGCTGATCTTTGCCGCGCGAAGGCAAATTTCAAATCCTCGCTTCCAGGTTACCCATACCTTTCTCCTATCAATCAATGATACGCCCGCTATGCCGAGCGGCGGTAATTTTGCGAATAGATTCGTATCACCCATTCCTCTCTCTCTCTCTTCTTGTTATCTACCCCCGTCACAAGCTTACTCACACTACCGCTGCTATCTCGACGCAGCTTGATCATCGCTCTCTAGCCGTGATTCTGGCACGCACACTATCAGATGCTCTTTTCTGCCTATGCCTTTTGTTCGGAAGCTTAGTTTTTTTCCAATGTTCTTTTTTTTTCTTTCTACCTGAATTTTTTTTTTTTTTTTTTTGCTGCTTACTAGACGCAGTTTTTTTTCACGCTGCTTACTAGACGCAGTTTTTTCCGCTGCTTCCAAGACGCAATTTTTCCACTTTGCTTACTAGACGCAGTTTTTTTCTATTTTTTCTTCTATTGTTCTGCTTATAAATCAGAACAGAGCAGTTTTTTTTCTTCTATTGTTCTGCTAACAAATGCGATGAGCCCTTTTTTCCACACCTCGCTTATACGCTCATACGCGATCACTTTTACACCATGTGTCCTGTGTGTGCTTTATCTCACCGCATTTGAACTCGTTTGCACTGAACTCCCTTTTTTTTTCTTCTCCCAATCCTCGTCGCCAGTTTGTGGTACTCAATAATAACACGTGTGGTTTGCTCGGTTGATAACTATCAAGTGCTCTCTTTATTCTGTGCTCATCGCACTCTCGGATGCTGTGTTCGATGACACAGCACCAATACTTATCTAACGATCGCTATCGTTAGAAGCTCACTACCACACCACTTCTTTTTTGAACACAAATGTCTTATGAGAGTCCACCAGATTAATGACTTTAAACACTCACTTCATAGAAACTTCCACTAACTGCACACACAAAACAGGCCACAACCTTGGGCCATATCACTTTATGTAGCGCTTTGAGAAAAGCGAACAACGTAAAGTGCCTTAGGATTGTTCTTAAAAATGTTAAATTTTTACTTTAACGTCTCGTTGTGAAAACAACGAACGACGTAAAGGGATGTCTAAGTTTGTTTTTTCCCACACGCACTACACTACATCACAAAACCCCTGAAACACCAAACACGAACAACACTTTCCAGCACTGCACTGTTTGGGCACAGGTAATTCTGCACTGCATTGATCACGGGGGTATAAAATACGAGTCAGTCGAGGAGCGCTTGATAGAACACGTCCGCACTCTTCAGCTGCTACGAGAAGATTTAACAGGAGGTTGCAGCCAGGGACCGAGCATCGTGGAGAATTGTTGTGGATCGGGCCTTGTCATATACTGTATCGTAAGGAGGCCAACTCGTAAAAGAGGGAAGGGGAGAGAGGGAGAGAGAAAGAGAGAGAGAAAAAAAAAGAGAGAGAGCGAGAGAGAGAAAAAAGAGAGAGCGAGAGAGAGAGAGATTGAAAAAGAGAAAAAAAGAGAGAGACGAAGTGCGAGAGAGATAGAGAGAAAGAGAGAGAAAGAGAGAGAGAAAGAGAGAGATGACATATACTATGCAAATAAAATAAAAATTAAGCCTATGCAGTTATTTTTAAATTAAGACTCCTCTAATCAATTTCTAAATAGAGATTAAGATAGTTAGATTTAAATTTAAATTGAAAAATGCGTACGAGGGCAATATTCTGAAGAAAGTTTTAAAAAATTAATAAGTAAAGGACTAATGGCTTACCGATGAATGATCATTTCATTCTTTGCGTCATTTGCACTTTGTGTCATTTGCAACAAATATCATTTGCAGCGTCTTACCTGAGTTACCTGAGGACTTGTTACAGATTAATTTTGTGATAGTCCAATTGCATGTCTAATATTGAATTGAAAAAAGTTTTTTGCGTTACTCTGATTATTTTATTGCCCAAATTTTCATCAAGTTTAATTTTCCATGTGTTATGTATCTTGTATTGTTCTCATTATCATTACTACTAAATACATTAATTTTATGAGTTCAATGTGTTGGAATATTAAAAAAATTTCTAAATGTATGAATTATCTTTTTATGTTTATGCAACAGATTTTCTTCGCTCTTATTTTTGTTTTTGAAGTACTTTTTGTCCGTAATGTTTTATCCATGTTTTAAGAATCGCATTTTGGATCATGTTACCATACATTTTTTGTAAACGTTGAACAATTTGTTATTGGCCAGTATTAAAATATTACATGATTTATTCAAGTTTACAGCACAGTCTCCATTTCTGCAATTTCAGTTTTATAAGACCAACGATATAAATCCTGTGAACTTCCCCCAATGCTTAAATTTCCGAACAAATTAGGCTGTTGGTAACCGTCATCAATCAGGTCACGTGCTCCCGTCGTTCCAGCAATACGAATTATTTTATTCGTTGAGCCTAGTTTAGGCTGTGGAGGCTTTATACCATGTATCTGCATCGTTTTTTCAAGATGTTGATTCCTCAACCGGCTCATATCAAGCTCATGTTTTACTTTCCAAAGATGTGTATCACATATCGGATCATTACATCTGTGACGACGCAGGATTTCAGTCGCTTCATACACTGCACCACGAAATGTGAGGGATTTACCCATGCTGAGCGATATGAGCGCGCAACAACCTCCTCGATCTTTTTTAGCTAATCGTTTACGGAAATATTTGAAATACAGATGCTCTAATAGCAAAAGCAGTGCAGCAAGTAAAATACCAGCCATTAGTAACAGAAATGCAGAAAGAAACTGTTCAAGTGCAAGAGGATCTGATGATTTATGTTCCTGTTTCCCTGGTCGACATGTGCCAGTCATCCAGAAACGTCGAAGACGTTCTAGATCACCATTTGCTCTGAATTCCAAAAGTCGTTTGTTAAACATTCCTACGTACTTTGAGTTTCTGCTAAAAGCTAAACCATATCCTGTCATGGCATACCATTGACCAACAGTGAGCAATCTGCAATCCTCATCTTGTTGTACTAAATAATCAAGAACTGTTCCGTCATAAATAAATGCGTCTAGCTGACCACTGAGCACAGCGGTTACTCCATCAGCCACGCTCGAACGATTATATTGCTTCATATAATAGTGCATTTCTTTGAAATATTTTGAAATTGTGGAGTCAGTATGACTCCATGGGATTGTACCAAATTTAATCGTAGGTTTATGTGAAAATGGGTGAGATAATCGCGAATCATCTAGTCCTGTGAACTCATGAAACTCTTCCCGTGTAATCATGAACGCAGCCAAATTGGCTGTATAGATAGCGAGAAATACGACTGCAAACATCGCCCAAACATTAGTCATGAAACGAGAAGTAAATCCTCGAGGTGAATCAACGTGTACAGCAGCCTGAAAGAGAACAGCCCATACCAGCCAATAAGTCCGAAACAAAGAAAACCGATATGGAGTAGTTTGACCATTTTGCAAAACAGTCTTCATATCATACCCGCTTGGCGACAGCCATTCAAAAAGAAAAATCATAAATGTCGCAGCCTGAATGGCAAATATTCCAACTAACATCCAAGAGGCTGTATCGAAAGGCTCTAAAAAGGCTGTTGGTGAAATTATACCAGTTCGCTTAGCTACAACAATAGCAATACCAGTTTCCATAAAAGGTTCACTGAAGTCCACAACTGCTTCGCGTTCTGCATTTATCATTAACGAGGTTAACACCATGTCTGTTTTACGATTTACCAGTTCATGGATCAATCCATTCCACTTACCATTTTCTAATGTTCCCCATTTTCCATCCTCAACGCGCACGAGTTCGTAGGTGAACCCTAACTCTTCTGCAAATTTCTCCAGTAGATCTATACAAAATCCACTGCAGCACTGGTAAAAAGATCCATTCTTATGAGCCTGACCCATATCTATGTCAGTCATTTCATGATCTGCTGCTACTCTACAGAGAACGCCTCGGTCCATTAAGCACTTACCGCTAACTGGGTCAGCTGGAGATAAATTGATGTAGGGTGCCTCCTCCAAAAACGTAATCTTTAGATGAAATTTTTCTGGAACTCCTTGAGGCGGAGTATGTGAGTTTCCTGGCCATGCAATATCTCGAATATCAAGTTTTTGTTGTTGCCATGATTTCCAAATTCCAATTTCTTCCCAAACTAAGCCTTTACTATTTACACTTGGTCGTAAGTTCATGATCTTCAGTTCAGCGGACTTTAAATCACCGTCAGCGGTGAATTCTATATTAGGTTTATTTGATTCACTCTCAAGCGATACATTTCGCAGATATTTAAAAAATACTTCACCACTGTCCCACCGACCTCGGCCTTGATCTTCGCAAGACAGTTGATGAGTATCCAATCTTCGACCAGTATTTTTGACGTCATTTAAGTAATATTCAACACCATACGCATATACCCGAATAGCAGTCGCAATTTCATTGACTAAAGCTCCAGATGACGTGTCAAAGTGAACACCTAACATACCTATTGGGAACTGAGGATGTGTTTGAGTATTTTCTATTACACTTTGAGTAACAACCCATACGTAGTTTTCACCAGTTATTTGTAGCTCCTCTGCGGCATGTAAAATTTCAATAGCTTCACTTTTTGTACAATATAGCAGCATCACACGAGCCTCACTATTCACCAGCTCTAGGAGATCACTAGGCCGTGTAACAATTATAGAATTGAGTATTGTAAATTTGAAATGATCCTGGAAAACAGAAGTACAAAATAAAAATATTAGTAGGGTAGTCAAACAAAGAAATTGTAAAAGTTATCAATTGAAAATTATACAAAGTATTATCTCTACCCAGAAAAACTTATCTACCAATAATGAATTTGTAATTGTTATTTTTTTTAATTTTAGCTTGTAACCTTAACATTAAAAACGGTTAAAAACGGAGATTTTTCGGTTATTTGTAGAAAACAAAACTTTCTTCTCATAATCTTCTTTTGTAAACAATAAATGTATACTGTAAAACTGTATACATTTATTCTGTATACTGTAAAAATTCCAGCTATTGGCGATTATGGTTTTGCTAAGGCGAATGAAATCACGGCGTGGAAGAGTGTTATGGCAGCTGGCCAGATTATTACGTCCTGCGTTGGCTAGTCGGTCTACTATTTCGTTTCCCTGAATAACTGTGTGACCAGGAATCCAGCAGAATGTGACTTGGTGTGAATTCGGTATATTGCAGAGTTGTTGGATGTTCGGGTCGCTGGTGGTTCCAGATTCAAATTCTTGAAGGATACTTGAACTTTCAGTGAAAATCACGTTGGGTTTGTCTCTGCGTAGGCCTTCGTCAACAGCAATAACCAGGGCTTTTGTTTCTGCGGTAAAAATTGAAGTATGGTCTGATAGCCGGCGCTATTGTCGATGCTGGAGTAGATTCCACACCCAGTGGAACCGTTTTGTACTGCTCCGTCGACGTAGATTAGATGGTAGTTATGATATTTTTGCTGGACAAGTACAGCAAAATGACGGTTGTCAATGAGACTAATGCAACTAGCCCAAAGCTGTGTAATCGGCGTTCGCCCTTTGGATAAGGGCATCGGCCTTGATGTTTTTCTCCATTATTCGTCCAGCAGCTGCTACTATCTTGTCCGTCATTATAGAGTCCGAAAGGTTGGGAAGATTGAGTTCCAATTAAAACTTTAAATGTGCGAGCTTTGAAGGTTAAGTTTAGTTTAGTTTAGTTTAGTTTATTAATCGATGGACTATGAAGCTCTCTCGAGTCAAAATTGGTTTACAATACACATTAGATAACGAACAGAACATTTATATATTGTTATTGTTGAACGCATTCCGAACACTTAAAAGCGAAGTCAGTTCCGTTATCGTCATTCCAGGCTCGTAAATATCGTCAGCTGAATTTAAAAGACGGCACATACAAAGAAGGGGGTTGCGAGAGCCAAATGTTGTTCGGGTTTCAGCGACTGCCAGCATTGGTCGGCGACGGAGTATTCTGGCAGGAACATAGAGGTGAATCCTTGAAAGTAGCTCGGGACAGTCGATGGTTCCGTTTAAGATTCCCGTGATAAATGCCAGTCTGGTGTGCTCAACACGTTTGGCGAGAGGCGGGATCCCAAGCAGCAAACACCTAGTTCTGTAGTCGAGACGACGCGACCAATCACGAAGGGCGAAGCGCGTTGCCTTCCGTTGGATGGACTCTAGCAGCGCAAGTGCCCGATTAGATGCTGGCCACCAAACAATGGGGCCCTTCACGATTCTAGTCAGTTTTTTGTATGGAGTTTGACAGTTGGAGGCTGAAATCATTTAAACACTCCATACAAAACCACACAAAAAACTAGCCTGCAAGTTTCAGTCTAGATTATTCTAGCATCAAAGCTAGAATTAGATTCGAGTACCTGCTTGAAAACACGGGGTTGTTTACATTTACCGCAAGGTGCATTAAAGAGATCACGTGGTGGAATCTAGAATCAAAGTGTATGTAGTCCAGGTGGTCTCATAGTATGTTTTTTAAAACCAAATTTGAATATCACTTTTTGACATGATGGGTGAAAACTTTTGTTCAACTAAGCTTTTTGGAGGCTTGACGAATTCAGAAAACACTCTTAAAATATTCATTCAGAAGCAGAAGCGATAAAAATCAGCCTTCTAAATTCATACACCTTGGGATAAGCCCACCTGTATCTTATACCCACTTAGATAGTTGCTCGAAAACTGCTATACAATGAAAACAGCTAACAGGCTGAAATTTCAGCCTACGAACTTACAACGAAAAGGGCCCCAATGCTAGCATATTTCAGCAGTGGTCTGATAAGTGCGCAGTACAGTGTCTTGAAACACATAGGATCACGAAGCTCGCGCGTCATGTTTATGACCAAGCCAAGTAGACGATTGCCACTAGCGACTACTTGGTCTATCTGTTCTTCGAAGGAGAGTTTAGCATCTAGGAGGACTCCTAGATTCTTTACACAGTTCACTCTTTCGAGGTTCTGACCATCAAGCGTATAATTAAACAGCGCTGGAGCTCTTGAACGGCTGAATGAGATTATGGCGCATTTATCGATGCAGACGCTTAGTGCGTTACGCTTGCACCAGGAGACAAATTCAGTCAAAGTGGCTTGAAGTTGAAGATGGTCCTCGGGCTCACGGATTTCACGATAGATTTTAGCATCATCTGCGTAGAGTAGGCAACTATTATCCGGGAGTGCCGTGCACAAGTCGTTTATGTAGAGCAGAAACAACAGATGCCCCAGGTTGCTGCCCTGGGGTACGCCGGAAGAGGCACCGATAGATCTAGATTGGTGGGAGCCCATTCTAACTGCATATAAACGACCACATCAATACGATTTCATCCACTTTACCAGGGGTGGTGATAATCCAAGTCTATCAAGTTTTGCCAGAAGAATGTTGTGGGACACACTGTCAAAAGCCGCCTTAATGTCCCTGTAAATGGCATCAACCTGCATACCATCATCAATGGACTTATAACAGCCGCTAACGAATTGCATCAGATTTGTCGTAGTTGATCTCTTAGGCATGAATCCATGTTGGTTGGTGCTGATGTATTTGTCGGCAGATGCTATTAATGGTTCATAGATGAGGAGCTCGAACACTTTGGCGCAGGCAGCTAAAGAGGTAATACCTCGATAGTTCACTGCTTCGTTGTAGCTGCCCTTTTTGTGGATGGGTGTTAGCCATGAGACCTTCCACAGTGATGGAAAGGTTCCTGTGCGCAGAGATTCGTTAAAAATCTTAGTTAAAACAGGAGCTACCGATACGGCACAACGCTTGAGAACTGTCGCTGGGATACCATCGCTGGGAGTATGACGACTTGAGACACTCGATTTTTTGGGTAACCAGGGTCTCGGTGACGATAGGTAGCGTGACATGAATTGCATCTGCCGGAGTGTTCACGAGTGCGGAAGCAACAGCCTCCGGATGTGTGATGTTAGAGATGAAGCTATCCTCGATGCGCGTGGCGAACAGTTCACAAATATTTAATGGCGAGTGTGCACAATTATCCTTATACCGAATAGTCCCGGGGAGGCCAGTTGACTTGCGCATGTTGTCGGCAAAGCTCCAAAAGCGGCGAGGGTATTTTCGCAAGCTTCGTTCAGTGTGGCGTATATATCTACGATAGCAGACTCTATTATAACGTCGATAAAGTGCATGAACACCATTGTAGTAAAGCCGACACGGTGTGGATCGACTAGCGCGCAAATAGTCATAAGCGGCTCGCTTTGCTTTTTTTAGGGCATGTAATGTGCGGTCACCCCACGGCGGTCCGCGATGGGGCTTTTTAATAGGAGCACATTCACGCAATGCGGCCCGCATAAACTCTGAGAAATCGTTCGTGGCATGGTCAATGGATGCATAGTTTGAGCATTCAAAGGATTGGTTGAAGGAGCAGATCAGTCTCTTGAGTTTAGTTCAGCACGTGCGTAATTGAGCTTTATTTCCGTAACGGTGGTAGCGTGATTCATAGACGATGCTGTGATTTCCAAATCAAATTCGAGCGGTGGGTGATAGCAGTCTATTGGCAGCAGCGGGTGCTCGCTGACGCGTATGAGCGAAGAAGTTGTTGCACTTGACCAATTTCCGTATGTAAGGTCTAAAATGCGCCCCATAGAGTTAGTGTTGTTATTAAGTTGGTAAAGCGCATTCTGGTGCAGTCCATCGACGAATTGGGCGCTACGAACTGAACTAGTATGAGGTTCAAAAACCACAAAAGGGGTTTCATGATTCGATTGCGCAGGCGACCAGGAAAGAGCGGGTTGGTTAAAGTCTCCCACGAGCACGAATCTGTCGTTTGGACCTAGTGTGTCGCAAATGCTGTTGACGGTGTCTAGTAATGCATTTATTTTTCCTTCGTCCGTGCTGTGGTTGGGAGGAAGGTAGGCCACAGCAATGTATAATCGGTACGTCGGGAGCTGAATGCAGATGCAAGCGAATTCAAGTGTTTGCTCAAGCACTGGAAGCGCTTGAGAGCGGAGAGCGGAAGCCACCGCAATTAGCACTCCACCGCCTCGAGATAGAGAGCTGTTTGCGGCATTTCTATCGCATTGATAGACACAGTACGCATCGTCAAATAGGAGAGCTGTGGGAAGGCTGGGATCGAGCCAAGTCTCAGTGAGTACCACAACATCATAGTCCTCTTCTAATACAGTTAAACGGAACTCATCAGCTTTGGATCGTTAACCTCGCATGTTCTGATAGTATACAGTTATAGACGTGGAACGGACATTGAGTGGTAAGTGTGTGTAGGTTGGTGCATGGTCATCGGTGAGAGATCGTGTTGTTGACGTGTTGTTATTTCGTGTAAACAAGTGACTAGTCGGATTCAGTGGCACAGTGCCTTTTGAGGAAACAGTTGTGTGATAGTTACTTAAGAAAAAAGTGTTGAATAGTGGTTTGGTGCATTTTAACGGTGTTTGGTGTAGCTGTAGTTGTTTTTGGTGGAGCAGGCGATATTAAGGTACAATTCATATCGGGTGATAATTGTACAGGGTGCATCGGGCTATGTCGAACAGGTATAGGTGTGTTTGTGTTGGTAAATTCAGGACGATGGTGAGACGGCCTTTGCGGGAGTGAGATAAACTCACGCACACCAAGCCCGACCGATCAAGATCGTGTGGTAAGTGCTTTATCTCGAAGAGCCGCGATAATTCTAACCTTAAAAGTTAGAGAACTAACCGAGCTAATGGTTGTTCCCGCTTTCAGCAAACTAAAAGCGATGACGTCCGTGGTGTCCAACTGTGATTTTACCATCGACACTACCTGGTCAACGGTGACGGTATTAGCTAACTTAGACAGATGTAGCCACAGATAGTTTGTTCTTGGTAGTTGTGACACGGTTGGGATCGACGTGGTGGTGGAATCGGTTCCTGTTATTATTGGTGGTAGTGAAGGGCGATTTCTTTGGTGAGTATTGTCGGTGTCTGTATTTACAGGGTATAGTGGAGCATTGACAACAACAATGGCTTCCGTGGATGCAACAACGTCACGGAACAACCTTCTACGCTTTCCAATCGGGAGGGCATCTGGGGGCGGTACGTTGAACCGTTCGCTAGGAGCTTGGTGAGCCGCGGCAAAACTGGCCTCACGGGTTTCGTGCATCACAGGCGAGACTAAAGCAGCTTTCATCACCTCGACAGCAGCAGTAAGAGCCGCCTGGAAGCCGACCTGCATACCCGTTGTTTTAACTGCTTTACTATGTGGGTTGCCAAGAGCATTCGAACACCCTACACAGCTCCAATGAAGAGATGTCGTCCGTTTTACCTCTTCGATCACAGTGAAAGGTAATTTAGTGCACACTGAGTGATATACAGCATCACAGAACGAGCACATAATACCACATTCAAGCGATTCAAGTGGCACAGAGCAGTCACAACAAACTCCCTCCATTTTAGTTGCCGTTGCAGATAGATGCCATAGGACTCAGGAACAAACGCAGGAATACAGCAAAGTCAGGAAAGGTTGTGGCGAACAATTGAAGGCAGGACTACCAGAGACAGCTTATGTTACAGCTAAACGGCAGTTTGACGAAAATTAGGCCGAAACAACCAAATAATTCACGAATTTACGCGGCGCACAGTGAGAACACACTCAGTCGTCAGCTGTCAACTGTCAACGTTGTTATACGTTATTATACGTCCTCCAAAACCCCACGTATTGAGCTGTTCAAGAATTATATGTCGCCAGGTTCTGTCAAAAGCTTTTGATAAATCTAATATTGCATAGTCAATGTGGTGGCCTTTGGGGTAGTGGGTTTCTAAAAGTTCATTAAATTCGGCAAAATATGTATCTACTGTCCTTTCCCACCTCTAAAGGCGTGTTGATTGGTACTAAGGAGGTTCCGGTCTTCTAATTCTTGTGTCAGTCTTCTATTTACTATTCTCTTCATGAGTTTGCCAATGCAATTCAGGAGAGAAATGGGGCGGTAGCTATCTATTGCATGTGGTGATTTATTGGGTTTTGGAATGGGAATTATGAAACAGGTTTTCCAGTCATCCGGTATGTTCCCAGAAGACCAAATATTATTGTAAATCTGAAGGAGGACTGTTTTAGACCGATAAGGGAGATTTTGAAGCATTGGATAACCAATGTTGTCCGGGCCTGAAGACATGCCACGGCATTTGTTAAGAGCCCAATCAAGCTCATTAAAAGAAAAAAGGCTATTGTAATTTTGGTCGGAAGCGTCAATGGGTGGAAGGGGTCTGGACTCAGAGATGAATTTATGGGTTAGAAAATGAGATGGAAAATTATGTGTTGCAGATGTATCATAAAAGTATCTAGCTAAATCTTAAGGTATTTTTCTTGGTGGAATAATGGTGTTTTCTGTTTTTAAAATGATTGGAGTTGATTTGTGGTTTTTACCGTATAAAATTGCAACTTGCTGGAATATTACTTTGGTGGTTGTCTTAAAGGTTAATGGAACAACTAATTTGCCCCACTATAGATTTTTTCAAAATTTGAAGGCTTCTCTTAATTCCCGGTTGGTTTCTTGGTATTAAAGTAAAGAAAAAAGTATTGTTTGTTTTTCTTAATTGTTTGAGACTCTTCATTGCTTTACGTCGAGTTTTAATGGCAAGGGCAACTGTTTTGATCTACCAGGAAACGAGCTTTCTGCCAACTGTACCCTTTGTAAGAGGGATACTAGTTTAGGCTGCATTTGTTATTGTCTCTGCAAAGCGTGAAAGGGAGGGAGGATCATCTAAGGGTAGTGTGTATGTCATTTTTATTTTGTATTTTTCCCAGTCAGCCTCCTCATATTTCCACCTGGGACGTTTTTGAGGGCTGTGGATTAATTGATGACTCAGTAAACTAAGTTGAACGAAAAGTGACTGATGATCACTAAAATGGGTATCGTTATAAATGGAAACAGAAAAACTAGAAGCTATAGAACAAAAATATAGCAAAACAATCTAAAATAGTACCTCGTCCACTAGTGGGACAGGTACGTGTGGCTGTGGTGTTATGATTGACCTCGATGTTATAGGCAGAAAAAAAGTCCCCCCCCCCCCCCCCCCCTAGAATGTAAGGCATTAAAATCACCAAAAATGATTGCAGATATGCTATCTGTGGTAACAATGTTTCCATTTCCCGAGCAACAATAAAAGTGGATAGAGAAGGAGAAAGGTATCGACTAGCTATCACGGATTCTATTGGTTAACATATTTTTTTCCCATCAGCTTCGGGTTGGTTGCAATAGCGTCATTGCTAACCGTCATTTTGCTGTACTTGTTCATCAAGCCGGTTTGAGCCGGTCTCGTAGTACAGTCGTCAACTCGTACGACTTAACAACATGCCCGTCATGGGTTCAATCCCCAAATAGACCGCGCCGCCATACGTAGGACTGACTATCCTGCTATGGGGGGGAATCAATTAGTCACTGAAAGCCAAAGCCCACAAGTGGGTACAGGCAGGCCTTGACCGACATCGGTTGTTGAGCCAAAGAAGAAGAAGAAGAAGTTCATCAAAAATACCATAACCTTCATCTGATCTACACCGACCGATCAGAACAAAACGTTTCCTCTGGCTGTGGAATCTACTCCAGCATCGAAAATCCCGCCATCCGGCTACCAAACCATACTTCAATTTTTTCCGCAGAAACAAAAGCCCTGGTTATTGCTGCTGACGAAAGCCTACGTAGAAATAAACCCAACTTCATCTTCACAGACAATGCAAGTGTCCTTGAAGCACTGGAACTATCCGCGACCCGAACATCCAACAACTCTGCAATATACCGAATTCACACCAAGTCACTTTCTGCTGGATTCCTGACCACACAGTTATTCAGGGAAACGAAATAGCAGACCGACTAGCCAACGCAGGATGTAATAATCCGGCCAGCTGCCATAACACTCTTCCACGCCGTGATTTCGCCTTAGCAAAACCATCATCGCCAAAAGCTGAAGTGGTTATTAGGTTAGCAGCGGCCGCTCTTTCCTGACCACAACACCACCATGGAAATACCATCCATCACACCAAGACCAGAGAATCCTATCACGACTCCGGATAGGACACACCCGGCTCACCCACATATTACAAAAATCAAGCCCACCACTATGCAGTTTCTGTGGCGTCGACATCACCGTCCGTCACATCTTAACCGAATATCAAGGATATTCTGCGGAACGCATCACCCGCAAATTGGGTCACAGCATCGACACCATCCTCTCACCAGACAGCGATTGCCAGCGTAAACTTTTAAAATTCCTCCGTATCACTAATCTGTATGAACAACTCTAACCAACACCAAAATTGTAACAGAAAATAAAATCAACAGATAGCTTTAAGTAAACCGAGGCTACCCGGTATAAAGTATTTTGCAAGCCACAAATGGCTTACAAAAACGATTGTCAGACTTTAAGTATATAAATGTTCAACCGATTGAAAGAGGCGAATGAGGCCAATTGGCTCAAAGTCACTATAAAAATAAAGAAAACAACAGTGTTCGTAATATACCACATAGATATAATGGTAAAAGTAAGGCTCTGCCCTCTACGTTACGCTAGCGTTACGCGTAAAGCCTGTTTATCACAAACCCAAGCAAAATTTTTGAACGCCTGTTTCAACCGCGGTGGATAAGCAAATTAATAGATTATCATGTCCTAATATTAGGGCCGATCATTAAACACAAATTGTAAAGACAAGTTGTCAAAATCGAAATATTTGTATTATGACATCCGTTTGTGTTGTGTGTTGGAAAAATAAAATTTGACGAAACACAAACTCACAAGCACGCTGCCAAGATATGTATTATGAAACACAAACGGAAATCCAAAATTGTCAAACTGCTTTCCGTCAGCTATTTGTCACGGAAAGGCGCCAATCTCAGATTGTTTGACCGACAAAACACAACAACAGAGTTGTTGCTGTTGCTTTCACGACAAAATATAAATATTTTATTTCGGAAATAATCAAACTTTATCATTTTGAACAAAAATATGTGTACTGCCATATCCATACAAATGGCGATAAGCGGGAGATACTGGTAACGTGCTGCTGTTTTGGGTTAAGAAGCTGCTGTTATTTGCTTCCTCTGTTGTTCTTCGATGGTAGTCGAAAGATGAAGGGCTCACGCACCCGGTTTGCGTTCAACAGCATTGGATTCCAGCAACTTCTTCAGTGAGTGACTGCTTCAACAACCAACAGCATAGGCACATGCAATTATCACATCTAATTCTGCATACACTTTTAGGAATAAAAAAGTACTCGGAGGGCTCGATCTTCGCCATAATGTCAACGAAAAATTTCCCTCGACACACGAAAATTTGCCTTAATTTTGAAATAAACAACCACGAAATGAATCATGTATAAGGCCGTGGGGCCATGAGGATTCTCAGCGCTCATTTTCTCAAGCTCTCATGAGTGCTTTTGAGAAATCCTCGTTCTCAGCGTTTGTCGAATCGGAACAAAATCGGTTTTGAGAATCTTTGAGAATCTTTGAGAAAGTTGACGATGCAGCGATCGGCTAACTGAAATATGGAGAATTGTGCTATTTGTTTATCGGAAATCACTTTGGAAAATGTATTCAATGTTTATAATTGAAAACGTTAAAAAAAATATGCGATTAAAAACTGTTTTTCTATTTAAAGCTCTAAATAAAGCTTGAGTGTCTATATCAGTTTCTCAGAGTGAGAAAAACTGACGACGGCCACGGGCTTGAGTCTGAGAACAAGTTTTGAGTGCTTGAGAAACTTAAATGAGTGCTTAAGAACGTTTTCTCAGCTTGAGAAAGCCCCGTGGCCCCGCGGCCTAACACAGTTTGCTCAAATCATCCGCATGCTTTACTAACGCTTGGTTATAAAGCTGTAACGGGTCGAAAAACTTCGAAGCAGTCGGCTTTGTTTTGCCAGATCTATAGTTGTTTTTTTTTTCACTGCTGCTATCGTTACTTACGAAGTGGGAGAAAATCATGTCGATGTTTTAAACAAGGATTGTTAGCTTGATAAACGATCGTGTCTTAAATAAACTTGTCTACGTTTTTTTTTTGTTTTGATTTTGAACATTTTGACACATCGACAAAGGCTTTGACACAGCTTTAACGAAAGAAAAAATTTAACGAAACTTGTCTGTCACAAGAACGGTTTCAAAATGCATACCTATTTTCCGTTTGTCTTGAAGCACTTGTCTTGTGTCATTTCCGTTTGTGTTTAATAATCGGGCCCATTATTTATTTTTACATGATACACCTGCTCTCACTTTCCTACAACATAAAAACATAAAAAAGAACAGCAAATGCTAATAAAGTTAAAACTCATTGATAATTCATGAGTATAAATAAATTATAATATTACTATTAGGCTATCATTTTTAACAGCAATTAGGGTTGTAACAACTTCAAGTTTTATAATCATAACAATCTTTTACTTAAAAAAGGGTTACTTATAAAAAAAAAGATTATTTATTGATTTTCCCAGCTATTGATAAAGCAGGATAATGAAATACATACAAGTATTTTTAACTTCATTAACCTCACTTTTAAATAGAGCCCTCGCACCTAAAGTAATTTTCATTCAAAATGGCCGGAAACATTGATAGAAGAAGTAATAATTATATTTCATATATACAATTTATATATAGATATTTTTAATATTTTATATTTTCTAATCATAGGAAATGTTACTCCAATTGAAAGCTTTTGGGATGTTTATGAACTTCCTTCTTTAAGACTATTTTTCATAAATCATAGTGCAACAATGAAAAATATTAAACCTGTTATTTACTTGTTATTTAAAAATTAAATCTCGTAGAAATCGATTAATCTTTAAGCAACTAACTTTTTTTCATCGCAAATTAAAACATTTTGTATTCAAATAATGTACACGTCAGGTACAGGTCGGTCGCCTGGATGACAAAACTGTAGTAAAAATGCTGCTTGGGAATATTTTAAGGGATGTAACGCTTCTCCAATGTAACGTAGAGGGCTGAGCCTTACTTTTACCCCACATGTAAACCTAAGCTTCAAGGCATATCAACCGGGGCGATGCAAGCCAGGAGGTGCAGAGCGTAGCGAATGTCAGGATCTCTTTCTCTTTTGGTGAATAAACGCTCGACGAACAACACGAATAAAATTATGTGTACCAACGTATTCACAACACACAATAAGCTGATGGCGGAAGGCACGGGCTGAGGCGTAAGTAAGGCTAGGCAGGGTGTAGGAAGGAGAGGAAGAGGAGGAAAAAATGGGCACCGATTTTTTTAATTTTTTGCTCCGCCGCCATTTCGCCACCAGACAGAGCGTCAAAACTGCTCTACCAAGCACAGGTTTCTCTGAAGTCCCGCGCGGGAAACCGCCCAAAATCTGAGCTAGCCTTCGCAGATTCTACCCAATTTCCTGCGCAGGAAATTGCTCGAATTTGCACAGCGGGAGAGTAGGAGAGTCCGTTTGAAGAAAGGACTATGTTGGGATGCACGGTCCACACGGGGCTTGAATCCAAGACGGGTATGTTGTTCGTTTGAAGTATGCAAATCCATGAATACACATTCATGAATACACAAATGCACACACTCGACACACCTCTTCTCATTTGGGAAACAAACCGCTCTTCGCCTATTACGATTGTTAATTTGACGATAAAACACTTTAATAGAGTAATTGGCGTCTTTTTAACCGTCGGTTATTTTGTCGACTTTCGTTCGCGATGCCACCCAATGTTTAAACAAAGAATTGACCTGCTGACATTGTAGTTGGAAAGTTTTAAAATGGTATAGTAAATCACAGTGTTATAACTTTCTTGATCTTTTAACTACAACAAAGATTTGACAAGGTAATATCAAATTAACATTAACCGAGAACGCAAGAAAAAGGTCTTTACATTTTTTGCAGTCTGTACTAATAGGCAAGATTCTAGAAATCTCTAATCTTTTAAGTAAAAATTGAATAAAAATCTAATAATTTAATTTCTCAAATACACTGTCCATAAGCATGCCTGAACAATAATACCTACCATAGCACCAACTTGCTCACGGACAGCTTGAACAAAATCATCATGACCAGCAATTTGTGATGTAACAACAGAAAATTGATGCCATTTATATCGTTCTAAAATACTCAGCATAGCAGCGCTCTGTAAATAAAAAATAAAATCAATGCAGCAAATAAAAAAATCTGATATCAAATCGCGACGCAATGCAAACGTTTAGAACAGTTTTCATCCTATCCGTATGAATCCACAATGCATGGTGTTCTTCTCTGATTGCACAACTTGGATGCATTGCTTCAACTAGTTGCGCATCTAGAACGGTGTACTAAAGCAATCTTGCAATATTTTCAATATGTATGAGTATTTAAATGTCTTAATTTGACATGTATTAGTCGGCATCGTGATTGATTGAGCACATTTTAACAGTTGTTTATAGTTCATAGTCGGTTTCCCGAGTTCATTTACTGTTCATTCTTGTTAAAATAAACGTTATTATAAACAACTAACGGCTGCTCGATATTGCATGTAGGAAAAATCAGGGAAAAAATGAAATTGTAAAATGAAACGAATGTTAACCTTTAAGTTGGCAACCGGATACCCGGGTATTTTTTTCAACTTCGAACTGCAATAACTTTTGATTCATTGCTTTTATTGACCTGAAATTTTCCGTAGCTTCCCAACTTTTAATTTATGATTGTTTGGTGCATAAGTTGTAATTTTAAACAGCCTGTAAGTATTTTATTTTAAATTTTTTTTAACTTTACCACGTAAGTTGGCAACCAGCATACCCGGGTATTTCATACATTTTGTATGGAGAATGACGTTTCTCTTCTTCCTCTTTTCGTATTGTGCTTATTTTCGAGTCAAATTCAAACGATTCCAAATTTCAATTTGACCGTTATTTTTATAATAAAATGAAAAAACTAAATGAATAAATGAAATAGAAGAGAATATATGGTCGGCATTACTTGCTTACAGCATTAAAATATAGAAAGCATTGTTTACCTATGAAAATCGTTAATTTTTTGCATCAAAACGTGTGGAACCCGAGTATGCCGGTTGCCAACTTACGTGTGTAAATTTGGTTGCCAACTCTACGGTTAAAGGCCTGCATGCATCTCTGCGTTGAACGTTGTGTTCGCATGTTTAACTTTGTGCGTGCATTGAGCTGGCGCGCAGTTGTTCATTTCAATAAGCGTTTTGTTTCATGAGCGCGGCAGTATTCTGTTCTCGATTTTAATGGGTAGATGCTTACTCGCTTACTCATTGAAAGTTTTTATCAATACGCTTTTTTCGCTGCTCGGCAACAATGTAATTCATCGCGTATAGAAGCAGAACGCAGGCAGAGCACGGCATTAGTCGTGTCCAAGTTTTTTACCAGTGCGTTCTTGACGGTCCAAGCAAGCAATTTTTGTAACAATGGATGGAAGCAAACATTGTACCGATTATCAGCGCCATATCATAAAGCGAATGGCAGCTGCAGGCATTAAGCGCAAAACGATCGAGTTCGTGATGGAACGATCGCGCACTTTTGTAGCAAACGCGCTTCGGATAACCGAAACGCGCAAGTCACCCGGACGTCCTTACAAGACCACGGCGGAGAAAGACCGTAAGATTGTTAATATATCGAAGAAACACTGCTCGCGAGGGCGGTAGTCCTGCTAATTACAACAAAAACCTAACCCAAAATACAAAAAAAAAACTACTAACAAATCTATTTGAAACGACATACTTGTGAAACAAACACACTCACCAATACACACTCAAACATACACACACACACATAAAAACATACAAACATACACACACATACACACATACACACATGCACACACAAACAAATACAAACAAATACAAACCACACATAAACCTGTCCCAACGGGTGCATGGTGCGTAGAAAAAAAGGCCCTATATTATTGTCCGATACTGTAAGTTGTTAAAATTAACAAATGAACTCAATACGTTCGCGATATCTTTGTTGAGAACCTTTAAAACCTTTGGTGAATTTTTAATCACTATTATTTTTAACTATTTCTTTTGCGTTTCACACAAAGAACTCACTTTAAATGTTAAATTAATTGTCTTCAATGCATTTTTTTCACACGGAAACATTAGCAGGCATTGCGAAAGAAATGGTAAGCCGTTATTTTTTCTTCAAAATTAACCACCAATTAGTCCAAGAATTAACCAAAATTGCTTGACATTAGCATCGGGAACGAATTGAATTTATTTGTTAATTTTAACGCCTGATGCTATACCGTCTATCAATAAACAATCGTCAACAGCTTATGCGATAAAAATTAACATTGGTTTAATTATATTGCTGTTTCCCTGTGTTTGCCTATTTGAAATTTCGCGCAGTCGTTAATTATTTTGACGATCGTTTAGTTTAACAGGAATACACAAAAAATGAACTTCAAACGACTTATCAAATGTGTTCATTTAATCGCGTAACGGCTATAGAGTTATTACATCAAATTTGGGTTGAAACCTGATAGCATTGTTGATAGCGTCGCGCCCGTCTAAAGGGATCTAAATATTTTTACCTGATGCTCTATACTTGGTGCAAGTTGCAATTGAAGGGCAGATTGTGAAGCTCGCCTTTCCAGTCCAGAATTATCAGCATTCCATGAAATTACCGGTATGCCAAGGTACCCCGCCAGCTGTAAGAAGTATTGTGCAGAGGCTGTGCTACGTCCGTATGACTCATAGTTCATCATATAAAGTATAGCGGTAACATTTGCATGAAGAAACTCTTTGCACAAAGTGTTGAGAATAGCTGAAATGAAACACATGTTCATCAAGAATCGGTGGGTTAGTTGCATGAAGAATAAAGTTCAAAAACTAGTTATTGATTAGCTTATGTACAACGAGGATCTCGATATGGGTTACTAACATCATCAATCCAATTTGAATGTTTGTATTTGATCGATTAGTATCGTTTCGTTGTCTAGAAAAGTAGCTATTTTGTTGTATTGCGTGCTGAGACGTGTTTAAAACGTATCGTAAGCTCAATATTATCATTCAATGGCTCGCTTAGTTCAACAAAAATTTCAATAGGGTAAATGTTCCAGTAGTGGTGCAATTTGTAGTGGTACAAATGTGTTTGTTATGGATTTAAAGTGTTAGGACCAATTGGAATGTGTTTTATCTTTGCAATCATAAAAATAGGTTGTGGAAATTTGTTAGAATTATAAAAAACAAAAAATATTCCATCCCTTCACTACACTTAGAAAACAAAACACTAACGAGTGCGCAAGAGAAATGCGAAGCACTAAAAGAGAAATTTGAAAACGCTCATAAAATTACTTTCAACTTGAATAGCCCGATAGAACGAAAAGTGCAATCAGTAAATCGAGCTTTTTTAAATAGGCAAAACATAAATAATCTCACTCATGACAGCTTGGTAAAACCCGTTGAAATCAAGCGGTTACTTAAAATACTCAAAACCAAAAAATCAGTCGGTCTTGATAATGTAAATAACGGTACATTAAAAAGGTTACCTAGCAAAGCCATTGTTTATTTGACAATAATTTTTAATAGCTGTCTGAGGCTTGGATATTTCCCAGAAATATGGAAAAAATCGAAAATAATAGCAATACCTAAAACCGGTAAAGATTCAACAAAACCAGAAAACTATAGACCAATCAGTTTACTCAACTGCAGAGGAAAGATATTCGAAAAAATAGTATCATCACGGCTTCGCTCGTTTACTGATGAACATAACATCATCCCTAAATACCAATTCGGCTTTCGGCCTTCCATGTCAACTACACATCAAATAGATAGATTAAAGCAACAGCTTCTAAAAAATCGATCAACAAGGAAATCAACCGGCCTAGTATTACTTGATGGTGAAAAAGCCTTTGATACTATTTGGCATCAGGGTTTACTGTTCAAACTAATATCTAACAACTACCCTTCATACCTAGTGAAAATCATTCATTCTTTCATCACAAACAGGAACAATAACGTTTATATAGGCAACATTAAATCAACATCATTCACACCAGTAGCAGGTGTGCCCCAAGGCAGCCCTTTATCACCACTACTCTTCAACTTATACATCTCAGATATGCCAGTCATGAAAAATTGCGAACAATACCTTTACGCTGATGATTTCGCCCTTACAGCATCTTCTAAACAACCTAAAGCAATAGTCAGATCTTTAAACATGGGACTTAGGAAGTATAGTAAATTCTGTATCAAATGGAAACTAAAGATTAATGAAGCAAAATCTGAGGCTGTTTTCTTCACAAGATATACGAACCGGCGTAAACTCCCTCAAAACAATATAAACTTAAACAACATAGCAATTCCATGGAAAAATTCCGTAAAATATCTCGGCTTAACCTTTGAAAAACGCATAACATTCAAAACCCACATAGAAAACTCCATTCATAAAGTAGAAAAAACCCTGAAAACCTTGTATCCATTCATGCATATAAAATCAAAATTAAACACACATAACAAGACACTGCTTTATTATGCTTGCTTCAGACCATTGCTAACGTATGCAACTCCAGTTTGGAAAAACTGTGCCAAAACTCATATAAAAAAACTACAAGTTTGTCAAAACAAATTACTTAAAATAATACTCAATGTCCCACCTTGGTACAGAACTAGCGATTTGCACTCAAGAACAAAAACATCTAAAGTAAAAAATTATATCGACAAAATATCCAGGCAATACATCATCAAATGTCAAATGAACGAAAACTCTTTGGTACAAAACCTTGTACTATAGTTCTATCAAAACATTAAAGCACTTAAATCCTAATGAATAATTCATCATTAATATATAGCTTAGGTCGTAGGATTAATGTAGGATTAAAATAGGTTAGTTAGGATTAGTTTCATTCAAAAATTTTGCTCGGGGTTTTTTTTTTCTTCTAATTTTTCCAACAACGACAATCCTAAACACAAAAAAAAAGTTTAAAAATTCAACTTGGCAGGGCTAGCTAAACTGTTCAAACAATGAGGAAAGAAAACGAATTCGAACCCATTACAAATCTACAAGAGTACCCGTTGTACACTGTACACAAATTTCAAATCAATAAAAACTACTACTACTACTACTTATCTTTGCAATCACAACCATTTTTACAATGAAACACCTCAATGTAACGGAAAAGTACATATTTTTGTGAATGCTTCGTTGTGCCTATAATGGTGGAAATGCGAGAACGAGCGCGAGGGTTTGTATCTGAAGAAACATAGCTTGACATGATGACATATTGCGTCAAAAATGTTCCGATAATGTGTGATGTCATGTTAAACAGCGTGCGTCCACACAAACTAACCTATCCGAAACGACGTACTTGTGACATAAACACACACACACACACACACACACACACACACACACACACACACACACACACACACACACACACACACACACACACACACACACACACACACACACACACACACACACACACACACACACACACACACACACACACACACACACACACACACACACACACACACACACACACACACACACACACACACACACACACACACACACACACACACACACACACACACACACACACACACACACACACACACACACACACACACACACACACACACACACACACACACACACACACACACACACACGCACACACACACACACACACACACACACACACACACACACACACACACACACACACACACACACACACACACACACACACACACACACACACACACACACACACACACACACACACACACACACACACACACACACACACACACACACACACACACACACACACACACACACACACACACACACACACACACACACACACACACACACACACACACACACACACACACACACACACACACACACACACACACACACACACACACACACACACACACACACACACACACACACACACACACACACACACACACACACACACACACACACACACACACACACACACACACACACACACACACACACACACACACACACACCCGATTTTTGGCCCTATGCGATGAGGTTGAAAACAACTCGTTTGGTGCTTACCGAACGCTAATGGGTAAGATGATCGGCCAACACCTACCTAGGGAAAGGAACCCAACCGTGCTCAAGACTATCATTGAACAGTTGTTTCCTAACCATGAGCCACAAACTCCACGTGATATACCCCGCAATCCTGATGTTGAACCTGTGTCAATATCCGCTGATGAACTACAGAAGGCTGCAGACCATCTCAAACTGGGGAAGGCACCTGGTCCGGACGGTATCCCCATTGAAGCGATGAAAGCAGCTATCAAAGCGTACCCAGAAGCTTTTTTATCAGTGTTCCGGAACTGCTTCGATACTGGTTTTTTTCCGATACCCTGGAAGCGACAAAAACTCGTTCTTCTACCAAAGCCTGGGAAGCCCCCCGGCGATGCATCAGCACTAAGGCCTTTAGGATTGATAGACAATTTCGCCAAGATACTAGAAATCCTAATACTCAACCGATTAGTTGTCTATACAGAAGGCGAACACGGACTGTCGGACAGAAAGTTTGGCTTTAGAAAGGGGCGGTCTACTGGTGAAGCGATCGCAGCTGTTTTAAAGAAAGGACGAAGCGCCTTGCTAAAAAAGAGGGAGTCTTTCGAAGATTCCCCGTCCTTGTAAAACAAAAAAAAAACACACAGACACACACACACACACACACAAAGTGTGTTCGTGCATCTGTATCAAAGTGTTCGTGCATCTGTGCACGAATTCAAGTGAGCCAGTAACTCAAATGAATGCGTACTTTCTGTGCTTTTGTGTGGTATTACGAGTGTCTACAGGACTGTCATTCTGTCACAGGTGAACCCTGGGGGAAGAGTAGATGTCCCAAGGAGGGGGTTTACTGGGTAAAACTCCTATATCAACACCCGTGCGACAACGGGAGTCTTTTTGAAGATTTCCCCTCCTTGTAAAACAAAAAAAAAACAAAAACACACACACACACACAAGTAACGCGGTAAAACAAATGCCCGGTGCGTTGAAAACAAATGCTCTATCTTTTTGTCCGATACTGTACCTACAGTCGTCGTATTGTGTTCCTATAGTAGTGGTTAACAAAGATGCCTCAAAACAGTTTATAATATCAAGGCAAGGATAACTGTAATAATTTCGATTCGTTACATAATTTGATCGTAAAAAATGTATGAATTTGGCCGATGAAAATATTGTATAAAGTATTGCATAACCTGTCGTCAACCCACACCCGGAAGAGAAAACTTGATTTGAGGTCGATTTTTCACTCAGCCAGATAAGCGAATTTTGGCCTTTGTTTGGTAAATTACTTACAGAAAACTCATTTATGTTGCTTATTTTAATGAAAACAGTACGACATGTCAAAAATATCGTTATTTTATAAAACATATATATATATATATATATATATATATATATATATATATATATATATATATATATATATATATATATATATATATATATATATATATATATATATATATATATATATATATATATATATATATATATATATATATATATATATATATAGTTATGTACACATGCGCTATGCGCTATGATACAGGTGCTGAGTAAGAAAACGGTCGCAAGCGAGCCATCGATGTTACTCCACGCGCGGAGTCAGGTTCCAACGGACCGAGGCAACATGATCATCATAAACGTGGACGACAACGTGACCGGCAAACCTGGCAGCACCGAAAACACCAGCCTAGCTAAATACCACCGAATCCAGAAGTTTGCTTTAGTCTTAGTTTAGCAGTTCGCAAATAAAGATCCCCAGTAATATTTTTTTTTAAACTTCGATCGAAACAACATCGCAACGTATCAAACACAATTGTGGAACCTAAAACAAAACGAATCTTTGAGCCTTCACTATAGAAAAACAAAAGAAATTTTGATCAATATGAAATCAGTAGCAAGACAGAATACGGTATACGCTTCACATTGGGAGGCAATTAACCTGTTTTTAGAACAAGAATGCCTCGCTGCGTTCATAAATGGACTGAGCAAAACATATTTTGGATATGCTCAAACCGCACAACCAGAAGACTTGAAATCAGCTTATGCCTTTCTATGCAGATTCCAAAACGCCGAAAGAACTAAATCAAACACCAATAATGGGTTCGAAAAACATCCTAATGTCGATAAAAATGTAAAAAGGGATAATAAATTTTCACTACCTAAACACATTGAAAATAGACCATTCAATAACATGAAACCATCTTCAGATCGTACAAAAATTGTTCCCATGGACGTTGATCAATCCTTACGGTCCAATATGAGAAACAAAATTTTCTCGCATACAGCCGAAGAAGAAGACGGAAGAACAATATCAGAAGAATCCGATTCAGACGAAGAAACCGATAATGAAGAAGATGTAAATTTTCAAATTACTGCAAACTTAAACCCACCGAGTTAAACGCAATTAACGGACTACCCTTTTACACGACAAAATTAAATGGCTCAAACATCAAACTTTTAGTAGACAGCGGAGCGAACAAAAACTTTTTAAATCCAGAATTAGTTCCACTAACTCAAAGAGTGAAATGCGAAACAATCACCATAAAAAATAAAAATGGTAAGTTCAAATCACAAGAATGCACATTCATAACCATTCTAGATAAAAAAATAAAATTTTACCTTTTCAAATGTCATAATTATTTTGACGGAATACTCGGATACGAATCACTCTCCGATATGGAAACACTAATTGATACAAAAAATCATAAACTTATTCTACCCGATCGTACAATCGACATAGAAATAAGAACATTAGAACCCCCTTCAATTACATTAAATGCTAATAATTCTCAAATTATAAAGCTTCCTGTTTCTCAAACAAAAGGAAACATTTTTCTTCCAAAAGACATTCAAATAAAAGATGCAATAATTCCTTCAGGCGTTTATAAAGCAAAACAAGGATATGCTAAAGTTCTTGCCAGGAATTACGGCGACACATTAACATTTCATTGGACTAAACCAGCAAAAACATATGAATTAGACAAAATGATCGAAATAAATCACATGAGCACACACCCATATAATGACCATCCGCAAAATTACATAGCAAATCTCGAAAATTTAATTCGCACCGATCATTTAAACAAAGAAGAAAAACATAAACTTTTCGAAATTCTTAAACAAAATCTAGGCATCATCCATCAAGAAAAAGAAAAACTTTCATGCACCACCGCTATTAGACATCGAATAAAAACTAAAGACGATATACCCATTCACACAAAAACTTATAAATACCCCAATTTTCATAAAGCAGAAGTGAATAGGCAAATCGAAGAAATGATTGCTGACGGTATTATCCAACATTCTATATCCCCATGGACATCCCCACTCTGGATAGTCCCTAAAAAATCAGATGCAAGTGGAAAGGAGAAATGGCGCATCGTGGTTGACTATAGAAAATTGAATGAAAAAACGATCGATGATCGATACCCAATTCCCAATATAGAAGAAATTTTGGACAAGTTAGGTAGAAGCATGTACTTCACTACACTTGATTTAAAATCCGGCTTTCATCAAATTGAAGTTGATAAAAAGGATAGACCAAAAACAGCTTTTAGCACAGAAAAAGGACACTTCGAGTTTATACGAATGCCCTTTGGCTTGAAAAACGCACCTGCTACTTTTCAACGGGCCATGAATAATATTTTAGGTGACCTTGTAGGAAGAAACAGTCTCGTATATCTAGATGATATTATTATTTTTGGTAAATCACTCCAACAACATTTGGACAATTTGAATAAAGTGTTGAAAAAATTAATTGAATCAAATTTAAAGGTTCAATTAGACAAATGTGAATTTTTAAGAAAAGAGTGTGAATTCTTAGGACACATCGTAACTTAAGATGGCATCAAACCCAATCCAAACAAAATAGAAAAAATATTGCATTGGCCCATACCAAAAACAACAACCCACATTAAAGGCTTCTTAGGAATCCTTGGTTATTACAGAAAATTCATAAAAGATTTTTCAAAACTGACCAAACCTCTCACAAAATGTCTTTAAAAAGGTTCTAAAATAACACATAATGACGAATTTACAAATTGTTTCAATGATTGTAAACAAATGCTCACTACTGATCCAATTTTAAAATAACCTGATTTTAGCAGAAAATTCATTTTAGAAACAGACGCAAGTGACTTCGCCCTTGGCGCTGTACTTTCACAAAAATTCGAAGATGGTAAGGAACACCCAATCGCTTACGCTTCTAGAACGCTTAACGAAACAGAGTGCAACTATTCAGCTACCGAAAAAGAGCTACTCGCCATTGTTTGGGCAACCAAGCATTTCCGACCGTACATTTTCGGAACAGTTTTTGAAATAAGAACTGACCACAAACCTCTTGTTTGGCTAAGACAGAAAAATGATTTAAATAGAAGACTTCTTCATTGGAAACTTGCCTTGGAAGAATTCGAATTTGAAATTAAGTATAAAAAAGGTACTCTTAACGGAAATGCAGATGCACTATCCCGCATAACGGAAAACCCTGCTTTAACATCCGAATTAAATGCAAATACTGCCTCTAACAATACTGACACTATGACGCAACACTCAGCAGATACTAATGATGACGAATTCATCCCAGCAACTGAAAAACCACTAAATGAATTTAGAAATCAAATAATACTAGAAGAAAATAATAATGATTCTCGACAAGCAATTACACTTTTCGGAAATTATCATAGAATAACAATAAAAACACCCCTTTTTGGACCAGCTATGTTGATCAACATAATCAAAGAATATGCATCTCCCAAATGTGTTACTGGCATTTGTTGCAGCGAAAAAATCTTACAAAACTTACAAATTATCTACAAAAACTATTTCTCTCGCGCAAAATCGATCAAACTATTTTGGACAAAAACAATTTTAGAAGATGTAACTGATGAGGCCGGTCTCGTAGTACAGTCGTCAACTCGTACGACTTAACAACATGCCCGTCATGGGTTCAATCCCCAAATAGATCGAGCCGCGCCATACGTAGGACTGACTATCCTGCTATGGGGGAGAACCAATTAGTCACTGAAAGCCAAGCCCACAAGTGGGTACAGGCAGGCCTTGACCGACATCGGTTGTTGTGCCAAAGAAGAAGAAGAAGAACTGATGAAATTGACCAGGATTTGATTATTGAACGACAACATAATGCAAACCATAGAGGAATTATTGAGACCAAATTACATATTTCTAGAAAATATTATTTTCCAAACATGAAAACTAAAATTACTAAATTTATTAACATTTGCAAAATATGTCAAAAAGCTAAATATGAAAGACGCCCATATAAACAAAAATATCAAATTACTGCCACTCCTAAAAAACCTTTGGAAATCGTTCATATGGACATCTTTATAATTAGTGATAAACATTTTCTAACCCTTTGCGATAAGTTCTCAAGATTAACCATGGCGATTCCTTTACAATCAAGAAACGCTATACATATACTAAAAGCACTAACTCAATTCTTCGCTAACGTTGGAAGACCTTGTTTGCTTGTGATGGACCAAGAATGTTCGTTTAAATCCACCACAATCAAACAATTTCTTGAAGAAAATAATGTAGAATTCCATTATAAAAGTGTTGGAAGAGGATTTCAAATGGAACAATTGAAATTGTCCATAGAACAATAAGAGAATTGCACAACATAATCTCACTACGAGATTCTACAAAAAATCTATCAACTACTTCAAAAATTAATTTGGCAGTCTCAATTTACAATGATTATATACACTCTCAAACAAACATATCCCCTAAAGAACTATTTTTCGGCTTCAAAAACGAAGATCCTATCCCTGAGAACCTTCAAGAAAGAATTAAACAAAAAGAGGAACTTTATAGAGTGTATGCCACAAAACAAAAAGAAAAAAAATCCAAATACATAGAAAAACTAAACAAAACACGAGAAGAACCAGAACTATTCAAAGACAATGACACGATCTTCGAAAGGAAAAGAAATAATTTAAAACACGAAGAAAGGTATCGTGAAACGAAAGTTTTCGATAACCTAGTTACAAATATTTTAGACCGAAATGGAAGAAAAATTCATAAATCAAAATTGAAAAGGAAACGAAAAACCTGACATACCATTTAAATTCTTTCTCATCCTTACGGAAATCACAGCTGAATACTATAAAAAACTAAAAATGAAATTTGGAATGATTCATTTCCTCATAATAGTTTTAACAAATCCAAAACTTATAACAGCAACATATATATAGACTTACCTCAACTATATTCAGAATTTAGCCAATAATATTAGCCTAACCAACCATCTTAAGGACACCTTAGACTATAAAATCCTATCAGCTTTTAAAAAAAATTAGGAAATATAAGACCTAGAAAACAAAAGAGAGGCATTATAAATGCAGGAAATCGCAGATCAGAAAACACTTAGAACATTCAGAATTTAGAACATTCAGAAAACAAAACCATATCCAACATTAACGCTCAAGTTAGAATTGATTCCGAAATAGAAAAATCAGTGAACAAAATTACACAAACTCTAAAAAAAATCGAAAATCAAATGAATAATCAGATAAAAGATCAGATCAGATCAAATAAATAATCGTAAAAAATGAAATAGAACAAGTAAATCTTATCCTGAACATTGATAACATTGTACAACTGTAGAAGACATAGAAGAATAGACGGATGTAAAATTTGTAGCCAAGCATAAAAACACCATTTTCAATGTTAACGAAGAGTGCACGATTTGCAACAACCCACAACCGCTAAACGACGAGTGTATCTCAAATATCATCAGAAATCATCCATCTAAATGTACCACCACCACGAGCTCCGAGCATACGATAATACGAGAAATGAAACCAGGAGTCATTCTAATCGATACCACCCTTGGAGTGCCAGTCATTGATTCATGTTCAAACAGCCAAATAATAGCAGTACCCATACTAATTGAAACCGGCAATTGCACCGTAAAAATCTTAAATAGCACATTTACTGCGCATATTGATGAGTTAGACCAAGAAGACTACTTCTTACCCTTAACTGGCAGCAAAACAGAAATAACTCTAAACAAGCCAAGTATACAAGATCTGCACACAATGCATATTAGTAACATACATCAACTCCATACAATAACACTCCGCTTACGCACGCATACAATTGCAGGAGGGATAGTAATTGTTGTTCTAACAGACTTTCTTATAACTGCATTCTGCATCTACAAACACAAAACCAAACATGCAGAGAAGAAAATGTCTACCGAAGCTATTCACAACATCATCCCACTGCAAACGTCAGTAAGTCGATCGAGGACGCTCGACGTTTAAGGAGGGAGGAGTTATGTACACATGCGCTATGCGCTATGATACAGGTGCTGAGTAAGAAAACGGTCGCAAGCGAGCCATCGATGTTACTCCACGCGCGGAGTCAGGTTCCAACGGGAACTCCACTGGAAGCAGGTTCCCACGACCAGGTGTGGTGTCGTATGTTCAGACGGACCGAGGCAACATGATCATCATAAACGTGGACGACAACGTGACCGGCAAACCTGGCAGCACCGAAAACACCAGCCTAGCTAAATACCACCGAATCCAGAAGTTAGCTTTAGTCTTAGTTTAGCAGTTCGCAAATAAAGATCCCTGTAGAGAATAGAATAAGAAATAATAAAAATATAGAAGATCGATGTATAGGCAAGTGTCAAAATGATAAGCAACCTAGGACGAGAGACGGAGCCAGAGAAAGGAAGCACAAAGTGCAGAGAAACGAGAGCGGCAGAGAAACGAGAGCGGGAGAGAAACGAATTGGAGCGATGACCACGAGAGACGAACGAAAATCGGAGAGAGCTTTGGGGACGACGGAGAGAGAGAACGACACAGCGATCAGTTTTTGGACGAATGTTGACGAGAGCGGTCATGAAGCACCAAGCATCCTAAGCATCTGAAGCACGAGACTGCAGTAAAAAAAAGAGATAATAAAAAAAAGAAGTAAAATGAAAAAGGCGAATGTTGTAATTGGCGAGGAAAGTGGCGGATATCACGACAATGGCGCAAACCACGCTCCCAGATCGTAAATATAAAACGTTTTGTGGATTGAGAGCAGTGCATTGCGGGAATGGGCTGAAAATGTTGATAAATGAAGTGAAGTACGTCATGTCGGTTGCAAAAGACATTCAGTAAATGTGCTTTATTGTGTATAAACGAGCGATGCATGTTGAGGATGAACAGAAGCGATATTGAACACGTATTGGTGTTTCTAACCGAAGACAGAGGATTTGTAAAGAAAAATATATACCGACAAGTGTGCGTGCATTGTGTGGAGAACGGGCCTATTCACGCGGAAACAATGCTTACCACAGTTGTATGACCGTTTCCCGGGAATTTGCATTCTTGTTGGAGCACGATACCAGAGGTGTGCGAGTGTGTGTTCATGTGTGTTTGTGCGTGTATGACAACCACAAATCACGCGAAATCTTAGAATTTTTGCCCGGTGGTATTGCGTTCTTATTGTTAACATAACACAAAAGATCGTTAGGGCGCCACGACTTTAAGTGTATGCGTACGTATTCTGGAGCAGGTGTGTCAAACACTTTTCATCAGTGTGTTACATTTATGCTTTAAATTTTAACCCGCGAGCCGAAAAGAATAGTTCTTAAATTAAAAAAAAAAGAGTCAGTGTTCTATTGTAAAAAAGAAAGATAAATATCAATAATTATAATTATTTTCTTAGACTAAGCAAATCCACTGTGTAATAAAATCTGAGAATTTTCTACCGAAAAGGAGGTTTGGCATACCTGATCTAGAAGGCACACATGCTCGAAGGAGTGTATGTCCGCCAGAATTGTGTGTGTGCGCAGGTTTGTGCACTACGTCTAGAGAACCCGCGTTTTCACTCAGGATCAAAATGGCGTTTTCTTTTTTACAAAGAAGCGAAATATTCCATAGGCTATGACTTCAAATGTATGCGTGGATTGTTTCGAAAGTCAGTGTTCACGCTAGAGTACGGTGCTTAGCATGAAGCGTGATCTTCCAGATATGTTTTACGGTTCGGTACGAATGTGAAATTTTTTATCAATTTTAGTCAAACTAATTCAAATTGTAGTTGGTAAATTGAGGCAGTTCTCTGGAATTATAGAACGTTGATACACATATAAAATACGCCTCTGGGATGGCTATGTGTAAAGGAGAAAAATCCCCAGGAGGGCTACTCAGAAAATGAACACCTCTGGGAGGGCTGCAAAACAAAAAAGAAGAATAAGACAAAAATATATATACTAATAATTAAAAAAAAGAATAAGGTACGCCTCTGGGAGGGCTACTTGTCACACGAAGACGCCTAGGGAGGGCTACTCGAAAATGTACGCCTCTGGGAGGGCTACAATAATAATAATAATAATGAACGCCTCTGAGAGGGCCGAGCGTAAAAAGAGAACGCCTCTGGGAGGGCTACTCGATGAATGAACGCCTCTGAGAGGGCTGCAAAAAAAAAAGAAGAATAAGACAAATATATATAATAAAAAAAAAAAAAAACAAAAGAATAAGGTACGCCTCTGGGAGGGCTACTAGTAACACGAGGACGCCACCGGGAGGGCTACTCGAAAATGTACGCCTCTGGGAGGGCTACAAAAATAATAATAATAATAATGAACGCCTCTGAGAGGGCCGAGTGTAAAAAGAGGACGCCTCTGGGAGGGCTACTCGAAAAATGTACGCCTCTGGGAGGGCTGCAAAAAATGAAGAAATCAAATATATATATGTAATAATGATACTAATAAAACAAAAGAATAAGGTACGCCTCTGGGAGGGCTACTTGTAATATGAGGACGCCTCTGGGAGGGCTACTCAAAAATGTACGCCTCTGGGAGGGCTACAAAAATAATAATAACGAACGCCTCTGAGAGGGTCGAGTGTAAAAAGAGGACGCCTCTGGGAGGGCTACTCGAAAAATGTACGCCTCTGGGAGGGCTGCAAAAAATGAAGAAATCAAATATATATATGTAATAATGATACTAATAAAACAAAAGAATAAGGTACGCCTCTGGGAGGGCTACTTGTAATATGAGGACGCCTCTGGGAGGGCTACTCAAAAATGTACGCCTCTGGGAGGGCTACAAAAATAATAATAACGAACGCCTCTGAGAGGGTCGAGTGTAAAAAGAGGACGCCTCTGGGAGGGCTACTCGAAAAATGTATGCCTCTGGGAGGGCTGCAAAAAAATTAAGAAATCAAATATATATATGTAATAATGATACTAATAAAACAAAAGAATAAGGTACGCCTCTGGGAGGGCTACTTGTAATATGAGGACGCCTCTGGGAGGGCTACTCAAAAATGTACGCCTCTGGGAGGGCTACAAAAATAATAATAACGAACGCCTCTGAGAGGGTCGAGTGTAAAAAGAGGACGCCTCTGGGAGGGCTACTCGAAAAATGTATGCCTCTGGGAGGGCTGCAAAAAAATTAAGAAATCAAATATATATATGTAATAATGATACTAATAAAACAAAAGAATAAGGTACGCCTCTGGGAGGGCTACTTGTAACATGAGGACGCCTCTGGGAGGGCTACTCAAAAATGTACGCCTCTGGGAGGGCTACAAAAATAATATTAATAACGAACACCTCTGAGAGGGCAGAGTGTAAAAAGAGGACGCCTCTGGGAGGGCTACTCGAAAAATGTACGCCTCTGGGAGGGCTACAAAAAATAATAATAATAACGAACGCCTCTGAGAGGACCGAGTGTAAAAAGAGGACGCCTCTGGGAGGGCTACTCGAAAAATGTACGCCTCTGGGAGGGCTGCAAAAATATATATAACACATTGAACGGACAAAATTTTAATCTTATTTTTTTTAGGAAGACCAATAAAGGAAACAAGTTACGGAAGACGCTAAAGTTGGAGAGAAAAAGAAATATGCTACTAGTCGCTAAACTCCAGAAGATGAAGTTTAAGAACAATCGACTGCAGAGGGCTATGCCGTTTGAGGAAAGCATTGACATGGAACCACGACACTCGACTGCAATTGACATAGCGATCAATGGCATTTCTGAATTGAGGTATATTACATGGAAACACAGATCTGATAATTTTGATGATTATTTCAGGTTGTCGAACAGATGGCAGTAACTATAAATGGTGGTCACGAAACGATAATACCTAGTGGATACATCGTCGGTCGTATAGCAAATTCTACGTCGGTGGTTTTTCTGATCGATTCAAGAGCAGAGGTCAACACCGTTAACGAAAGTACCTTTGATAAGCTTTATAATGATGAAACTTCCAAGAAACATATATATTGTGTATCAGAAGGTACCGATAAACCGCTTCGCGCGTACGCCAGCCCGGGCAAGATAAACGTTGTAGGAACTTTCGATACGGAGCTTTTTATTTCCGAGGAAAGGCCGTGTTTTTTCGAAAAAATTTATGTTATCAAAGGCGGAAAGCGTTTACTTGGAAGGGATACAGCCTTCGGTACAGTGTGCTGCAGTTAGGACCCAACGTCGTAGTCGATCGTGGGTACGATTACCAAGGTAGTGTTGTTAGATTTCCAGGTGAAATTTTAGCAGTAGCGACAAAGAAAGAATTCCCAAAATTCAATGTTCCCCCGGTAATTTTGTCGTATGACATTACCAAGCCACCATCTCGCTAAATATTTACGAACATTCCATTGCCATTTCGAGAGGAGACCGAACGTAGACTACAGGACCTTTTAGATACAGGGATTATAGAGCTCGTTACAGATTCAACGGATAGGTCATTCTTCTCTTCTTTACTAGTCGTCCCAAAAGGTAAAGACGATATACGGCTAGTAGTGGATCTAAGGGGCCCCAATAAATGTGTTATAAGCACGCCTTTTAGAATGCCAGATTTGGAGGAAATCCTGGCCGACCTTCATGGTGCCAAATATTTTTCTACTATCGACCTTACAAGTGCGTTCTTCCATGTAGAAATCGCCAAACAATCGCGGCATCTAGCAATTTTTTTTTGCCGGAAATGCTACTTACCGGTTCAAACGTCTACCATTTGGTTTGTTCAACGCCCCTGACATCTTTCAGGAAATATTACAAACAAAAATATTGTTGGGCTGTAGTGGACAAAAATGTTACTTGGATGATATTTTGATACACGGAAAAACGAAAGAAGAACATGATAAAAACATGAAAGCAGTTCTGGATCGACTACAAAATCATAATGTACGTATTAACAACGACAAATGCGTCTTCGAAAAAACCAAGTTAAGTTTGTAGGATTTTTTATGTCAGACAAGGGAATGCGTGTCGAAGACGAAAAACTAAAAGCAGTTAGGAACTTCCGTCGACCGGAGACTGTGCTCGAAGTGAAAAGTTTCTTAGGATTTATGAATTTTTCAGAGCGTTTCATTTACATGCGAGCAGACAAGACAAAACATTTACGCGAGCTAGCAAAGTCGGAATCATTTTACTGGACAGAATCAGAGGAGGATGAATTTGTTTACCTCAAGCACGAAGCGTTGAAGTCAATTTCTAGATTAGGATACTTTAGCTACAAAGATGAGACTGAGCTCTACGTAGACGCTTCTCGGGTGGGCTTAGGAGCGGCCCTGGTGCAATTCGATACTGATAGTCAGTCACGAATAATTGCATGCGCATCAAAAGCTTTAACTAGAACCGAACAAAAGTATCCTCAGAGACAGAGAGAGGCATTGGCGATAGTTTGGGGAGTAGAGCGATTCTCATTCTATTTAACAAGCAAAACGTTTACCATTCGACGAAGATGACGAAAAACATGTTCTGTATACTTTAGGGGGAGGTCTTATTAGCGTTTCTTGGAGGGAAATCGAGGAGGCGTCAGAAAGGGACTTGGAACTTGACGCAGTAAGAATAGCTATTAGATCTGGAAGTTGGCCTGACAATTTTCGAAGGTACGAAGCAGAAAGGAAATCCATTTGTTCTCTGGGATCATTGATCTTCAAGGACGATAAGGTAATACCACCAACTGAATTAAGATCAGAAATAATGCAAATTGCTCATAAAGGTCATATAGGTATCTCGGCTATGAATTGCATTTTGAGAGAATATTTTTGGTGGCCTAACATGAACCCACCGGTACCTCTTACGAATCGTACATTACCTGACGGCCCTTGGCAAGTCCTCCAAATCGATTTTTTATCAATTCCTGGTTATGGAACAGGCGAGTTTTTAGTAGTTGTCGATACTTACTCAAGATATATAGCCGTAAATGAGATGAATAACATAGACGCTAAGAGTACCATTATGGCCTTAAACAAAATATTTACTATCTGGGGTTTACCTCTAACTATTCTGAGCGATAATGGACCACCGTTTCAAAGTAGTGAATTTACTCTTTACTAGGAAGAGAAAGGCGTAAAATTTTACAAATCTATACTCCTTAATCCACAATCTAACGGAGCCGTCGAAAGACAAAATCAGAGAATGACCAAGGCGCTTGCAGCAGCCAAACATGAAGGAGGCAGTTGGAAGGAAGCCCTAAACTCTTACGTACATGTACATAATAACATGAAACCACACGCCCGTCTAGGTATAACACCTTTCGAGTTATTAGTAGGATGGCGATAAAAAATGGGGATTCTTCCCGAGCCTTTGGGAATCCAAATTAGATAACCACGTGGATAGATGTGACGTACGTGAGCAGGATAAATTCTCTAAAATGATTAGTAAAAATATGCAGACTCTCATCGAGGGGCAAAAGACTCTAATATTTCCGTGGGGGATACGGTTTTTATTTCAATTTCCAAGAACAATAAGACGGATGCTACATTTTCCTTAGAAGAATTTACAGTTTTGGCTCGACAGGGTGCGAAGGTAGTGCTACAGAACGGTCGAGGCGTACAATACACCAGGAACGTGGCAGATTGTAAGAAGGCAATAAGACAACCATTACCTAAGACAAATCCAACGGTCATACTCTCGAAAAGAAATAACTCCGGAGAAGGGCAAGTACAGATATCGGATGATAGTCCAGAATTTGCTTCACAAAAAAGACCAAGAAGGGATATTAGGATGCCGAATAAGCTGAGGGATATGGTTTTGTATCAAATTGATCAATAGAGTAGGAGTAGAGACGAATGTAGAGAATAGAATAAGAAATAATAAAAATATAGAAGATCGATGTATAGGCAAGTGTCAAAATGATAAGCAACCTAGGACGAGAGACGGAGCCAGAGAAAGGAAGCACAAAGTGCAGAGAAACGAGAGCGGCAGAGAAACGAGAGCGGGAGAGAAACGAATTGGAGCGATGACCACGAGAGACGAACGAAAATCGGAGAGAGCTTTGGGGACGACGGAGAGAGAGAACGACACAGCGATCAGTTTTTGGACGAATGTTGACGAGAGCGGTCATGAAGCATCAAGCATCCTAAGCATCTGAAGCACGAGACTGCAGTAAAAAAAAGAGATAATAAAAAAAAGAAGTAAAATGAAAAAGGCGAATGTTGTAATTGGCGAGGAAAGTGGCGGATATCACGACAATCCCCAGTAATATTTGTTTTAAAACTTACTCCGGGCTATCGTAAACATAATTATATAGATATATATATATATATATATATATATATATATATATATATATATTTCTAGTTTTCTAGCATACAAGTGACATTTGAGAGCTTAGAAGCAAACTCACGTTAATACTTTTGGTTGTGCAATTTGAGTATCAAAACTGTGTAACAACATAAAAATTTTAATCGTTATATCGGAAAAAACACGTATGTAATATAAAGTTGTAATATAAAGTTAAAGATCATTATTCCTTTACAATTCTGTTTTTCATTAATTGGCGTTTTATAGTAAACAATGCCAGCAAGGCGGAATATAGGACGAAGAACGAATACAGCAGCAAGTAAGAGAAGGAGCAGAGCTGAAAGAACATCTGATCAAATAGATCGTGACAGTTTAAGTGTGCGTGAAGGAATGTCACAGTTACGCGCAACTCAGTCACAACACAATCGAATAGGGCGAAATCAACAACGACGATTAGAAAGAGCACAAACGCGCCGGTTCGTAACTAACATCCGCAGAACATATGATCAACAACGACAACAAGAGCATCGAGCTTTTTCATATTATTCCTTCCATCGAATTGCATTTAAATACGAGCCTGACATTGCATATTATAACCATTCAAAAGTTTTAATAGGCTCCATGGATCAGGAATGTCGCTTCTGCCATGCACTTAAATTCAAACATGAGCCAGCTGGAATGTGTTGCGCTTCTGGAAAAGTTTATTTGCCATCACTTGAGACACCACCGGAACCTTTGAAAGGTTTACTTACATGTACAGATTCTGAATCTGCCATGTTTCTGAAATCCATCCGAAAATTCAATTCGTGTTTCCAAATGACCTCTTTTGGAGCAACCGAAATAGTGTCCAACGCTTCTTCAAATGGTCAAATATTCAATTCTACGTTTAAAATTAAAGACCAAGTTTACCACAAAGTAGGGTCGTTATTACCAATGCCAAATACTACCCCTAATTTTTTACAAATTTACTAGGTTTACCGGGCCAGCTAGTATATATATATATATATATATATATATATATATATATATATATATATATATATATATATATATATATATATATATATATATATATATATATATATATATATATATATATATATAATTATGTGGCATTGGACACCAGCCCGTGGTTATTGTGTCGTTCCATACCATATTGCAGCGCGGCACATTCTATCTCTTCTAGTTCCCACGGGCGGGCATCATCGGACACCAGCCGGGCCGACAATGCAGACAGCTCGCACGGTCGCGCGCCATCGGACACCAGCCGGACGCAGACGGCTCCTACAACCATACACCTTCAACCGAGGTAGAATGAATGTTAGAGTTAGTTTTAGTTTAGAACTCATCCGAGTAACACATAATTATTTGAATAAAAAGCGGGTTTGTTCGCTTAATTAATGTACACCGCATAATTTGCCGGGTAGGCAATAAAGAAAAGTGACGTCATAGTGAGAAACAGTGGAAAGTACTGAACTAATAACACAGTACAACAGTGATCCCGCAAAGTACATCGTGATCTACGAGCATCAAGCATCCACAAGCACCACGGACCACGTCGCTGAGGAGTTGAGGATCCTCCCGCTACGACGCACACGGAGCACCGTCATCGTTTTCTTGGCCTTCGCCCAAACACGACTTAAACATCAACCGTGTAAGTATTTAGTGTTGAGTTTCTGTGCGTGGAATTGTGTTCAGTAAAACTACAGTGGAGCGCCGTTTATCCGGGCTTCTCGGGACTTAGCTTCGCCCGGATAAGCGAATAACACGGATAATGAGTCAAATGATATATTTTATCACCAATTCCTGGTTATTTTTTGGAAATTTTTCTTATTTTTTAATTAAAATAACCCAGTTTTTACTAACTTCATGTTTTTCGAAAGAGAATTTTTAAAATTTGCTATGAATTATAGTGTTTTTTGTTATGACAATGTGCTCTTATAACCGCTTTTTCAAATATCCTCCTCATAACCCAATGTCACTTTTGTATTGAACTGTCATTTCTCAACAGCACGGATAAACGGAAAGCCGGATAAAAGGTACCCGGATAAACGGTGCTCCACTGTACCTAAATAATAACACAAGAAATTGGGGGTGAAAGAATATAAAATTAATGTGAGTGCGCACTATCAGATAGACGCATCACATTAGTTTTATACATTTCTTTTCATTCACGTGCCTAGAGCCACTACCAGATAGAGCTTTAGGATTGGCTTTCTTTATGCCAAAATTCAAGAACAATGCTTTCAAAAAGGCCCAACAGCTGATTCAGGAAAGGATTTTGCATCTGAAACAAGATCCGAATCAGAAGAAAGTGCGGTATCTGAGGAATATTCGCACATACTAATTGCAAATTTGCAGTTATCACTTGAGCACCTAAAAATGGAACCTCAAGCCCAAACTACTAAAGAGAGTGGTAATGATCAGATGGCTCGTATGATCCAAGCCATCGAAAACATCAGTGCAAGATTAACGCAGCAGGAGTTGCAATGGCAAAGTACAAATGGAAACCAGGGAATAGCACACCAACGAAGTGATCCTTTTCCTCGTGAAGTGATAATATCAGGTGATCCATGCCGTATCCCTGATCCCATAAAAATGTTTAATGGCTTGTTAATGGCACATTTAATGGCAATAAAAAGTAACTCACAAGTTGGATAGAAACAGCAAAAAAAACTCTTCTTTTATTCGAAAACCTCGTGTCACCACAAATATTTGAAATTAATGTTAAAGCTGTTATAAACAAAATAGAGGGGCATGCTAAAGAAATAATTTGTACAAACGGCAACCCAAAAACGTTCAGTGAAGGGAAAGAAACTTTGATAACATCTCTAGGAGATAAACAAGATCTATCCACGTATAACTGCCAACTCTGGCATAACAAAATGGATGGTAATGCAAAAACGCATTATCAGAAAACTAAGGAACTGGTTCACAATATAAAATCATTGGCAAAACAAAATCCCAAGTACAATCTTCATTGGGATGCCATAAAAGAATTTATAGACGAATATAGTATAGCTGCAAACGTCAGTGGGCTGCAGAAACTCTATTTTGGGTATGTACAAGCTGCTGAACCCAAATCAATCGAAAATGCGTATGCATTTATATGTAAATTAAATTAAATGAATAGAATAGAAATCTTAACCATATTCAATTAACTCAATCAAAACAATACTCAGGCATCTCCCATATCGCAGGGCAAGGAAATAATAAAAAAAAAACAGAAAGGAAATTTAACAATATAAAAATCACACAACCTCAGCAACAGGATTACAAACCTCGTAAACCAGTTGACACGAATTTGCCACCCGAACTGGTGGAAATAGGTTCTACCAAAAATCGACTTACTTTAAATAAGAAACAGCTGTTAAATGCTGAAATAACTCCGATGACGAAGAATCTGAATTTGAGGATGAATTAATGACATAAATTTTTGCTTAATTCATCCAGAAAACAATAAAACGAAAGCAAATTTTTAAGCACAGAAAATAACAATACCTGATGTCAAAGAAAAATTAAACATAATAGTATATAAATTTAAAACGATTTCCTCAATCCCTTAGATCCAGAGAGTAGCGTTACAAATGAAGTGCTCAGCGAAATAATCCGCACATATCATTTGTCAATACTAGAGAGGGATGAATTATTTAAAACAATACTTGCAAATAAAACAGTTTTACTTAGGGCTGGAGAGAAACTTACAGCTACATCTTTAATAAAACATAAAATCTTAACAACAGACCTGTTTACACAAAATCATATAGGTACACAAGTTTTTTAAAAAGATGAGGAAGGGCAAATCAAGGACTTCTTGGAAAACGGAATCATACAACATTCTATTAGCCCTTATTCATCGCCAGTTTGGGTTGTTCCAAAAAAGATAGACACATCAGGAAAATGTAAAGTGCACGTTGTTATTGACTATCGTAAGATCAATGACAAAACCATTAACGATAAATTTCCCATCCCACAAATAGAATAAATATTAGATAATAATATTAGATAAGAAATAGAAGATAATTAGATAAAGAGAAACGGAATTTCTTGGACACATTATTACCCCTGACGGAATCAAACCTGACCCAGAAAAAATAAGAAACATTGAAGAATGGAAGCTTCCATCCAATCAAAAAGAAATAAAACAATTCTTAGCACTCGTAGGGTATTATAAACGTTTTATTAAAGATTACTCTAAATTAACAAACCCCTCACCAAATTGTTACAGAAGGATGAAATAGTAAACTTAAATGATCAAGAATATCAGGAAGCCTTTAAACATTAAAAAAATATAATAGTTTCAGATCAAATCTTATCTTATCCTGACTTTGAACTTCCTTTTATATTAACAACTGACGCCAGCAGTTATGCACTCGGTGCCGTTTTATCACAAGTAATACATAAAACAGAATAACCCATAGCTTTCGCAAGCCGTACTCTAAACAAAACCGAGTCAAATTACTCCACAACAGAAAAAGAGGCACTAGCCATCATAGCCGTCATTAGCCAAGTTTAAGCCGTACCTGTATGGAAACAAATTCACTTTGGTTACCGATCATAAACCCCTTATTTATATTAAAAACTCAAATAAGAACGCTAAACTGATACTTTGGCGATTAGACTTAGAAAATTACGACTACGACGTAATCTATAAGATAGGAAAGACAAATGTTGTGGCAGACGCACTTAGTAGAAAAGTCCAAGTTAACAAGAATGAACTAGAAAATGTTGTTTCTGTTGATCAAATATCTGTGGAAAATAATATCAGTTCATTTTCTTCCGAAACAGCACATTCAGCAAACACATCCGATGACTATTATTTGCATTTTACAGAAAGAGCTATTAATAGTTACAGAAATCAAGTCATTTTTAAAGTAACGGACTCCGACTCCGTTATCACGGATCAAATTTTTCCAAACTATAAGCGAACAACTATTTGTTCCACTTCGTTTGATTATAGAAAAGTTACAACATTTTTGAAAGGTCATTCGAATGGAAAGCAAAATGCTGTGTTAGCTCCCGAATGCTTATTTAATTTAATTCAAGAAGTTTACAGAGAATGCTTCTGCAACACAAACTGCCATTTCATTATTACACAAAATATGGTTGAAGACCTAACTTCCGAAACAATGCAAGACATTATCATAAGAAAAGAACATGATAGAGCCCATAGAGGCATAACCGAAGTCGATAGTCAGATTAAACGATCTTACTTTTTCCCAAACATGATCAAACGAATCAAGCAATTAATTAATTCATGTACAATTGGCACTCAACACAAATTCGAACGAAAACCATATAATATAAAAATTTCACCAATTCCACTAGAAAATGGTCCTTTTTACAGAGTTAATATTTTCGGTATGGATAGACACTACTACCTTTCTTTAATTTGTGCATTTTTGAAGCACCTTCAACTTATAGAAATTAAATCTAGGAACATGACAGATATACGGAATATCCTTTTACAGTATTTCAGAACATTTAGATCACCAAGAAAAATCATTTGCGATCATGAAGCAGCTTTTACTAGCATTCAGTTCCAAGACTTTTTAGCTAATTTCGGAACCGTAATAGAATTCGCTTCCTCATCAGAATCAAATGCCCAAATAGAAAAAAACTCAAAATACTCTCATTGAAATTTATAATACCAACAAACACAAATTCATTAATAACTCATCTCCTGAAATAGTGCAAATAGCAAATTCAATGAACAATGATACTGTTCATTCAATGACCACTTATACCCCTAATGAAATCATATTTTCATCGATATCGCCAACAAAATTTTCAAAAATGTAAAAAAGAACCTTCAAGTAGCTGCCAATATAATGAAGAAAAATAACTTCAAAAAAGAAATTGCACCTGCTGTAAATAAAAACATGATGTTTATATAAAGAAACACACTAGAAAAAAGCTAGATCCACGCTTTTCAAAATCAAAATGTTTGGTTAATAATGAAAAAAAAAACCATTCAAATTGGACCAAGAAATGTGAAACGCAATAAAAATAAAATAAAACGCATAAAAACATTATTATACATGAAACTAATATTTTTTTTGTCTTTACAGGATTAGACTCTCAAAATAAAAAAGAACAGACGACCGGCTGAGCTCAATTTTTTGTTATTTCGTTCTGTTTTTAGCAAAAAAAAAAGAAACATAAAAGGATGCGGTACGACTAATTGTCACTCATTTAATTTGTAAGCATTTAAATTGGTCAAAAAAAAGCTTGATTGAAAAAAGGGGTAGGAAATCCAAGGAATCACAGAAAATAACAAATTAAATCATAAATTTGAAAATGAATAATTTTGAATTTAATTTTTTTTCTGCAGCACGACAAGGCGTCGTCAGAATAGTTATGTTGATGGTCATTTTAATGATAGCTCATATTAAAGCTCTAGAATTAAAAATAACTAGTTTGATTGATCAACAAATTTTAATTCTAGAGAAACATAATTGCAAAATTCTAAACGGTAGTATCAATATAATACATGAGGTAAACATAACAGAAATTGAAAATACAATGAGTTAACTCAAGTAGCTTTTCGCCCAACCAATAGTTCTCTATCAATAATTGCGAAGCATAAGGTTAGAAACAAATATTCTAATTTTAATCTCATAAGACCAAGGAAGCGTTTGATAGAAGCGTAAAAGCTATAGGCTCGGTTTGGAAATGGATTGGAGGAATCCCGGATGCACATGACCTGCAAATCATCAACAGTACAATGAACGATTTGATAGAGAGTAATAACCATCAATTCCAAGTAAATGAAAATTTTGGAATGAAAATCAAAAACCTCACCAACGAAATGAAGCAGATAATTGAAAAAATAAAAGACATTCTTCTTAATGAATTAGACATGCTGACGGCAATAATCAATACAGGGTAAATGTACCTATAGTGGTGGTAGTACCAATAGTGGTGCTATTGCTCTAAAATGCGGTTCATAGGGCAAATTAAAAGTAATTAAGTTATTTAAGTTAGTGATAAATGTTCTTTAGCCTTAGGATTTCATAACGAAACTCATTTTTCTGTTAACGTTCTAAACGACCACATAACCACGCAATTACTAGTTTTTCAACATAACTGTTATGTATTGTTATTGTTTTACTTAAATTATTTGCCTTTTGACCATATTTATGCATTTTTAAGTGTTTTTTTTTAGCATAGTGCCATTATAGCTACACAAAACAGGCATGTTCCTATAGTGGTTATAGTTACAAAATCAATAAATACAGTTCGTTTTAGATTTTTTCGTGGAAATTTTTGACATGTCGTACTGTTTTCGCTAAGATAAGCAACAGAAATGAGTTTTATGTAGATAATATACCAAAAACAGGCCAAAATTCGCTTATCTGGCTGAATGAAAAATTGACTTCAAATCAAGCACACTCTTCCGGGTGCAGGTTGACGACAGGTGTGATGCAGTACTTTAGTGAATAGTTTCATCAATCAAATTTATACATTTTTACGATCAAATTACGCAAGAAACCAATAGTATGGCAGCAATCCATGCTATTCATACGAAAACAGCTTCGATACTATATTTCATTGATATTATACACCGCTTTTTATGCATCTTTGTTTACCACCACTATAGAAACACAATACGACTATAGGAACCATACCACCATTATAGGTATAACGAAGCAGTCACAAAAATATGTATTTTTTCATAAATTTGATGTGTTTCATGGTAAAAATGGTTGTGATTGCGAAGATAAAACATATTCCAACTGTCATGTGTTAAAATATTCAGAAATTGTCTTTCCTAACACTTTAAAACCATTAAAACACATCGGTACCACTAAAAATTGCACCACTATTGGTACATTTACCCTCGATACAATTAACAAGATAGTTAAAGATATACAAGAAGCGATATCGTTATCCAAAATGTCTATTATAAGCAGCAAACTTCTATCACCACTCGAAATTGCTATTATACAACAGCTATTAGAAGACCAAGGAGTTAAAAGCGATATTCCTGACGAGATCATTTCTTCTATCACATCTAAAATAGCAGTCAACAACAAAAAACTGCTCGTATCGTATTCAGTCTCCATTACTGATAAACGGAACTCATCGGCTTTAGATCGCAGACCACGCACATTTTGACAGAACACGGTTATACGCGTCGCTCGATTACTCGGTGCTTGATGTAATGAAGTGTTAGTAGCCGGTATGTTAGAAATAACGGAGCTTATCGTAGATGGTGAGTATATGATGAGTGTCTGTGTTATCGAACCCGCTTGGCAAAGAGAAACTCATTTTGGTGCCTCTCGCTACCCCTGGCCCTAGTTTTAAATGAATCATGCAACACACTCGCACTCCACTACCCCAACCCATGGAAAAACGCTCCCACCATCCAGGTGTTGACCAAAATTTCGCTGTGTGCATGAGACACACACTCGCACTCCTCCAGCCCTCCACAGCTGAACGCTCCCACCGTTGCGAAGATAGGAGAATTTTGGCTCTGAGCGTGAGACCCTGAAGCGCAAGAGATGACACTATGTGTAAAGACGATCATAATTCGATATGGTCAAAATGCGTCGATTGTAGTTTCATTTATCTGGTAATGATGATTTCACTTCATCAAAATTGTAAACGTTAACAACTAGGCTGATAACAATATTTGAAATGTAAATCAGAATAAAATCAATTCATTTGAAGTAAAATAAATTCCATTATACTTTATTTTGACCATATGATCAACACTGTAACATAGTGCCATTTACTTTGTGTTCTTCGCTCTCGCGCTGTGTTGTGAACGTTCGAAACTCATTGCCAGAACAAATGAAAAGTTCATTTGGGAAGGATTGGTGCCGGAAAATGCAGCGAAAATTATTAAATGATAATAGAAAAGTGGTTAAGTAAATCGTGAAGGATGTCAACGCAGGCGTAAATGCAGTATGTTTTGTTACATGATCTACGGGTAAGTGTATGCATAAGAAGAAGAATCTTCCAAATGATGTATGTGTTCTAACAATCGTACTGCTTTTAATATTTATTTATTCTTTTATTATTTTCCATCACACCTAGCTATTTCATTGCCAAAGCTCCTACGTTAATAACAGATCAAAGCAGGTGAATCGGGCGTGAAGTGAAGATCATAGCAAGTGAAACAGAGTCGTCATTTAACATAAAATATCTTCCTGATCGGTAAGTTTTAAATAGTAATAGTTTTGTTCACCTTTCTAATGCTCGTTATATCTTTCATTCCTCAGGCAGACGCATTCCTTCATTGGATATGATGATTTATTATCCGGTACAACTATCCCACACCACCAACAGTCACACTCGCAGTATAGTCAATAGAAATTTCTTCAAAACGAATGTGGAACGTATGAATTCTCTTATTGTGTCGTTCAACCGCAATTTTGGCTACTCCAACTTTGCCACTATCGACGAAGCCACCGATTTCTTTAGCGTTTTTATGCGCTCAGCGATTAATTCCTGCGTTCCTGTTGCTCAACGAAAGTCTGGCCCGATTGGTCCAATGCATCTTTAAGACGGTTGAAAAAAATAAAATCAAAAGCCTACGCGGATTACAGTAGAACGAGATCATCGCTGCATAGGAGATTTTTTTCGATGCACTGAACAATTATCGTCAACAAAATCGTGTGCTCTACCGCTCCTTCATTCGCCGTACTGAAAGGCAGCTGTTTTTTAAGCCGACATGGTTCTGGAGCTTCTGGAACAAATGGCGCAATATAAGTAGTATCCCTCCGTCAATAAGCTACAATGGCGAAACTAGTATCGATACATCCGATATTTGCAACACTTTCGCCAATCGTTTCGCTGATGCATTCACCCTTCTTGTTCAAAATCCTAACACACTAGCAGAGGCCACTCGCAATACTCCATCGGATGCTATCGACTTTATTTTACCCATAATTGTCGAAGCACTAGTTGCGCGCACACTCAGCAGTATAAAACCATCTACATCATCTGGACCTGACAATATTCCCGCATACATTTTGAAGCACTGCCGTCAATCACTCGCACCCATTCTTGTCCAAATATTCAGCCATTCCCTTATGCGTGGCACGTACCCTGCGTCCTCGAAACACGCGCGAATGGTTCCTATCCATAAGAAAGGCAGTCGACTTCATGCTAGCAATTATCGTGGCATTGTTTCCCTATGCGCTTGTGCAAAGGTGTTGGAGCTCATTCTATGCAATCCGCTACTCACAGCAGTTCAAAACTATGTGAGCCCTAGTCAGCATGGATTTATCCCAAGGAGATCTTCCACCACAAATCTTGCTGAATTTGTTGGTTTCTGCTTCGACAACATGGATCGTGGTACTCAAGTTGATGCAGTATATATCGACTTCAGGGCTGCGTTCGATAGTATCTCTCATGATATTCTACTCTCGAAGCTAAAAAAACTCGGTTTCCTCGACTGGCACATCACCTGGCTGCGTTCATATTTAACTGGTCGTTCGTGCTACATAAGCATAGGATCTCATCGTTCTCACTCCTTCACCAGCTCCTCCGGTGTGCCTCAAGGGAGTAATTTGGGACCGCTACTCTTCCTCATCTATATAAATGATCTATCTTTTGTTTTACTGCCAGGCCAACACCTTATATACGCCGACGACGTAAAAATATTCGCTCCAGTTAGAAACGACAGTAACTGTGTACGCCTTCAAATGATCAGCTCATTTCATTTTCGCCTTCAGCTGGTGCAGCAGAAATGCCCTCCAAGTGTGTGCTGATAAATGCCAGTGTATATCATTCAGCAGAGCCCGTCACCCTATCACGTTTACATACACTATGCTCAACACGGCTTTGGCTCTCACGACATGTGTCTGTGGTCTGGGGGTGCTACTCGACCAGAAGATGTCATTTCGCCCTCACATTGACAGCGTTGTTGCGAAGGGAAATCAGCTACTCGGTCTAATTACGCGGACCTGTAGCGAGTTTACCGATCCCATTTGCGTCAAGTCGATCTTCTGTGCCATCGTAAGGTCGTGCCTGGAGTACTGCTGTCCGATCTGGTGCCCGCTTGGCGTTGGTGACATCAATCGCCTCGAAGCCATTCAACGGAGACTCACCAGGTACGCGGTTCGACTCCTTCCATGGCAATCCCACCACGCTCGGCCCACCTACCATCAGCGGTGTCTGCTTCTCGGACTTGAACCACTCTGCTCTCGACACAAAAACGCCCAATGCCTTTTTATATTCCGGCTCCTTAACGGAGAGATCGATTCCCCGGCATTCCTAGCCAGCATCAATTTGTTCGCTCCCTGTCGGATTCTTAGATCTAATTTCCATCTCCGTGTACCGCGTACCCGCAACAACCATAGCCAGGGACACCCTATTATACGTATGTCCCTCGAGTTCAATGAAGTGTTAGATTTGTTCGATTTTAGTATGTCTACTTCCACGTTCAAGGAGAAATTGCGTCTACGTCACATTTAATGTTTGCTTATAACTAGAGGTTTATTTATATGCTCCTTAATTTCATTATCTGGTTACTTTAATTTTTAATTATCGGGTTGCATTAGACACGATGGCCCGTCGGTTATATATACGAAATAAAATATTATTATTATCAAACAGCAAGTGTTTCTCTTCCAACAGCACGCGCCATCGGTTGATCAAGCAGTTCGCCCAGCACGCACCATCAAGAATTGAAATATTCCCGAATAGCTCTGTGAATAAAAAACTGCACATTTAATGTCGGAATTTCCTGAAATTTTTTGATCGGCCTGCGCTCGCGGGAATGGTGGGCTCGTTGAGGAAAGAAAGGGTGGGAGCGAGGATTAACCAAAAACGCGGCATTGAGAATGAGGGGAGGTGTGCTCAGCGCTCACGCTGAGTCACCCAGGATGCTTGAAAAAAAAATTTTAACAAGCATCGATTTCAAGCATGCATGACGCACGACATTTTGTCAAGCGGGTAACGCCCGCTTGGTAAAGAGTAACTCATTTTGATGCCTCTCGCTACCCCTGGCCCTAGTTTTAAAGGAATCATGCGACACACTCGCACTCCACTACCCCATCCCATGGAAAAACGCTTCCACCATCGAGGTGTTGACCAAAATTTCGCTGTGTGCATGAGACACACACTCGCACTCCTCCAGCCCTCCATAGCCGATCGCTCCCACCGTTGCGAAGATGGGAGAATTTTTACTCTGAGCGTGAGATCCTGAAGCGCAAGAGATGACACTATGTGTAAAGACGATCATAATTCGATAAGGTCAAAATGCGTCGATTGTCGTTTCATCTATCTGGTAATGATGATTTCACTTCATCAAAATTTTAAACATTGACAACTAGGCTGATAACAATATTTGAAATGTAAATCAGAATAAAATCAATTTATTGGAAGTAAAATAAATTCCATTATACTTTATTTTGACCATATGATCAACACTGTAACATAGTGCTATTTACTTTGTGTTCTTCGCTCTCGCACTGTGTTGTGAACGTTCGAAACTCACTGCCAGAACAAATGAAAAGTTCATTTGGGAAGGATTGGTGCCGGAAGATGCAGCGAAAATTATTAAATGATAATAGAAAAGTGGTTAAGTCAATCGTGAAAGATGTCAACGCAGGCGTAAATGCAGTATGTTTTGTTACATGATCTACGGGTAAGTGCATGCATAAGAAGAAGAATCTTCCAAATGAGTTTGTATTCTAACAATCGTACTGCGTTTAATGTTCCTTTATTTTTCTGTTATTTTCCATCACACCTAGCTATTTCATAACGAAACCACCTGATAACCGATCAAAGAAGGTGAATCGGGCTTACAGAGTCGCCGTTTAATTTAAAATATCTTCGTGATTGGTAAGTTTTAAATAGTACTAGTTTTGTTCACCATTCTAATGCTCGATTTATCTTTCATTCCTCAGGAAAACGCATCAAACAGCAAGTGTTTTTCCTTCCAATAGCACGCACCATCGGCGGTGCAGCAGCTAACGTTTTGTTCGCCCAGCGCGCACCATCAAGAATTGATATTTTGCCAAACAGTACTGTGAATAAAAAACTGCACACTTAATGTCGGAATTTCCTGGAATTTTTTGGTCGGCCTACGTACGCGGGAATGGTAGGTCGGTTGATGAGAAAGAAAGAAAGGGTGGGAGCGAGGATTAACCAAAAACGCGGCATTGAGAATGAGGGGAGGTGCGCTCAGCGCTCACGCTGGGACACTCACGATGCTTGAAATAAAAGGCCGCGGGGCCATGCCCGTCCGGCAAAATGAGTGTATTTTTTGAGTTATTTGAGTACCGTCCCCCGTTAGCAGTTACTCTTGGAGGAATGAGTTACACCCTCGCGCGAGCCCTCCCCTTCCCCACCCGTAACGCACGGTGCGCTCTGCAGTTCTCAATGTGTTGTGTTCTTTCCAATCATGCTACCAACACATCAAAAGATATTTGTTTCTTTCGTTTCTCGTTTTCTTTCATGCATTGCCACGATCGCAAATACGCACTTATTCTAACAACAAACACAAACACGGTCATTTTTTATTTCATTAAAAACTTTATTGAAACATAAATTACACTTTCACAACACATTTAGAATCCTTCATACTCACGTATGGCGTCATACTGTAAAGTATCGGGTCGAGCCAGGCTGCGGGAAACTTGTCGACAATCTGCGTTGCCTCGGTTCAGCAAATTCTTACCTGTCGATGCCCGCACCGCATGTGCGTCTGTGCACACTGTTCACTTCACACTTTATCAAAACACACCGGTGCACGAGACTTATAACGAAATGCGCATCAACGCACAAACACTGCGCGCGGGACTTAGAACGAAACACGCACAACCATCTCCGACAAAGAGTCGCGCTGTACTGGTGGTTTTGTACGCGTAGGAGAGGGGACATACGGAGCGATGGTTCGATGCTGTAGTGTAAGCGAGACAACACGATGTGACGAGCAGCTCCAAGTTGAGCTCGCTGAAAGAAGACACACACACATTCACAGACGGCTCGTCAAAGCACGGTATTTGTATTGGTGTTAGTGAAGCGCGCGTGTAAAACAGAATGCGAACTCTCATCGCAGCGCGATTCTCCTTGCTTCCTCAAGCTTCCTCATACCCCTCGGCCTAAATCACTCAAAATTTGGGGTCTCATTGTTTGCGTGGGGGGCTGTGCCAGAGAACCGTGGTACCCGTTCGCGCCCCCTTTTTTAAGCCTACCACGCAAACAATGAGACCCCAAATTTTGAGTTATTCTGGCCGAGGGGTATGAGGAAGCTTGAGAAAGCAAGGAGAAACGCGCTGCGATGAGAGTTCGCATTCTGTTTTACACGCGCGCTTCACTAACACCAATACAAATACCGTGCTTTGACGAGCCGTCTGTGAATGTGTGTGTCTTCTTTCAGCGAGCTCAACAACTTCGAGCTGCTCGTCACATCGTGTTGTCTCGCTTACACTACAGCATCGAACCATCGCTCCGTATGTCCCCCCTCCTACGCGTACAAAACAACCAGTACAGCGCGACGCTTTGCCGGAGATGGTTGTGCGCGTTTCGTTCTAAGTCCCGCGCGCAGTGTTTGTGCGTTGGTGCGCATTTCGTGCGCTGGTGTGTTTTGATAAAGTGTGAAGTGAACAGTGTGTACAGACGCACATGCAGTGCGTGCATCGACAGGTAAGAATTTGCTGAACAGAGGCAACGCAGATTGTCGACAAGTTTCCCGCAGCCTGGCTCGACCCGGTACTTTACAGTATGACGCCATTCGTGAGTATGAAGGATTCTAAATGTGTTGTGAAAGTGTAATTTATGTTTCAATAAAGTATTTAATGTAACCAAAAATGACCGTGTTTGTGTTTGTTGTTAGAATAAGTGCGTATTTGCGATCGTGGCAATGAATGAAAGAAAACGAGAAACGAAAGAAACAAATATCTTTGGATGTGTTGGTAGCATGATTGGAAAGAACACAACACATTGAGAACTGCAGAGCGCACCGTGCGTTCCGGGTGGGGTGAGGGGGAAGGCTCGTTCTAGGGTGTAACTCATTCCTCTAAGAGTAACTGCTAACGGGGGACGGTACTCAAATCACTCAAAAAATACACTCATTTTGCCGGACGGGTAGGAAATCTTCCACCCAAACGACCAAAACGCGATGAATGGGTAAAACTATGGACCTGAGATGGGACCCTATCTCAGTACCCAAACTGGTACCCAAAGACAGACAATTTTGGACTTATTTTTTGAGAAAGAGCAAAAAACAGCAGGCAATTCGCTAGAACATGAAATCGGGAGAGTATATTTTAATGCTCGCGAATGAGTGCAAGCAGGTGCGGTATAGAAGATAGAGCAAAACAGCCCAGTTTTTGTTCAAGCTAGGTTCAAAATGTTTCCTTGGGAAGTGCCCTCACAATACAGGCACGTAATTTAGCCTTCAACCGGGCCCAGTGCTTCAGAACATGCATAACACACATCCTCCATTTTAGATACAGCTGCGGATGAACGTCGAAGGAGCAACGAATAGAAGGCAAAAATATCGTGAACATAGTTGTTGGGGATTTGGGGGTTAGATGTGATATGCACTTTTAATTGTCCGAACGCTGTATATGTTTGTGAGATGTTGTTAATTCACAAGTTTAATTCACTTTAGAACAGATTGGTCGGAACGCGACTTTCTGTGTCAGATGTCAAAACACGCCTGGTTGGTATGGAGATCAGAACACTACTTATCGGGTCAGAGTTCAGAACGCGACTTGTTGGTAAGGGGATTAGAACGCTACTGATCGGATCAGAGTTCAGAAAGTGACTGATTTTAAGCTGATAAGAATTCTCTCGGTAAGCGCGTAGCGCTCTCTCGTTTAGCAGAGCACGGCGACAACGATTAAGTTCCCTCTCTCTCTCTCCTTCTCTCTCTCTCTCTCTCTCTCTCTCGTGCGCACGTATGCTAAACGTAACATGGTTTCTTCGACAACAGTAGTTATCGTCAGGAAAACAATACCAGGATCACAGGAACTGCACTTATGGACACGGTTCGCGGCAAAGCGGCAAAGCCAAATTCACGCCTCTTGTCATTCCAATCCTCAGCAAGCAACACGCTTCGCTCATCTCATCAACAACTCCTTGGCACACACAAGTGGCACAGAACTCCAAGCAAAACCACCCAGCTTGGTAACACAAAAAAGTACACAATCGGCTATTTTCAGAGCCACCGATTCATTTATTAATAACATCTAAAAAAAATACAAAACACAACGTAGGGTTCCGTACCAAACAGACACAGCAATACTGGAATCAGTTAGAACGAAAACCGATGACAGGGATAAATTCCTGAATAAATTCGGAGCGTTAGCAGTAAACACACTTAGTCGCCAAAGAGATGATCTATCTTTCTTTTATGCTCCGGGGTTTCTACGAACGGACAAAAAAACAATTCGCCCCATTCGGAAAAGAAGATCGCATGTAGGAATTTTTCCATTGATCAGCAGGAAAAGTGTCGAACGTTGAAGGGATGGTAAGGCTCGACAATTCACGTTTCTCCAGATCCTTCTCCAGCTGTGGTGTTGTGTCTCACGCTCTATCTTAGCGTCTGGTAATCTGCTCGTAAGCATACGCTGCAACAGCCGAGACGATGGCCTTTGACCGTACTCTGGTGGAACGTACGCAAGTTGCTTGATTTCTTAGGCAGGGATGTGTAGTCGGAATGCTTGAGAGATCCGACGGGTTACCGGCTCTGATGATGTGTGGCTCACCGATTGCTGAGCACTTCCGTTCTGCAACATACTGTGGTAGGTTCGGCCGCGCTTCTCAAACCGTTTCGGTGAGTCAACGCGCGGAGCGCAGTGAAAGGGTGTGGAACGAGGAAGGGGATCGTACAGAACGCGACACCAAAATGTATACACATTCGTCGCGTATCGGTTACGTCAACCCGTTCACACTTACGCTAAGTTCGAAAAGAAGCACTTGCTACGTCAGCGGAATCGCGGACTGGATTGAACTTGCGCGTCGAGTTGATGACCGAAGCAGAATCAGACACCGTAGGAGAAGTTGGGTGGAACTAGTGCAAACGTGCACTTTACTTCGATGAGGGTAATGCTGATCGGTCAACTGACTGAACAGCTGATAACCAAAAGTGGTTATAAAATTGTGCAGAGCCTTCGGCGGAATCTGCAAATTGGTGAGATGCACCAGAACACGAGTAATCTATGTGTCTGTGGAATGTGAACTGACTTCGCCATCATTTCGAGCTTTATTCATAAGAAAGATGGTGTGAAAGTTGTGACACATTTGGCAACCAGATGTTTGTCAAATGTGAGCTTTCGTTTGGTGTTCCGGGTTTGGGTTTTTTACAGGGGGTTCTTAAATTATACCTAGCGTGCTTGTGTTTTATCAACTATCCGTGCATTGTGAATGTAGCAAACGTTTTCCTGTTTATGCCTGGTTTTTACGGAAGTTTAATTGTTTATCTGTGGCACGTTTTCCTTATTTATGTCCTGAGGTAAAACACGTTTACGTCGTCAGCATATGCGTGACCAGGTCATCCTGGCCACAGTAAATGCCTTCTAGTCTTGTGATGAGCGGTTGAAGGTAAAGGATGAAAAGGTGCATGGAAAGAGGGTCACCATGTCGGACAGAACATTGGATCGGGAAAGAAGGAGAGAGGTGACTATTAATGAGGATGCGGGATGCGGACCGCTCACCAAAAGTGCTTTTGAAAAGGAAATTCCTATTGACGCGATCAAAAGCATGCGAAATGTCAAAGGAGATGAGCTTACCACACTTTCGTTTCCTCTGCAGATCAATCTCTCTCTCCTTAACGGAAAGAACAGCTTGAAAAATGTTGCGTGGTTTATCACAACATTTTTGCGCTACCGAAATAATCTCCCACTTCCCGATGATGCCATCGAGTCTGTGTTTGACCATCCACGACAGAAGGTTGTAATCTACGTGATATAGGTCGAAATGCAGACATGGTAGTCCCAACTCCCCTTTTCTTAACTAGCATTATGACCCCGTCAACGAAACTTGGAGGAATCTCTCCTAAGAGAGCCTCATTGAGCACGAGCAGAAGCTCGCGCTGAATGGTGCTGAAGGCGCGGAGATAAAACTCTCTTGGTATTCCATCCGGGCCAGGGGACTTCCGCGAAGCTAATCTTTTAATTGCATCGAGAAGCTCACAACAAGTGATCTCGTCCATACAATTTTTTTGGCTTCGCAGTCCTCGGGAATAACGCGTGTGCTTGTGAATGTTATTTCTGTAGTCGTTGTGGATGTGTCGGTTGTTGTGTAAAGATTTCTGAAGAAGCCCTCAACATGAATATTTATATCTTTTAGCTCAGTTAAGGACGATCTGTCATCAACCGCCAGCTTGTCGATCACCGTTCGCCTCCTCCTTTGCTCCCATAACTGAAAGACCGACATGCTCTCTCCACATACGCGTGTTTCGTTAATGCGGGTGAAGTCCTCGGAAAAACGTCTCTGAAGGAGAAGCATTTGTCCTTTTTTACGATTTATATTCACTAGCTCGTTAGGGTCCGTCACATATCGATCATAGGCGGACTTCAACCCCCTGTAGAGGAGTTCATGATGCAAGCGAAAACTTTGGTACCGTTCATTCGCTTTTCGACGGAAAAACGACTTTATTTTAGGCTTCGCCAGCTCAACCCACCACTGCATCCACGAGCCGTAATTTCTACGCTGTCTGGTCCAATCGAATCGAATATTTCACTGAAGACTGGAGCGTTTGGACGTGTTTCTGCGTTGCTTCTGTGTGCTGTTTGTTTTTGGTGTGATTTTTGTTTGAAACCGTTTCGTGTTTGAGTTTTGTGGAGCTGTTCCTGTCGCAAATTTTGCTGTGTTGAGGCGTTTTTTCCCTGCATCGTACGAGAGTTTCTACGAGAACGCGTTCCTGTATTGTGTTTCTACGTGATAACTGTTTCATCAGCGACTGCGGTTCAGTGTTATTGACCCTGCTTAATACACTCAGAGAGTAATTCGCACCAGCTCATCAATCAGTGTCCTCTCCGGTCACTCTCACTGTTCGCCTAAGTGATCGATACTCTCTCTCTCTCTCATAATGGACTGTGCAATCTGCTCTACTACTATCAACAAAGATCCGGTTGTTTGTATTGGCAATCTTCCTTTTTCGGAGTGCAATTCTGCCTTTCATCCGGAATGTATCAAACTTGCCGCCACTTGTGTTAAGGAGGTGCACGCAATCGTAGTCTTTGCTGGATGTGCGAGAAATGCCGTGACTCGAGATCAGATTTTTTCTCATCAATTTCGTACTTGATGAATGCAATGAAAGATGAGATGAGAAATGCAATACGGAGTGAGTTTGATCAAAGCATATCTCAACTGGATCCAAATAGATTGATACCGCAAGAGCGTGAGAAAATCGCTCCTACTGTGAGTACCATTTCTCTCACCGATAAAACATTCCACACATCCACCGATACATCCTATGTCACCAACACCAACTCCTTTCAATCAGAACTCAGTACCACACTCACAATCGTGTATGCCCTCTAATAATGAACACACTAATCCAACACAAGCAATTCTTCACACCGGCACTGCCAATGATCACATCAACACAAACACCATACAATTCATTCCAGCACCTGAGCCAAAGGTTTGGATGTTTGTAACTAGGATTGCACTCACTGTAACTGAGGAGAACATGAAAATGTTCATACTACGAAGGTTAAAATGCACTGACTGTTCGGTTAAGTGTGTCATACCAAGAGGTCGCGTTACAAGCTCACTAAAGTATGTGTCCTTTAAAATCGGCATTCCATCGGAGTTTTGCGAACTCGCTTTCTCTCCTTCAACTTGGCCATGCGGATTTGTTTACCGCCAGTTTGAATTTCATCAACGCACACAGACACACTTCACACCAACACTCCCGTTATCTTGCTTTCCTGCTTCAAATAATTCAACTGCCGGAAGTTTCACAACTACTTCTTAGGCCGTGGGGCCACGGGGCTTTCTCAAGCTGAGAAAACGTTCTCAAGCACTCATTTAAGTTTCTCAAGCACTCAAAACTTGTTCTCAGACTCAAGCCCGTGGCCGTCGTCAGTTTTTCTCACTCTGAGAAACTGATATAGACACTCAAGCTTTATTTAGAGCTTTAAATAGAAAAACAGTTTTTAATCGCATATTTTTTTTAACGTTTTCAATTATAAACATTGAATACATTTTCCAAAGTGATTTCCGATAAACAAATAGCGCAATTCTCCATATTTCAGTTAGCCGATCGCTGCATCGTCAACTTTCTCAAAGATTCTCAAAGATTCTCAAAACCGATTTTGTTCCGATTCGACAAACGCTGAGAACGAGGATCTCTCAAAAGCACTCATGAGTGCTTGAGAAAATGAGCGTTGAGAATCCCCATGGCCCCGCGGCCTTACTCGATCTCTACCGCGGTTATACAAACAAACGCTGCATCAACAACAGAACCGCAAATAAATATTGCTGGCAACTCTTCCGGATCACCTTTTTTACACAAACAATAACGTGTCCGCGCCGACACGATGTATCATATTCATATTCATATTCATATTCATATTCATATTCATATTCATACTCATATTCATATTCATATTCATATTCATATTCATATTCATATTCATATTCATATTCATATTCATATTCATATTCATATTCATATTCATATTCATATTCATATTCATATTCATATTCATATTCATATTCATATTCATATTCATATTCATATTCATATTCATATTCATATTCATATTCATATTCATATTCATATTCATATTCATATTCATATTCATATTCATATTCATATTCATATTCATATTCATATTCATATTCATATTCATATTCATATTCATATTCATATTCATATTCATATTCATATTCATATTCATATTCATATTCATATTCATATTCATATTCATATTCATATTCATATTCATATTCATATTCATATTCATATTCATATTCATATTCATATTCATATTCATATTCATATTCATATTCATATTCATATTCATATTCATATTCATATTCATATTCATATTCATATTCATATTCATATTCATATTCATATTCATATTCATATTCATATTCATATTCATATTCATATTCATATTCATATTCATATTCATATTCATATTCATATTCATATTCATATTCATATTCATATTCATATTCATATTCATATTCATATTCATATTCATATTCATATTCATATTCATATTCATATTCATATTCATATTCATATTCATATTCATATTCATATTCATATTCATATTCATATTCATATTCATATTCATATTCATATTCATATTCATATTCATATTCATATTCATATTCATATTCATATTCATATTCATATTCATATTCATATTCATATTCATATTCATATTCATATTCATATTCATATTCATATTCATATTCATATTCATATTCATATTCATATTCATATTCATATTCATATTCATATTCATATTCATATTCATATTCATATTCATATTCATATTCATATTCATATTCATATTCATATTCATATTCATATTCATATTCATATTCATATTCATATTCATATTCATATTCATATTCATATTCATATTCATATTCATATTCATATTCATATTCATATTCATATTCATATTCATATTCATATTCATATTCATATTCATATTCATATTCATATTCATATTCATATTCATATTCATATTCATATTCATATTCATATTCATATTCATATTCATATTCATATTCATATTCATATTCATATTCATATTCATATTCATATTCATATTCATATTCATATTCATATTCATATTCATATTCATATTCATATTCATATTCATATTCATATTCATATTCATATTCATATTCATATTCATATTCATATTCATATTCATATTCATATTCATATTCATATTCATATTCATATTCATATTCATATTCATATTCATATTCATATTCATATTCATATTCATATTCATATTCATATTCATATTCATATTCATATTCATATTCATATTCATATTCATATTCATATTCATATTCATATTCATATTCATATTCATATTCATATTCATATTCATATTCATATTCATATTCATATTCATATTCATATTCATATTCATATTCATATTCATATTCATATTCATATTCATATTCATATTCATATTCATATTCATATTCATATTCATATTCATATTCATATTCATATTCATATTCATATTCATATTCATATTCATATTCATATTCATATTTATTTGTCTACCTTTTGGTTACACAAATACTTAAATAATACTTATTACCTATGTTCCTAACCTAACAAAAATTAACACAAATTATCAAAAATTTGAGAAAATTTTTTTTTAGAAAATTAGAATCTTAAATTTAAAAATTAAAAATTAAGGCAGCGCGGGATTATGGAGGGTTCTGATGCGGGATCGGAAAGAGGATAAGGGAAGGTTGAAATCAAACATAGAATATACACAGTTAAATCGACGAATTGCACGAAGAAGGGGGTCATTACGGCCCACTGCAGTTCGGCGGGAAGGGATCACTAGGGGAGGGCGGTTTCGAAGAACACGGTTAGGGGCGTAGAAAGGGATAGAAGAAAGAAGGGAAGGAGAATCAATATTACCAAGGAGTAATGCGGCAATAAAGGTGGACTGGGCATGGGAACGGCGGTTTTCCAATAGTTCCAGGCCAAGCTGCCGACACCTGTCCTCGTAAGGAGGTATGGGGGAGGACAATCTACCCAGGATTTTACATATAGCAAACCTGGTGAACGATCGCTGCACCCGCTCGATACGTTCCACGTGGGTTCGAGCTGTAGGGGACCAGACTACTGAGCAGTACTCCAAAATCGATCTGACCAGAGAGCAGAACAGAGTCTTCAGGCACATTGGGTCGGAGAAATCGCACGCAATTTTCTTTAGGAGACCCAATGTTTTCCGCGCCTGATTGACAACTGAGTCAATGTGGTGGCTGAAGGTGAGGCCTCTGTCAAGTAAGACACCGAGGTCTTTTACGACACAAACACGATTGACTTGCACAGAATTTAGGACGTACGAGTAAGTGATTGGAGACTGCGAACGACTAAACGAAATGACGTTACACTTATTAGGACATAATGTGAGGGAATTACTAGAACACCAAGACGAAAAACGATCAAGAATATTTTGTAGGGAAATGCAATCTCTAGGAGACGAAACTGGGAGAAAGATTTTGAGGTCGTCTGCGTAGCAGAGGAAACACTCAGGAGGGAGGGTGGTACGGACATCATTAATAAAAATTATGAACAGCAAAGGACTTAGAACACTACCTTGCGGTACGCCTGCACTACATGAAAAGGGAGTCGAAAACATATCATTAAATTTAACACTGTAGGAACGATCACATAGAAAAGAACGTAACCAAGATACAAAAAGATTATTGACGTCAAGTTGTGAAATTTTATTTAGAAGTAAGGAATGAGGAATACGATCAAATGCAGATTTGAAGTCAGTATAAATAGTATCAACTTGTTTAACTGACTCTAACTGGGATGATACGAAAGAGGTGAAGGACATAAGGTTAGTTGTTGTAGAACGGTTAGGAAAAAAGCCATGTTGCTGAGGGATAATAGTAGAAGAGGTGAGTTTAAACACATAGGTATGGATAATATGCTCAAATACCTTGGTTATTGCGCATTGTATTGAGATGCCACGGTAATTGGAAATGACAGACGGGTTACCTTTTTTGTGAATGGGAACTAGCCATGCTCGCTTCCACAATAAAGGGAATGAAGACGAGGACAAAGATAGGTTAAATAATTTTACCAATAGAGGGACGAATAGAAAAGGTGACTTTTTTAAAACCGAGGCTGGTATTCCATCCGGTCCAGGGGAGAAGGATGGCTTAAGTTTTTTAAGAGCTTCAGAGACTGTATTAATATTGACAATACCCTCAGCCCATGCGACGGAGTTTAAACCAGGCCATATGCCCTCAGACTCTGTCAAAGGTTAACTCTCCGGTCTAGACAGACCATTGGCGAAATGCTCAGCGAATAGGGAACAGGTGTCAGCAGCATTGTCCGTAGTGACCGAACCGAGCGACATGGAAGTAGGAAGGGAAGAGGGATTACGACGCTTCTTGGCATAAGACCAAAAAAGTTTAGGATTACGGTATAAAATGCATTGAAGCCTTCCAAGATACAACCTATAACTGGCCCGATTATAAATACGAAAAGCAGAAGCGGCATATTTGAAAACTCTACGATTATACTCAGAAGGAGTTGAACCGAGAGGGTTTAGAACGAGGACAACGTAAAGGGAGAGCTGCCTTAACAATATTACTAAATTGCTCCACCGCTACGTCCACAGTGGAGGGAGAATCGTTTCTAATTTCTAAAAAAATCCAATCAGAGTTGGTTATGATTTCCCTAAGTTTTTCTAAGTTCATTTTCCGAAAATTCAACTCAGATTTGTTATCTCTAACATTATTACCATTATGCGGTAAAGGAACATTTACTACGAATTCCAGAGGTTGGTGATAATGATCTAATTTAACAATAGGGTCAATACTACAAGAAACTGGTGAACATGAATATGTCACTAACTCATTAACAAAAACTAAATCTAGTTGCCTCCGAAAAATATTTACAACCCCTGAAAGTTGACGCGGATTGAATTCAGCTAATCCGTCTATAAAGTAGGATGAGGCAGGGTTAACGGCAAGCGGTGCGAAATAATCCTCATTTTGAGACCACGATAGTCCAGGTTGATTGAAATCACCGCATAAGACAAACAAATCCCTATCTTTCATGCGAGATTGTATTCAATGTGCAGCGACAAGAGCTTAGTGGAATAGGCAATGAGTACACCACCGCCGCGAGAGCAGTTACTGTTAGCGCTTGAACGATCACAACGATAGACGGTATACTTTCGGTCACAGAAGAGGGATGAAGGAATCGAAGCGTTCAACCATGTCTCAGTTAATATTATGACATCATAACTCGCAACTTCGAGAGAGATGAGAAGATCCGAAAGTTTGGTTTTGAGACCGCGAGTGTTTTGATAGTAAAATTATAACGGAGATTTAGAGTGCGAGTGTGTAAGTAGTGTTGCTATTGCTGCTGTGATGATCGAGGAGGTGACGTCGAGACTGCAGTGTTGTTGGTGGAGGCAGTAATGTTGTTGTTTGTTTCCATATGAATAGATACATCAGTGTTTGTGGTGACAGGTACGTGTGTATTTGTTGGTGCTGTAGTGGTAGTGGTCAGGAGATTTGCCGACAATGTAGAAATACTAGCAGTCCTACGATCCGTGAACTCTTTGAAGACAGTTCCGATCGGCCACGATGAGCATAATAATCCTTTCTCCTTATAATCCGACGACAAACCGACTTTAAACGAAGAGAAAGTCAGAGTGCGGACATCGCGGTTAAGTGGCACCAGCTTAAAAACGGTGACATCCTCGATGCCGATTTGCTCCTTGACGAAAGTCTCCACTTCTAAGATTGTGGCTGTCGGGCGGCAGCGCGACAGGTACAACCAGAATTTAGGCGTTTCTGGTGGTAGGAGCAATGTGGCATGAGCTGAAGTGGCGATGGGTGCGGTGCCATTTAGAAGCGGAGAGGTGGCGACAACGGACGGCGGAGAACGGTCCATTAAACGACGTTTTGCCGGGTTGCTAAGTTCGGTGGCTGGTGTTGACGAAAGAACTGGTGCTTTGGATGTCGATGTCTTGCGTTGAATGGTGAATGTAGAAGTGTGTGAAGCAGGACGAGTATCTGTGTGTTGATCGAGTGAGGATAGCATCGTGCGTTTTAGCGATTCCGCTGCAGCATCCATACGTGTTTGGAACTCAGCTGACAGCTGAGATTTGAGATCGGTGAGTGCCGCCGTTAGCTCAGCAATCATCACTGAGTGTCCGTTGCGGCGATTCTCCGAACAATTGTGGCAAAGCCACAGAATTTGAGAATCTTCTTTGACGAGATCCTTGACTGCGGCACTACTCACACTAAGACACGAACGATGAGCCCATCGCTTGCAGAAGCCGTCGCAAGTGTAAGTAAGTTCCTCGGATGACGAAGCACGGGCGCAGGTCAAACAGTGATCAGCCATGACGATTCAATAGGCTCACCGCGCCAAGGAGTATACACTTTATATCACTTATACAGGCTTCGAGCACTTAGGTATATGAACAGTTTATTGAGGCTTGCACAACTGATAATCAAAACACAGTGCAATGATAGAACCAGATCGGGATTTGCGAAAATAAGTGCACAAAACGCATATAACGCGGAGCGAAATGTAGTACGTGCTATCAGTGTGAGTGTAAGCGAAGGAATATGTAGATATGGAATATGTATCACTAAAGGATCCTTTCTATATTTTCTATCCAAATGCTAGAGGTTTACGCACAAAAAATACCGAATGCTTTACCAGTACAGCTATTTCCGAGTGGAATGTGATCGTTCTCACCGAAACCTGGCTCACCGATAGTTACCCATCTTCTCTATTGTTTGACAGCCACCGCTACAATACCTTCCGATTGGATCGCTCTGCCATAAATAGTGATAAATGTATTGGTGGAGGAGTTCTTATTGCCACGAATATCAAATATGCGGCTTCGCTGTGCACTACTAATACATCATCAATTGAGTGTCTTTGGGTGCGTGTAAAAGTTTTGGATGTTTCCCTAGTCATCGGCTCATTCTACCTCCCTCCTGACCAAGCTGCCAACCCCGATGTTATAAATATTTTCTGTTCTATGCTACATGAAACTAGGGAAAAATATAAAGACGATCATTTGATTATTCTCGGAGATTTCAATCAACCCTATCTTAAATGGATTACTCGGAACGATTTTCCTTCGCTTGACTTCAGTAGCTCCCGAATACATCCTACCTGCCAAATTCTCCTCGATGAAATTAATTTGGCCGGCCTTCAGCAAGTTAATTCAATCACCAATTGTAACAATACTATACTTGATTTAATTTTTGCGGATGACCAGACCGTTGAACGATTGAGCCCAACAGAACTGAGTTTAGAATCCATAGTTGAACCTGATCCACATCACCCTGCTCTACTTACCAGCTTCATGGTTCTGCAACAGAATTTGTTGTCTTCTGAGTCCCCAGAACGGAGAGGGAAACATTCGGGTGAAGATGACCTCTGCAAAGGTTTTGCAGAACATTTTGCTTTCGTGTACACATGCAATTCTTCGAAACCTCTCAACCTATCTTCAGCACTTTCCGCAATCAACGACGCAGTTGACTTATCCACATCTACTATCAGTAAAGATGAAGTCGATGCTGCCATATCGCAACTGAAGCTTTCGTATGCCTCTGGGCCGGACAACATTCCCAGTGCAATTCTTATTCACTGTAAGGCTGCTCTTTTGCCTATTCTGACTCATCTTTTCAACAAATCCTTACAGTCGAAATGCTTCCCGCAAATATGGAAATCTTTTCACATGTTTCCTGTCTTTAAAAAAGGAGACAAATCTGATATATGTAATTATCGCGGAATCTCTATGTTATGTGCTTGTAGTAAGCTGTTTGAAAAAGACATGTTCCGCCACATGTCCTACGCATTCCTGCCTGTTATATATGTTATGCAACACGGCTTCATGCCTAAACGTTCGATTGAAACTAACCTGCTACATTTGCTTCAATTTTGCTACTCCAATATTGACAAGGGCCTCCAGGTTGATGTCATTTATACCGACTTCTGCGCTGCATTTGACAAGGTCAACCACTACTTATTGCTTGCTAAATTATTAAAATATGGTGTACACTCAAATTTTTAGCATGGTTAGAAAGCTACCTAATGAACCGTTGCATTAATGTAAAAATTGGAAAAACTTTTTCTGACCCTTTCTGTAACTTTTCTGGTGTTCCACAAGGAAGCATATTAGGGCCATTATTATTTATTATATTTATTAACGATATTGTGTTTGCTGTTCCCAACGTCAATGTTTTACTATATGCAGACGATCTTAAGATGTTCCTTGCTGTTGAAAATTCAAATCACTGCGAAATACTTCAAGATTCCATAAACCGTTTTTTGACGTGGTGCCATGATAACGAAATGTTTGTGAAGGTACAAAAATTAAACTGCATTACTTTCTCTAAGAAAAGGATTCCAATAACTTTTAATTACAAAATAGGTCAAGACAGTGTGCCGCGGTCATCTGTAGTTCGTGATTTAGGAATAATGTTAGACAGTAAACTTATATTATCGTGCCATTTCCACACAATCGTCTCAAAAGCATTAAATATGTTAGGTTTTATTCTACGTGCTTCTTCCGACTCTAAAGATCCTTTCTGTCTTAAATCGTTATACTGTGCCCTAGTCCGTCCTATACTAGAATTTACTTGCGTTGTTTGGTGTCCAAACCAAGAGACCTATATAGACGTAATAGAAAAAGGTCAGATAAAGGTGACACGCGCTATGTTTTATCGTCTTCCTTGGTCAAACCAAATGCCTCGCCCCCCCCCCCCCCCCCCCCCCCCCCCGTACCTCGCGTCTTTCGTATGTCGATCCCAGAATATTACAAATACATTCCGTACGGATCGTTCTGCAACAAACAGTAACAAATGTAGAGGTGGTGGTGTCCTCGTTGCGATCAATGCAAATTACGCTTCCTCTCTGCGACAAACACATCTACAATTGAATGCCTTTGGGTTCGAGTAAAAGTTCTTAATGTTTCGTTAAACATCGGATCATTTTATTTGCCTCCTGACCAATCAGCCAACATGGACACCATACATACATTCTGTAATTCGTTGCACTCAACAAGAGAGAAATATAAGAATGACTTTTTTATTCTGTTCGGGGACTTCAATCAACCTAATCTTAAGTGGGATATTAACGGAAATTTTCCGACACTAAATCTTATGCTCACCCGGCTATCCCCTACCAGTCAAGCTCTATTCGATTAACTATGCTTTGAAGGTCTTCGTCAACTTAACACTGTTCTAAACCACAATAACAATATGTTAGATCTAGTGTTTGCGGACGACTAAGTTGCTGATTACATGAGGCCAATCGAATTATGCATCGAAAATATTGTTGTACCTGACGGACATCATCCAGCTTTACTTACATACTTCACGCTCCCACAATGCAGTGTACCGTCATCTCAACCCCACGTCACGTCACGTCAAGCAGATTTCAATTTTAGACGAACTAATTTCACTGATCTCGTTTCTGCACTTAACCAAGTCAACTGGGACTCTATCACTGATTACGACGACATCACCGACAGTGTGGCTGAATTTTCTTCTCAAAAAAAGGAATTGTTTGATCAATTTATCCTACGGTTTAATGTTCGTGCTCATCCACCATGAACCAATTCTGCACTACGTTTGGCCAAACGTCGAAGATCACGGGCCCTTAAAAAAACTGCATCGATTAAAAAACAGCACTAATCAAATAAATTTTGCTCGCGCCTCAAAAATATATAAGCAGCTGAATCGAACCGTCTACGCCAACTACGTCAGGAAAATTGAAATCAATATCAAAAGACATCCCACATCATTCTGGAAATTTTGCTAAAGATAAGGAATCCTGTGGACGACTTCCTTCCTCGATGCAGTTCGAGGGAAACACCATTACCGGATATAAAGAGTTTTGCAATGCATTTGCCTCTGTGTACACCAACAATTCATCGGTACCGTCTAACTTAACATCGGCTTTATCCTTCATTAATGATGAGGTTAATTTATGCACACCACTAATCAACGATGATGAGGTGGAATCTGCTATTTCGTTGTTGAAGCTTTCCTACGCACCTGGGCCTGACAATATTCCCAGCGCAATTCTCATTAACTGCAAGGCTGCTCTCATTCCCATACTGACCAAATTATTCAACAAATCCTTGCAATCGAAATGCTTTCCGCGTCTTTTGAAAAGGTCAACCACTTTCTATTGCTATCTAAATTATCAAAGTATGGTGTTCACACAAATGTTGTTGAGTGGTCAAGAAGTTATTTAACTGATTGTTGCATTAACGTTAAGATAGGAACTACCCTACGGACAAAGAGCGGGTAATTTTTATCATGGTGTGCGTAAAAGCCTAGAGTTAAGCCGATGGAAGATTTCCTAGGCTTAAAAAAGGGGGCGGGAACGGGTACCACGGTTCTCTCCCGCTCCCATATAAAATACACGGTGCGCTCTCTCAATGCTCGCGCCCATGCGCGAGCATCCTTTCGTGTGCATGTGTTTGTTTCTTTCGTGTTGCGCTGTGTGCGTTTCTTTCGTTCAGCGATCGCTCACACTCGCTGCGTATTTTTTTGTTATCTAAAGCTAAACAAAAACACGCGTAGATTTTTTTTTTCATCACTTTATTGAAACATTTACATTTTAACTTTACACGATTTCACACATTTACGTAAGTTGATACACAATATTTGACTGAAATAAAATTGATCGCTCCATCAATGCAAACGTTGAAATGGCCGAATATCTGCGTAGATCCTTTTGTACACGTTGATTACTGTAAAAAGGTACGAAATGAAGCTGCGCGATGTACATAACATGCATTACGAATCATTCGCGCAGCTTCATTTGAATTCGCACAACACTTGAACACTTGAACACTTTACAAAATCATAACACCAATCGTCCAGGACTTAGGCTGACGCACGTGCGGCCGCTCGCTGCCGATCCTTGAGCTGTACTGACCATTTCATGTGGTAGCAAGAACGAGAGCACACAGAGGAACTTTCGGTGCAGCAGTACAAGCGAGACACCAACATCAGCACAGCGCTGCGAGCAGATCAAACTGAGCGCGCAGACTGAAAGTGAACGCACACATTTCCACATGTGTAACTGTGTTAGTGTCAAAACAGTGTCGAAACCAAAACGCGCTCTCGCCTCCGTGTATTTCACACCGATTCTCCGCTTAACTCTAGGTTTTTACACACACCATGATAAAATATCCCGCTCGTTGTTTGTAGGGTAGTTTATCTGCCACATTCCATAATTTATCTGGTGTTCCTCAAGGGAGTATATTAGGACCTTTACTATTTACTATATTTAATAACGATGTCGTGTTTGCTATTCCTCATGTTAAATTGTTATTATATGCTGACGATCTAAAAATGTTCCTACCTGTTAAATATTCTGACGACTGTGAAATGTTACAAGACTCCTTAAACTATTTTTCTGCATGGTGTTTTAACATTGAGCCGGTCTCGTAGTACAGTCGTCAACTCATAGCGTGCAAACAGACGGCGTCCACGGGCCTTATACCACGAACGTACCCGAAAGGTATGCATGCTTCACCCATCACCCAGATAGCAAAGCCGAAGGCCTTTGTATGGGAGCCATCGCGCTGATCAAGGCTCACTTTTTCGCGCGCATGAAGCAAAATGTGCGCGAAGGCGAAAAAACCCGAAAGCGCTTCGTGTGGCCCTCTCTCGTGTTTCTAGTTTTATTCTCTCTCGCATGTCATCACTTTCTCACAGTTTTTCGGATTGAAATGAGAATTCACTCTCTTGATTTGGTTGCGGCAGCCTAGCTGCTTCACACTCTTTATTCTCTTCTTTTTGCACTTCCCACAAGAGGATTCACACATGTGTTCTCACATACTTACATACACACACACAGTGGTTGGAAGCCTGATGCGGCTGTTTCCAATTCTGTCTTTTCTTCTTCCCTCTTCACACCGCGCTGGAGCCCGTGGTGGTGCGCGTGTTCAGCCAGCTTGGTTCAGGAAAGGTGTCATCAGATTTGGCGCGCCTCAACCGCGGTGTTGTATGAAGGCTGTTGATGAAAATACACAATTAATAGACACACTTTGTTAAAAAGATTAAACTTCATTTAAAGATGTGACAAACTTACCTTTGTGCTTGAGGATCAATTGAAACTTGAACGCCTGTGCACACAGTGTCACACTTTTTAAGTAGTTTGAGGAACAGCTAGCGGTAGCAGCACACATCTGAAACTTGTAATGTGCAAAACATTGCATAGTAGAATAATATTAGAATTAGAATAAATGTCACATAGCACTAGACACTTAGAAAAGGACACTTACCCAAACAATTAGATGATAAAAATTCGTCCTCCGATGAAGCAGAAAGAACACCGCGGATGGCGCAGTATGGAAAGTGTTTCACGCAGGAAAAATAGTTCACGCAGCACACAAACACACACTCTCACATCCACGGTTCAGAGCACACTGAAGTCGCTCTTTGGCTTGGATGGAAAAGAGCAAACACTCTGATGAGTGCAATGGAAGAAAATGACGTATGTTCAACAGGGATGGGTAGAATCAAACACACGAAGTGTGCAGGAGAATTCTCTTCGTGTGGCAAGAGAGAATTGACTAACACCCTGATGAGCGAGAACGCAACAAACGTTGTAGAATGTAGAAACGGGATAGAAATAGTAAGCGAAGGCAGTTTGTGGACATGAGGGGGTTGAAACTGGGAGAAAAAAGCTTCGGTTGCTACTTGGGCAGGATCTAAAGGCAAGGACAATGCAAAAGAGACACAGAAAACTTTCCTCACGGCTACACATGTCCTCTAGAAACGTTGTCTATGAGTCTCGCTCGGTATCACAGCGGCATACGGCAGGTAAGCAGTACAAATGCTGCTACCTGATACGCACACATGTTTATCGAACACAACTATTCGGTTCGGCTCGGTAAACTTCGCGAGGATGCCGGAACAAAAGGGGGCAGACTTTTTCATGATTTTGTATGACTTCGGCTGTTTTGGACTACGCGTGTAGGCGCCCGCATACGACGTAACAACATGCCCGTCATGGGTTCAATCCCCAAATAGACCACGCTGCCATATGTAGGACTGATTATCCTGCTATGGGGGGGGGGGGGGGGGGGGGGGGGTGGAATCAATTAGTCACTGAAAGCCAAGCCCACAAGTGGGTACAGGCAGGCCTTGACCGACATCGGTTGTTGAGCCAAAGAAAAAAAAAAGTTTTAACAATGAAGTGTTACTTAATGTTAGCAAATGTAGTTGTATAACATTCGCAAAGAAAAAAAATCTTTTTATTTATAACTGCAAAATCAATGAAGACAGCGTTCCACGTTTTTCTCAGGTTCGGGACTTAGGAGTTATTTCAGACTGTAAGCTTAGTTTATCAAGCCATTATCAAACTATCGTCACTAAAGCTCTTAAACTATTAGGATTTGTCTTACGTGTCTCGGCCGACTTTAAAAATCTTTTCAGTTTAAAAACATTATACTGTTCTTTAGTCCGTCCCATCCTGGAATTTGCCAGTGTAGTTTGGTGTCCCCATCAGATTACATACATAGATAAAATTGAAAAAATCAGAAAAAATCACACGTGTTATGTTTCATCGTCTTCCCTGGTCAAACCAAATTCCACGTCCTTCGTATAATGTTCGGTGTTTTTTATTTGGCTTAGAGATTTTACGGCATAGGAGAAGTACTGCTCAGATAACTTTTATGCATAAATTGTTAATTGGAGATTTTTATGCACCTGACATTTTAAATTTTATTTGCTTTTCTAGGCAATTTCTAGTTCTAGGGCCATGCTTTAAACATGCACACTGTAAGCATTTAGTTATTTAGGCATACTGCCCGATTTCCTTGATTAAAATAAATAAATAAATAAATAAATATTTATATATAAAAAAATATAAATAAAAACAATATCACTTGCATCCAAACTCCTCCAGGTTCGCGTCAGTTAATATATGTGGCCTCAGTTGCCAATAACCATTAGTGTGCGAACGGCTCGGCGGGATAGGAAGGCAAACACGAACGGTAAGCGCCTTGTGATCGGAAAAGGACAAGACATGCATACTGGTCGCTCTTAACTGTGTTTTAAGTGAAGAGGAGACATAACAACGATCGATACGTGAACCCGAACCACTTGTGACATAAAAAAAAACTCCACTGAGTTACCTCTGAGAAGCTCCCAGCTGTCACACATGCCCATGTTGCTTAAGGCGTTTTGCAAAGAAAGGCTAAAAATGTTCGCGCCCGTCACATCTTTCGGCTGCAACACGCAGTTAAAGTCACCCGCGATAATAACATGGTCACATGCATTCCGCAAATAGAAAGGTAACGTTCGCTCGAAGTTCTCGAGCCAACTTCAAATCAGACGAGAGTTTAAGCTGCGTTCGATATGGGGAAATTTTAAATGTTGCTGTAAGGTGATCACCGTACCCCTCCCCGTAACATCAACATTGCAAATTGTGTTATACCCAGGAAGCAATAGATCTGAATTCCATAATTCATGCAGAAATATGATGTCCAGGTCCATCGTTCTAATAAATGTGATGAGGGCTTCCAGCTTTGTCGCGTTAGAAATATTAGTTGCGTTATATTATAGCTACTACCAAGATTACTACTTACCGGGTCAGGATCCATCGCAACAAAACTTAATTAAGCTGTAGTGAAGTTGTGAGTTTTTTTGGCGGTCGACCAGGCTTACGCTTGGTCGCGCTCATAACACTAATTGTTGACGAAAATGAGACGTCACTCTCATTATCCGTTTCCGGATTTTGCTTGCTTTTTACCGCAAGCGGTTCGTCGTGGAAAGAGATGGCAAAGGATGTGGAAGGGATTGCGAGCGGCTCTTTGAAAATGAAGGCACCTGAAAGCGCCCGGCATTCCACACTCATGGGCTCAGATGCAGCCGCATCGTTAGCATCAGTGGCATCATCCGTAGCAGCGGCACCATCGGCAACGGCAGCGGAAACGGCGGCATCGATAGTAGCGGCAGCGGCAGCATCATTGGCAGCAGGAGCAGTAAAAGTAGGAGCATCGTCATCAGAAGTGTCAACTACAGCAGGAGCAGCAGCGGCAATGTAATTTTCTACATGCGATTCGACGGCAACAATGGCAGCACTCATCTTCTCCTCGGATCAACAACCACCACTGGCTTTCACGCTCCGCTTCGGACCCGAAGGCGAATCGAGAGTTAGCGGCTCAATCGGGATCATAAGCCGATTAGCCACTTTCGATGCAGTGCTCGCTGGTGGCCTAATAGTGGTTGCAAGGGAAGTGATTTTGGCCTTCCCTTTGCGCCGTCCCGTGGTGTTCGCATCTGATGTTTATGCTGGTGCTTGCTTAACGGTACTTGCGTACGATTTTGCCGCACCGCTGTTGAGGAGCTGACCTACACGGTCTTGGAAGCAGCTAATACCGTGATGCAAAGCTTCATTGCAGTGACGGCAAGTTTACTGCTGTCCGCGGTACAAAACACCGGTCATCTCCCCACACACAGTGATGAAGGAAGGGATGGGTTTCGCCAGCTTCATGCGCACTATGCGCACACCCGACGGAATCCCGGCAAGCCGCGCTTCGGCTCCCCAAACACCGGGCACAATAGTGAACACTTCACCGAAGCGGTTCAACTCAGCGGAAACGTTTTCGTCGGGGATTCCTGGGGGAAGATCACGAATTTTCGCCTCCGTCGCACCATCCACCATCTCGACCGGAATCGGATACTGCTTTCCCTCGTGCGTGATGCAGTGCTTCCCCGAATGCTCCTTCACTATGCTTTTCGCACGTTCAAGCGTTGGCATTGTGACGTAGACGGCACTTTGCGCAGTGTTGCGTTGCACCATCTTCACATCCACACTCGTTTCTAGCACTTCAAAAAGGAAGTTCACGGTTTCTTCTAGGGTGGGTCGCTTAGGAGCAACCAAATAATCAGGAAGGAAGGTGTTCCTTCCATATCTTTCGATCGTAAACATTATGGCTTGGAATTCAAAACAAAAACACGTCCTCTCTCGTTGACGTTTACAAGCGAACTGGTTGAAAAAAATCTAAATTACCTTGTTTTTATTGATTTTATAACTAAGACCACAATAGGAACATGCCTATTTTGCCTATTATAGGTACAATGGCGCTATCGTAAAAAAACACTCAAAAATGCAAAAAATATGGTCAAAAGGCACATAATTTTAATAAAACAACAACATTACATAACAGGTATGTTAAAACAAGAAGCTAACAGAAATATGAGTTTCGTTATGCAATCCTAAGGATTTTGAAAACATGTTGAAACATTTCACAAAATAATGTTTTTTTCGGTCACTATGTAACAAAATGGCCCCATTTAACTTTTTAATCGTTTGTTAAAGGCCAGAGATCATTTCACACTAACCTAAATAACTAAATTACTTTTAATGTATTGTATATAACGCATTTTAGTGCAATGCCACGACTAATGGTACTGCCACCACTATAGGTACGTTTACCATAATCAACAGTAACTGGGGCGAGGTAAATGTTGCTCTGATGAGAAAGGAGTTTTGATAAAAAGAATGAGAGCAAAGGGTAAAACATATAAAGATGTTGGCGCAACGCGAATGATTAGAATTAAACCCGCTTGGAAACACAACAGCACAAGTGTCATTTGCGCACAGACGAAGAAACGGGAAGCGGGTGTCAAAAAAACACATGGTAATATGGCAGTAATATGCCCGTCATGGGTTCAATCCCCAAATAGACCGCGCCGCCATACGTAGGACTGACTATCCTGCTATGGGGGGAATCAATTAGTCACTGAAAGCCAAGCCCACAAGTGGGTACAGGCAGGTCTTGACCGACATCGGTTGTTGAGCCAAAGAAGAAGAAGAATATGATAGCAGCTATTAAAGGCCTCAAAAATTTCAACAGCAAAAAAACCTAGCACCATCAATTGAGATATCTCATCATTTTGGTCCTTCGAATCGCGGATCGACGATTGATCATCATTTGGTTCTGCGAGCAACGAATTGTGGTCATTCGGAGAATGTGAACAAACGAAATGGCAGAGGCACGTAAGGTAAAGTAGCTGCGTATCCAGCAAATGGCCACGCAACTCTCTATATAGGCATTTCATACATTTTCCAAGTCATACAACAAAGAAACGCAAAACCCGGAGGCAATTATTTGCTAACAAAACTTACAAAAACAATATGTAAAATTCATTGACCTGCAAGATAAACTGTAGCTCCTGGATGAAGGCAATGAAGAGGAGCATCTTGCGTTTCGACAAACCAAGTGAGTGCCAGCATCTAACATCAAGCTACCGGACATGAAGCTTTCCGTCTTCGATGTCAAGCCACAAAATTGGTCTAGCTTTAATTTGATCTTGGTCGTGATGGTCGATAGTGCGGAGCTGTGTTCAGGCGTACAAAAGTTGTATTACCTGCGTACATCGCTATCCGGCCCAGCACTCCAGCTAATACAAAGCGTTCCAATCAGCGAAGAAAAGCACTGAGTGAAGATGTTGAAGTCGAAGCAATCCGAAACAGTGTTGAAAACAGCCGACATGCGGAACATAGGGTCAGACCGACCAGCGCTGGAACGAGGTTGAGCGAGCCGTAGGGTCTCTCTAAACCTAAGTGTTCGGGATGGTGCATAGACATTGTGTAGCATGCATATGCTATACTCAGTGTTGGGAGCCTGTGTTTACCACGAAATATGTGCAACTCATAGGTGACAGTTGCTGCTCACCTTGATGACGTGTGTACCGGGATGCTGGAGAGCGAACTGAGAAACGCTCTCTCCTGTACCGACCGTCGACGAGACAGTATCGCTTCCTTACCGTTTTTTATATATCGTGTTGTTTATTTATATTGTACTAATATTTTAATGTGTTACTAATAGAAATATACGTTTAAAACCAAAGAACACAAAACTCAATTTACATTATTCTCATTACACTGAAAAAACAGAAATTGTCAACACACAATAACAACCTTCAGTCAGGAAATGTAAATCAGCATAAAAACTCTTATCCCAAAACACTTAAAAAACATGCAAGCCACACACTAACTTTCAAAGGCGAGAAAAACATTACTCAGCACAAAACCCGTTAGTACGCACTTGAAACGTAAAACTATAACATTGCATAATAGCAACCAACAATTCATCAATAATCAAATAGGAGACAACGTACCTTCGTGTATACAAATGGAACCGTTACCCGCAAGCGTAGAAACAAAACACCGCATAAGCACAAACACCCAGAACTTACCTTACAGAATAATCGCAACCATATGTAAACCCAAAAACTGATCTTCAGCATAATTGACACAAAACAGAAAGAAAAAGTAAATCCAAAATCTAACTGAAGAGAAATGCACTGTGTAAATAAAGATGCAAGATAAGACCGAGGACTGCTCAGTTACGCACAGTATGCACAGTGACACGGTTCAGTGGAGCCGTTTAGGTCTTATCGTAATTCGCACAAACAACACAAATGTGTTAAATTAATTCATTGTGTCCACTCGTTACCTGGAGCCCCGGTAGCTCCCAGTGAACATCCGAAACTCTGCTTTGTTCTGACAAATCGACCCCGCGAGTGATGTTTAATTTTGGAAAGACAGGTGAACACGATTTAGTTGCGCCATTGTTAGCGTAGAGCAGATCAAGCATGCGCCCGAGCGAGTTATTCATGTGATATAGTTGCACTAATCCATTAAATTTAAATCCATCCACAAAGGTGTTGTTGGCCAATGAGCGCGCAGTTGGTTCATAGTGCATGATTGATGAGTATGCTGGCGAGGACGATGGATCAGCTGTGGACCAGCTTATGCTAGGCTGATTTAAATCGCCAATAACAAACAGCAGATCCGAAGGCTTCAATGTAAGAGTCAAGCTGCTGATACAATCATGTAGAGAGTGAAAAGTCGATATCTCAGAGCTAAGCTGCGGGAGGATGTATACTACCATGACGTACAGATAAGCGTTATTGCAGGCAACGCACACATAAATATAGTCGAGAGACCGATCGCGGGAAGGTAATTCTATTGAATGGTATGTGTTAATTATTAGTAACGACCGATTCGTGCGCAAGGAGTTGTTCCCAGTAATTATCGATAGAGGGCGACACGACTCGCGTTTAGTGTGGTCAACGTTCAACATTGTTCGGTCCGAGTATTCCCGAACGCTTACGATCGAAGCTGCAGGAGAGAACAAAGTTCACTATTTCTCCTAAGCCCGAGACAAGCGACGGATTTATAGCTTCGCAAATAAAAATATAAGCATCGATATTTAATCGCTTCGAAACGCTTGATTTAATAAAAACCATTTACTTCGGCTGAAAGAAAGGATCCTGTTGCAGTGTGCAACATTCTAAAAATCATAGCTCGTTCTATAATCATTAAACTCTTTCTTACTTACACACGTTGCCTGTCTAGAAAGTTTCCTGAGGCAATTCGGAATCACTATGCTGGAGTTAAAGATAAAAAAATAGATTAAGTGAAGAAATGTGTAGTGATAATAGTTTGTGTGTGTGCTTACACTAGAGCTACGGATTAAGGACATTGTGTCGTTTTCTTATACATCTCACCCGTTACCGGCGATGTAATAGTTCCTGAGGAAATTCGGAATAAGGCCGTGCTGAAGTGAAGTAAATTAGAAGAAGTGGCACTAAAAGGAACCACATTCGTAGTGTTGTAGAAGCATACTTAAAATATTTACACTTTGTTCTTTTAATGAAGTATATTTATCATTTGTATTAATTTTAGTGAGAATAATAATGCTACTCATGGCAATTTGCTCAGCGAGAAGTGAACCGTCATTCTGGTCCACAAAGAAAAGCAACAAGACAGTGTTGAACGTTGACCACACTAAACGCGGGCCGTGTCGCCCTCTATCGATAATTACTGGGAACAACACCTTGCGAGCAAATCAGTCGTTAATAATAATTAACAGTATACGTTAGAAACGGCTAGCAAAACACCACTACCGCGAGTGCGAGAGTCGCTGAAAGAGCGATCACAGCGGTAAACAGAGAAGTTGTTGTTGAAAAGAAAAGCAGATGGTATGTTGTCAACAAGTCAAGTCTCCGTGAGAGCGATGAGATCGAGATCAGCCTCCGATACAGCTAGATGAAACTCATTTGCTTTAATACGCAAACCTCTAACATTTTGATAATAGCAGCTTAAATACTCAGCGGTAGCGTTGTCATTGTGGCGATTGGATAAAGCGAGTATACGGTAAGTTAATTAAGCTGCGTTGTCAGAGCATGAGCCTTGGCGTGTTTGTTGCATGTAATGAGCGGAACTTCGTCTAGTTGAGAAAAAACGATCGATTGTAGACTGGTACAGGTGCGGAGATGAAGCGCGGTGGTTTTGGGACGGTCCAGAAAGAAGTGTTGAGTTCGGTGCTCCCAAGGTATCATTCACCGGGGGGTGATACTGTTATGATAATGTTGGTTCAGGACCACGTGGAGTAGACGTGTGTGCGGCTAAACGGTGAGTCGTTGTTGGTGTGCGTGTGGTGTAGCGGTGATCAGAACTAGTTGCTGGTGTGCGCGTTGTAAAGCGGTTTCGGGTGGCTATAGGAGATGAGGTTTGGTGGTCGTGTTGACGGGATGGAAAAAACTCACGTGCACCGATACCGACGGGCCAGGTGGATGGTGTGAGTGCTGTGTCTCGAAGGATGGCCGGGACTATCACTTTGAACGAAAGCCAATTCATGCTGTCCACAATAACTCCTCTTCTTAGCAGGCAATATGCTGTAACGTCCTCGGTGGCTAAGCGACGCTTTACAGATGCGACCACTTGTTCCACAGTGACGGCTGTTGATAAGCGGGATAGGCGGATCCAGATGCTATCTGTGAATGTCTCACGAGGTGCAGTTTGAAGCGGTGATGATAATGGATCGGTTCCCACCAATTAATGCAATAGTAAAGGTGCCGGCTGGACGGCAATCGTGGTATTGGTGTATGCATTTGGCGATGACGCGGCACAAAGGATGTTACCGCGATTGTTTACAATTTTTCAACACCATGCATGCATGCCGTGCATCACCATGCACCATGCCGTGCATCATTAACACCAGGAGATGCCGAATCCTCGATTACGCGCCTCCGCTTTCTACCAGTAGCCGATCGTAGGTCAGGATTCCGAGTGGATGCAGTTTGAAGGAGGGTAAAACCATTGCGAACTTGGGCGACAATAGGCTCAACGAGCTTGCCTATAGCTGCTACGGCTGAGGTGAGAGCGGTTTGGAAACCGACCTGGGCGCCTATTTCTTTTACCGAACGGCAGCGTGGATTTTTAAGAATGTGAGTGCAGCCAATGCAGCCAATCCAGTACAGGTTGACATCGGACAATACCGCGTCAATTAACTCGGGGGAAATTTGCAACAGCCGTGGTGGAACGTAACGTCACAATGTGCACAGCTGATGATGCAGCCGGTGGTACAGTATCGGACAGAAAGATAGGGCATTGGTTTTTTAACGCACCGTGCACCCGTTGGGCCAAGTTTATGTGTGGTTTGTATGTGTGTGTGTGTGTGTGTGTTTTTGTGTGTGTGTGTGTGTGTGTGTGTGTGTGTGTGTGTGTGTGTGTGTGTGTGTGTGTGTGTGTGTGTGTGTGTGTGTGTATGTGTGTGTGCATGTGTGTGTGTGTGTGTGTGGATGTATGTTTGAATGTGTATTGATGTGTGTGTTTGTTTCACAAGTAGGTCGTTTCGGATAGATTTGTAAGTAGTTTTTTTGTGTTTTGGGTTAGGTTTTTGGTGTGATAAGCAGGACCACCGCCCTCGCGATCAGTGTGTTTTCGATATATTAACAATGTTACGGTCTTCTTTCGCCGTGGTCTTCTGAGGACGTCCGGTTGACTTGCGCGTTTCGGTTGTCCAAGCGCGTTTTGGTTGTCTAAGCACGTTTCGGTTGTCCGAAGCGCGTTTGCCACAAAAGTGCGCGATCGTTCCATTACGAACTCGATCCTTTTGCGCTTAATGCCAGCAGCCGCCATTCGCTTTTACATATGGCGCTGATGATCGATACAACGTTTACCTCGACCCATTGTTACTAACATTGCTTGCTTGGACCGTCAAGAACGCGCTGGTTAAAAACTTGGACACGGCTGATCCCGTGTTCTGCCTGCGTTCTACTTCTATACGCGATGAATTACATCGTTGTCGAGCAGCGAAAACATCGCATGGATAAAAACTATCAACGAGTACGCGAGTAAGCGTCTTCCCTTCAAAATCGAGAACAGAATACTGCCGCGCTAATGAAACAAAACGCCCATTGAAAAGAATAACTGCGTGCCAGCTCAATGCACGCACAAAGTTTACCATTCGCACACAACGTGCAACGCAGAGATGCACGCAGGCCTTTCAATGGCGTGCACTGGAGAAACACCTGTGAGGGAATGCCGAGTTCATTGCTATTGTGCGCGTGTCCATTTCGCACCGGTGTCGCATTCACATTCATGAAACAGCACACCTGCGTTTTCGTCCGAGGAACAAGCGCTGCTGTCGATGCAAACTTTAGTTTTTATCCAAGTGTAAACGCACAATGTTTCACATGATAACACACATAATAAGAATAATTTCAACGCAATATGACATCATGGCAAGCTATGTTTTTCAGACACAAACCCGCGCACTTGCAAATACACATTAAAAAGCACACTCTCTTTCTACTACTACACACACACACACATGCACACACATGCACACACACACACACACACACACACACACACACACACACACACACACACACACACACACACACACACACACACACACACAAACACAAGTAACGTGGCAAAACAAGTGCACGGTGCATTGAAAAAAAAGGGTCCTATCTTAATGTCCGATACTGTAATAACAGCACAACACTGCTAAGCCGAAAAAACAGGAGGAAACTACAGTTGCGGTGCAACGAAACAATTCGCCAAGACGAAACGATGATATGAAACAGCTTAATAGTCAGTAGAACAGGTAACCACTGAGATGCGACGCAGAAAAAACAGGAAAATTACTGAAATATCACAGAGCGCAAAGGGAGTGCGGCCGAACAATTAAACGTCAAACGTTAACCATTAATTAGGCAAAGCAACTGCTCAATGGGATACGCTTCTATTACAAATGCTTAGCCGTCCGCTCGTTCCGTCAACACTACAAAGCTGGAAAGAACATTCGGCAGCAAAGAAAATCGATTCGTATAGTGATATTCTGTACCGTTCTAGGAGTGCTAAAATACAAGTGTGTCCAAAATACAAGAAGCCACTAGCAGTTGTGCATGCAGCCCTATAAACGGCAACAAAAATCCTGCAGATCATGTTTCACGGGGATTAACTGCAAGCGGATTCGTCAACTGTGACCTTTGGTGGAACGGCCCGTCATGGCTCCAACTAGATCAAGAGCAATGGCCCAAACCCCAACTGTCATCTCAACTACCATCACAAGTTTCAATAGAAAGTCGGTCAATCACTACTAGAGCTGCTGCCACCAAAAGTTCCCCATGCGATGCAATACTGTTGGTAAACGAGTTGCTTTCCAAGTTTTCTGACTACCACAAATTGCTACCAGTAATTGCATTCTGCTTTCGAAAGAGAACTAAACGTGATTCTAACTAAACGCAACTAAAGAACTAAACGCAAGAAACTGTCGGCATTAGCAAAGACGAATAATGGAAAGCTGAAATCAGATTCTTGCAAGTGGTTCAAAGGAATATCTTTGAAAAAGAATGGACTCAGCTCCGTCAAAACAGTCCTGTTTCCTACAAAGGTATTGGGTCATATGTTAGCAAATGTAGTTGTATAACATTCTCAAAGAAAAAAAATCTTTTTATTTATAACTACAAAATCAATGAAAACAGCGTTCCACGTTTTTCTCAGGTTCGGGACTTAGGAGTTATTTTAGACAGTTAGCTTAGTTTATCTAGCCATTATCAAACTATCGTCACTAAAGCTCTTAAACTATTAGGATTTGTCTTACGTGTCTCGGCCGACTTTAAAGATCCTTTCAGTTTAAAAACATTATACTGTTCTTTAGTCCGTCCCATCCTGGAATTTGCCAGTGTAGTTTGGTGTCCCCATCAGATTACATACATAGATAAAATTGAAAAAATCAGAAAAAATCACACGTGTTATGTTTCATCGTCTTCCCTGGTTAAACCAAATTCCACGTCCTTCGTATAATGTTCGGTGTTTTTTATTTGGCTTAGAGTCTTTACAGCATAGGAGAAGTACTGCTCAGATAACTTTTATGCATAAATTGTTAATTGGAGATTTTGATGCACCTGACATTTTAAATTTTATTTGCTTTTCTACTCCCTCTAGAGGTCTTAGAAGTAGAGAGCTTCTAAGAAGCCCTTTTAGATCGACTGGTTTTGGTGCCAATGATCCACTGCTCAAAATGATTGATGTGTATAATAGGTTAGGGTTATCAGCAGATTTCAATCAATCCGTTAGTCATCTGCGTCAGCATATTCAAGCTAGTTCTAGGGCCATACTTTAAACTTGTCTGTAAGCATTAAGTTATTTGGGCATACTGCCCGATAACTTTTATTCAAATAAATAAATAAATAAATAAATAAATAAATAAATAAATAAATAAATAAATAAATAAATAAACGCATTTGCCATGACTACCATAGGTACAGTATCGGACAGAAAGATAGGGCATTGGGTTTTTAACGCACCGTGCACCCGTTGGGCCAAGTTTATGTGTGGTTTGTATGTGTTTGTGTTTGTGTGTGTGTGTGTATGTGTGTGTATGTGTGTGTATGTGTGTGTGTGTGTGTGTGTGTGTGTGTGTGTATGTGTGTGTGCATGTGTGTGTGTGTGTATGGATGTATGTTTGAATGTGTATTGATGTGTGTGTTTGTTTCACAAGTAGGTCGTTTCGGATAGATTTGTAAGTAGCTTTTTTGTGTTTTGGGTTAGGTTTTTGGTGTGATAAGCAGGACCACCGCCCTCGCGATCAGTGTGTTTTCGATATATTAACAATGTTACGGTCTTCTTTCGCCGTGGTCTTCTGAGGACGTCCGGTTGACTTGCGCGTTTCGGTTGTCCAAGCGCGTTTCAGTTGTCTAAGCACGTTTCGGTTGTCCGAAGCGCGTTTGCCACAAAAGTGCGCGATCGTTCCATTACGAACTCGATCCTTTTGCGCTTAATGCCAGCAGCAGCCATTTGCTTTTACATATGGCGCTGATAATCGGTACAACGTTTACCTCGACCCATTGTTACTAACATTGCTTGCTTGGACCGTCAAGAACGCGCTGGTTAAAGACTTGGACACGGCTGATCCCGTGCTCTGCCTGCGTTCTACTTCTATACGCGATGAATTACATCGTTGTCGAGCAGCGAAAACATCGCATGGATAAAAACTATCAACGAGTACGCGAGTAAGCGTCTTCCCTTCAAAATCGAGAACAGAATACTGCCGCGCTCATGAAACAAAACGCCCATTGAAAAGAACAACTGCGCGCCAGCTCAATGCACGCACAAAGTTTACCATTCGCACACAACGTGCAACGCAGAGATGCACGAAGGCCTTTCAATGGCGTGCACTGGAGAAACACCTGTGAGAGAATGCCGAGTTCATTGATATTGTGCGTGTGTCCATTTCGCACCGGTGTCGCATTCACATTCATGAAACAGCACACCTGCGTTTTCGTCCGAGGAACAAGGGCTGCTGTCGATGCAAACTTTAGTTTTTATCCAAGTGTAAACGCACAATGTTTCACATGATAACACACATAATAAGAATAATTTCAACGCAATATGACATCATGGCAAGCTATGTTTTTCAGACACAAACCCGCGCGCTTGCAAATACACATTAAAAAGCACACTCACTTTCTACTACTACTACACACACACACACACACAAACACACACACACACACACACACAAACACACACACACACTCACACACACACATACACACACAAATACACACATACACACACACAAACACGAGTAACGTGGCAAAACAAGTGCACGGTGCATTGATAAAAAAGGGTCCTATCTTAATGTCCGTTACTGTACCTTGTTGTCATGCTCGTCCTCGGCTGTTAGAACTATGCATGGCAGAACTACCAACTTCACTCAAAGCCGATCATTCTCAATAGTCGGAGTGGATTATTGGGGTCCCATCGGTCTATCACTCATTCATCGCCGTGCATCATCTGGTGAAGTATTTGTAGCTGTCTTAATCTGTTTCGCTACAAATGTCGTTCATCTCAAGCTCGTCACAAACCTTACCACAGCCAAATTAATACAAGAATTTCGTCATTTTGTTACTCGTCGTGGGTTATGTAGTGACATTCACAGCGACAACATACGAACCTTCCTAGGCGCCTCCAGAGAAATGCGAGCATTTGTGACGAGCAAACAACATCGTATTGAAATCATCCAAGAATGTACGTCACAAGGAATGCGCTGGCATCAATCCACCAAAAGCGTCACACTTTGGTGGACTACGGAAGTCAACAATTCATTCTACTCAGAAGCAATTTTACAGGGTTCTTGGCAAAACTGCCTCAAGGACATGGAAACGTTGCTATGTCAAATTGAATGCTGCCTCAACTCACGTCTTCTGATTCCTCTCAGTAACGATCCGTCTGACTCAGAACCACTAGCACCAGGCCATTTTCTGGTCAGAAGCAATCTAAAGCCAGTTCCTGATAACAAATTAGAGGATATACCATCCAACCGTCTTAAACATTACCAACTGGTACAAAAGCTTCTACAGCAGATTTGGATAAAATGGAGCGCAGAATATTTGTCAACTCTTCAGTCAAGGCAAATGGCTCAAACCACCAGTAAAAATTGACATTGACCAACTTGTTTCGGTCAAGAACGAGCTAACTACCCCATTGCATTAGCCACTAGGACGTATCATCAAAACACCCAGGCGATGAGACAGCAATTGAGCTATCCCAACAAAATAAATCCAGGATACGTTGCGATATTCAGCAAAATTATTGTATTGTATTGTATTGTATTGTATTGTTTATTGTATGAAGTGATTGGTCAAACAAGCGGCCTTATCACTGAATTAAAACTAAAACTTAAATAACTAACGCAGTGTACAATGACAAGACGGATCAACAGAATCTAGTAGGTAGGTGCCAGTCAAATAAAATGTAACGCTGATTAAACTTACGGGCCATCGCAGTCATTGGGTCGTTCTCGCTGTATGCACGTCTTGTAAGGTCAGTTCTTATTAGTCTGTAGTTACGGAACACTCTACGAGGGGACATTTATGTTGACTCTAGCCTGTAGTTCTGGCGAATCTATCTCACCGACAATAAGTTTGGACAAAAACGTACATTGGGCATTATCACGTCTCCTAGCAAGTGTGTCCAGACCAAACAACAAACAACGAGTGTGATACGATGGACGAGGGGTTACATTACGCCACGGAGTGAAGTGTAGGACAATACGAGTAACTCTTTTTTGGACAGCTTCTATTCTATTGGACCAAACACTAGAGAATGGACACCAAACTGTAGAACTAAACTCGAGGATGGAACGAACATAGGACTTATACAGAGTTAACAGGCAGTGTGGGTCATTGAGTTCTCTCGAATGTTGACGAATAAATCCTAGCATTTTGTTAGCTTTGTCTAAAATATCACAGTAATGTTGTCGGAAATCTAGTTTGCGATCCAGGTGACTCCTAAATCCCTGACCGTATTGCACCGCGGTAGTTGTGTCCCTGATATGCTATAGATATACCTTATCGGACTAGCTATTCTAAAGAAAGACATTGACGTACACTTATCAACAGAAATTAGCAGGTCGTTATTGATACACCAGTCAGAGAAAACATCAATCGATCTTTTCAGAGAAAGAGAGTCGGAAGTGTTACGTACGATACGAAACAGCCTAACATCATCCGCATAAAGCAGACAATCTGCTTCCGTAATGGCCAGTGTGACGTCGTTAATAAAAAGCGAGAACAGCAGTGGTCCCAAGTTGCTGCCCTGAGGGACGCCAGATGAACTCTCGAAAACGTTAGAGGAGACACCATCGATTTGTACGTAGTAGCTACGTTCAGAGATATAGGACCTGAACCAATTCACCAGCGGAGTAGAGAGACCGATCCGGGCGAGCTTAGCCAACAGCAAGCGATGGTTCACACGATCAAACGCAGCCTTAAGATCAGTGTATACTGCATCAGTGGTGGAAGGGTGACACCACCGGTGGGGCACAATAATGTAGGATCTCGTCAGAGACAATTATGAGATCGAGAATGTTATTCGATGCATTAGGTATAAAGTTGATCTGAGAAAGCCCATTACTATAGATGCAGTCAAGCAAAGAGCGGCAGTTGTCCGTAATTCGTGAATTCTCATAATTGATTCGCAGTGCAGGAACGTTAGAATCATCGGTGTTCCAGGAAAGATTGGGGAAGTTAAAGTCCCCGAATAGGAGAAACGTATCGGTGGTTGCACAAGCAATATTATCTATGGTGGAGCAGATAGTTTGCATGGTAGTAGTGTTGTTTACTAAATCTGGAGGAATGTACACTACACCCGTGATAAAAGTACGTTTATTACCATAAACTCTTACCCAGAGTTGCTCAACGGTATCCTGTGTAGGACAAAGTATTGTACGTAGGTGTGAAGCAACGGCAATAAGAACCCCGCCACCGGTTGATTTTTTACTATTTTTGCTGCTGCGGTCTGTTCTATACACTGTATAATTATCTGGGAACAATTCCGAGGAATCAATCGTTGAATCCAACCATGTTTCAGTCAGGATAATAACGTCATAGTGGGTTGTAGAAACATAGTCAAATACTTGATTGCATTTAGATTTCAATCCTCTAACGTTTTGGTACAGGAACAAAAATTCGTCAGTATTATTACGGCAGGCGACCCCTGTAGGATTGACATGATAGCCGTGCGATTGTGTGAGTGTAGTGTCCGTTCTTTGGCGATGGTTTGTTTTGATTTCACGATCATTAAGTTGCGTGCGCCTTTCGTCAAGCACTGCCTCAGTGGAAAAAATATTGTTTGTTGTAGGAAAAACAATCGTCTGGTAAGTGCAATTATTATTTACTAACGTTGTTTCAGCGCCGGTGTTCTTCGTTTCTTGAGACGTGTCAGGATGATTTGTGTGGTTGTAAGTGTGCGCGATGTGCGTGGACTGAATACCGGTGAATATTAGTGGGTTTGCGGTGTTGGTGATGTGCGTGGAGTGTGTGCCGATAAAATTGTGTGTCCAGCAGTGGCGGTGAGCGAATATTTAGCACCGTAGGCAAAGTTGTAGGGGTGGAGAGACCCATTGGCGGTTGTAATTGACCCATTGGCGAAAATTTGCACTCGGCTGTTGAGTTCGGTAGTCAATGAATTCACGTACTGATAGGCCAAGAGGCCAGGTGTCAGGGGAAAGAGCCTTGTCACGTAGTGATAAAGGCACTAACACTTTAAACGACAGGAATGAGAGTGTAGCCGTATTTGTACCCTGGCGAATAAGACAGTATGCTGTAGCATCGTCAATGGATAAAGCTTGTTTGACCATTTGTACAATTTGGTCACTGGTTGTATCGGGAGAGAGCCGGGAAATATACAACGCGCATTTTTGCACCGCGGAATGAGCGGGAACTATTTTGATAGGAAAAGCTGCTATATCCTTTTTTGTGCCAGTTATCACAGGTGGTGCATGAGTTTTGCGTTGAACATCGTCAATTCGCTTCGTATTGTTGTTTTGGCTATTTCTTTCATTGCTCGTAGCACCGAATGTAAACAATGCGTGATTGTCCTTAATGACATCGGAAAACAAACGTTTGGATGGATTTATGCGACGAATTTTTGCGGGAGGGTGACTGCTACGTGGAGTTTTTAGGTCAAGTTGGCTCATCCGTGCAAACCCAGTTTTAATTTCGTTAGTCAATGGCTCCATAACGGTCTTGATGCTTTCGGCTACTGTCGTTATTGCCGCCTGGAATCCAGATTGCATGGCTGCGTCTTTTACGAACTTGGTGCGTGGATTCATGAAGACGTTGTTGCAGCCAATACAGCACCAGTGTAATTGTTTATATTCCGAAATGCGCAGGAACAGATCAGCGGGAACCGAAGTGCAGCGCTGATGAAATGGAGAGTCGCACAGGCAGCAGCTGATAGATGCCTCCGCAATTTCCATAGTGCAACGGTTGCAAATACGGGCCATTCTACGGGAAACGGTGCAGGTTGTCGTTGCAGCAACAAGAGCGATGGCGGTCAGGACGCGTGAACTCAGACGCGATCCGAAATGCGAAATATGCGCGAGTTTTTGGGTCACAGAGATAAACGCACTAATGCACGATATACGAACGGTGTTCTAAAATACTGTGATTATACAGAAACCGAAAAATAGTGTGATAAACAGCGCGATTTTCAAGAAAATATACTGAGCGATATGCGAAAGCGACTTTGACGTTAAACGTCAAACGTCAAACAAGCTAAAAAAAATCCGTTTACGATATCTAAAAAAACATAAAAATGACGTTGAGCAACCGGTAAGCATGGTGACTATTAGGATACGTTTGATAGAACCTAACTTGCCAGGCCGAAACCCTCGGTGAGTACCGTTATTAACAAAACGAAACGATTCAAATTGACTGAAATTTACAAAGTTTCGTGTTGTTTGGCCCAAGGAGAAATGGCGTAACATTTTGTAGACTGATGAGTCTAAAATAGTTTTATTTGGCACAAAAGGACGTCGAGAGTATGTATGACGTCCACCAAAAGGTTGCCTGTCGCACCCGTTATACTATAAAACCAGTCAAACACGGAGGAGCAAAACTCAAGTTTGGGGATGTTTTTCATACAATAGTGTTGGTCCGGTTTGTGTCGCTTTTGTTTGATCGTATCAGTTTTGAACCGTTGTTAAAAAAATTGACATGGTTCTCATAGCAATTTCAAAAATAATTTAATAAAATCATTTTATATATTTTGGTTTGCATTTTCAAAACAATCTATAACACCTTAAATAAAGTTATAAAACCAATTTTTTAAACTAGTTTGAAAATATGTTTCTCTAAAACATTTCTAGATTATGTTATTTATATTTTTGAACGATTTTTAAATGCGTTGGTTAAAACAAACTTTTTTTCGAGTGTGTCTTTAAAGTTCTGGTACGACCATAAACTTGTTTTTACTTAATAAGTCGTGATCGCTCGAACGGCGGGAACCATATCTTCCACGAACGGCAACGGCAGCGATCGGACGCACGCGCAATCATCATAGTTTAAGTTATACGATAGAATAAAATTATTAAACGAATTAAAACTAACACAGCATTCAGCCCTAGAAGGATCATGTGGTGCTGTGACCAGGATTACTGCAGATTACAGGATTTCTCACGATTTATTGGTCAGTTCCCGTGATTTTTTGGTGCGTTCCCACAATTTTTTGGTCGTAGGGAGCATTCCTTCTGCTTCCTTATCGCAGAGGCAGCAATCTTCACCGAAGCCCTCTATGGCATCGGTAGTGGAAAATGGGGACACATCGTCTAAATCTCGCCAGGCGACGCTGGCTCAAAGTCAGTATAGGGGGTCACCAATGTCTTATTTCGTGGAATCAGATGGTATTTGGCGGGAGGTGACTCGACGCAAGTAACGTCGGTCTGACAATCGCCGGAACGAGCGGGAATCAACGCAGTAGCGGAATTTGGGGCAAGTGTGCCACCTTAAGCATTTCAAGTTATAACTCACGTGTTTTACAAAAGCCGATTTAAATCTCATAACCATTTTACATCTATTTCCTCACTTATAAATGAGTTTCGCTTGAAAAAAATGCAAACAAAACAGTTTTTGAAGCGTTTGAAACAGGATCCAAAAAGACGTTGTTTTTTGGGCTATGGGGCAAGAGTGCCACTCGTATGGGGCAAGACGGCCATCTGGTTAAAATAACCGTATTTCTTAGATAATTGGAAATATTTACGTTTGTGGCACTAGTGTATGTATTCCTACATGTCTTGAGTCACCAATGAACCCCTTTTCATCACAAACTGTATCGCAATATGGGTTGCTGCTGGTCTGTTTTTCCGGAGTAGAATCCGCTCGTAAAAGCGCACCACAACGCTAAACGCTACAACAATGTTTACATTTTTGACAGCTCTCGCCTATGAAAGATGGTGGCACACTTGCCCCAAATAGAGATGGCTCTTTTGCCCCAAAAGTTGTAACTTTTTTTAAATTGAATTTTTCAGTGACAAAAAGAAAGTTTTTTTCAACTAACCCCACAAAAAAATTCACGTTTTCTCAGCTATGCGGTGGTGTAAATATTTTCTCGGTTGATTGTTCGCATGATTTTTGAGAGCTTATTTGGTTAGATTAAAAAATTATAATATTCTGCTCAATTTTGAAACTCAACATAAATCAGTTCAAAACAATGGGAAATATCGATTGGTCTATATGAAATTCGGCTCAATATACCTAGTCATTGGAAAGCAACCAACTGTATACACAATTGATCATTAAACTAAAGTTTTTAAGGAAAAATGCTAAGTGGCACTCTTGCCCCGTATGGCACACTTGCCCCAAATTCCGCTATCAACAAAGCGTGCATCAACCTAAACAAAGTTCCCGGGGCCAGCAGCATGGTGCGCAACATCGACGTCAGACGATGCGTCCGAACCGGCAAGACATAATTGAGGTAACATCTTCTTCTTCTTCTTCTTTGGCTCAACAACCGATGTCGGTCAAGGCCTGCCTGTACCCAGTTGTGGGCTTGGCTTTCAGTGACTAATTGATTCCCCCCCATAGCAGGATAGTCAGTCCTACGTATGGCGGCGCGGTCTATTTGGGGATTGAACCCATGACGGGCATGTTGTTAAGTCGTACGAGTTGACGACTGTACTACGAGACCGGCTCAAGGTAACATCACTAACAGGTAAAATATGGTATCAGGTGTACAAAAAAATACGCGAAGCACCTGAAATGGAGGAGATGAACGACAAATCACTCTCTCCGCTTGGTGACGCACAGACGTGGTTTTGATCGCTCCTGCTTATTCCAGTGTTTTAACGCGGCTTGATTAATCCGCAAAGCGGTTGTAGCGCCGGATAAGTAAGTAAGTAAGTAAGATTAATCGCCCTGTGGCTGGAAAAATTTTATCGCTTGTGACTTTTGCACACATTTGCTTTGCGATATCACTCGTTGTGTGCCTGCTTTCCAGTGTAACAGTGTTATCATAATGACTATCTGTGCAATTTTCTCTACGGCAATTAATCCAAATGGTGATCCATTACACTTGTCGTGTTCGGGGGTGTGTGGCCGTTTGTTCCATGCTCACTGTGCCGGTGTCTCTGAATCCACGTTACAGGGTTTCCCACGATTTATTGGTTGGTTCCCATCAATTTTTGGTGGGTTCCCATGTTTGTTTGGTGCGTTCCCACGATTTTTTGGTCGTTTCCCAGAATTTTTTGGTGCAATTGTATTGATATCCAATCGGAAAATACCAATAAATTATGGGAACAAACCAAAAATCTATGGGATACGACCAAAAAATCGTGGGAACGCACCAAAAAATCATGGGAACTGACCAATAAATCGTGGGAAACCCTGTAAGTGAATTGTTGGCAGATTGTGGTCTGTGCTGGCTATGCAAACAATGTGATGCCTTGCGTGAATCGAAAAAGCCTGTATTGTTTCCGGAGATTGAGGCCGCCTTGGTCAATTCAATGGATAGCATTTTCTCGTCTCTAGGAAACGCCATTAACTCGATAAGAGCGGATCTGCTTCACCGTCTTAAGCAGGATCTATTTAGTGAGAGTGCCTCGTTTGATTCTGCATATGGTAAGAGAGACGCATGGTGCCCTCTCCGAACATCACTACCCCTCGATCTACCATCTCGTCACCTCCCTCCGGCTCCCTGGCCGGCAGTGCCTCCTGCGCCTGCAATGCAACAAGGAACGGGATCGGGGAGTACATATGATCCAGCATTTGTGGCTCCAAGGTCACAGTCATTGTCGTGGATTTTTATGTCGCGCTTCGACACATCTGTAACGGATAAGCATGTCATTACCATGGTTACAAATCAACTTGCGCTTGCTCCATCGGACGTTGTGGTGCGTCGTCTCGTAAAACTTGGCGCCAACGTCGAAACGATGTCATTCGTATCGTTTAAGGTCGGTGTACCTTCCAGCAAGCGCGAAGAAGCTCTCTCTCCGGCTACTTGGCCTCCATCTCTCGTGTTCCGTGAGTTCATCGATTACCAAAATCGTCATCTCCCTGTAGTGTCAGTGAACGACACGCTTACAGATGAGTCGGCCAAAAATATCGATAGTGCAAGCAACACTAATACCGTTAAATCTATCGTCGTCCGATTGGATGCTCCCGTAAACGATCCATCTAACTTCGGCTCTCTGAGTACACCACGCTTGGCCAGCATGCCTTCTCAGAGTGCTTCTCTGCCTTCGGCTCTCTCTCATCCACTGAGTGACACCTGTTCCGAGCCTACTTCCGTGCTTCCTGCTCTTCAATCAACCTCGTCGATTCCGTCATCGTCTTCATCGGTGTTCATTCCTGCGAGAACGACTGGATCCTCTCGTAAACCTTCGGATCGGTCGCCTCCAGATAATCTGCCTGCCCCTGTTAAGCGTACCCGTGGTGATCATGCCAGACAACCGTCGTTGTCAAATGAACCAAATGAATAGCTAAGTATTTACTATCAGAACATTCGTGGGTTACGATCAAAATGTACTGATTTGAGGCTAGCGGCCGATGCTGCTGATTTTAATGTGATTGTTTTCACTGAAACTTGGGCTGATGATTCTTTACCCAATAGTATGCTCTTTAGTAGTGATAAATTTATCGTTTACCGTTGTGATCGTAACATAAATAATAGTTCTCGTACTCGCGGTGGCGGTGTTCTAATTGCTGTTTCGACCAGTTTAGCATCAGCGCCTATTTCTGTAAATGCCGCGCCGCTTGAGTGTGTGTGGGTTGTGATTAAAAATGAGTGCTTTAATATATATATATAGGTGTTATCTATGTCCCACCCTACTTAGCAGCTGATATGCGTACGTTTGAAAAACTTTTAGAATGCGTTCACGATGTCAAAGCCCGCTTGCGTAACAAGGATCAACTTATTCTTTTTGGTGATTTTAATCAATCTTCTCTGCAGTGGATAAATTCTGTTAATTTAACGACGCCTTTCCAGCACTATACACCTCATAATGCGTTGGTATGTCATGCACCTTTTGTCGATTTATTCAACGTTATGGAATTTTGTCAACTAAACAATATTTCAAACCATAATGGTCGTGTGCTTGACCTTATACTATTGTTTTCTCTTAACTTCACGCCGTGTTCCATTCATGAGGCAGATCTTCCTCTTGTAAAAATTGATGACCACCATCCTCCGTTTGTTTTTGAAATTGAATATCTATCCACTGCCAACTTACCTGTTTCTGTGCAAAGTGTTAATCTTAGTCCTATTTATAATTATAAGAAGGCTGACTATGCTAGGCTGCGTGTAATTTTGTCCTCTATTGATTGGTCATTTTTGTTTGAATGTACGTCCATCAATGAGGCTGTAACACAGTTCAATGCTATCCTTATCACTTCCTTAAACTCCTGTTCTCCTCTCTTCAGACCACCTCCTTCCCCTCCATGGTCCGACTGCCATCTGCGCTCTCTGCTTAGGGATCGAAATCGAGCTACACGTGCTTACAGGACTTGGCGTTCACCGTACACGCGTAGGTTATTTAAATATGCAGCATCCGCTTACAGATCATATAACAGATATCGCCATAAATTATATGTTTTGCGTCTTCAATCTCGCTTCCGTTCAAACCCTCGAGCGTTTTGGAATTACATAAACTCTATGAGAAACA